>NW_004955419.1:17499883-17517943 GCF_000276665.1 Chinchilla lanigera | reverse complement strand
GCTTTGCCGCTGAGCTAAATCCCCAGCCCCGGGGAGGAACATTATTGATCTTGTTCACTGGAACCTCCCCATGCCTAGAGTGGTGTCTGCCACATGGTTAGAACTTTAACAATATTTTAAAATAGAAGAACAAACAGGTCCTGGGAGTCTGTTTAAAATATAGGTTCTAGGGTCCATCTCTGCTAGATTCTGAGCAGGTGATCATATTGTTCATAAACCTTCTGAGTGGTGCTGAGGCAGGCAGTTCATGGACCAGATATAACCAATTTGCCCACTGACAGTGCATCAGAATTACCTGGAAAGCCTATTAACAATGTTAGCTCCTGATCTTCACTTCTGCCCTACTGAATCTGAAAATCCCTATAGGTGGAGGCTCCCAGTCCGCATTATTAAGAAGCCCCTGGGCAAACCCAGTCTCTATGGTCCACAGATAGGGCATTTGGAAATCGCTGGCCCAAACAGCAGAAGTCTCTGAGAATCACATGGCAGCAAATACGTTTTTCTCACGCCTAAGAACAGAGAATGCACTAAGAATAGTTAAGCATTGTTGTACTAAGCTTTTAGGCTTTTTGAAGAGAGTTTTTTTATAATAGTAATATTTATTAAGGATTCCTCTAAGTCTAAGTGCCTCATGGGTCACACAGATGTGGTCATAGCTGTCTCTTGAATGTCATGAGGACTGAATGAAGTAAGGTACATGACCACACACTGAAACTGGAAACGTCATGTGTAAGATTCTGAAGCCTTTAATCATAAGTATGTCATGCAGGGAGCTAAAATAGCTCATCTGTTTTTAGGAAATCAATCAGGATCCACCATGGGATCTTTTGTTCCTCCTAAGGAAAGGACATCCAGGCCTTTGAAATCGCTGGACAAAATTGTTCAAGGAAGGGACACCCTGGACATATTTCTTGTTCTACATGATGTGCTTCTAAGTGTCAGCCCTTCCAAAACATCAGTGCAATGTGCTGTTTCACTTCTTTCATAGTTCTGGCGCAATCTAGGCTCTGTCTGGGATTTCTTTAATTTTATCCATTCCCAACCACATCAGCCTTTTCTGAAACTCTGGTGACTGTTGCTGCTTCTCGTCCTGTTGTTGGGTGGGATGGACCAGCCCCTGTTTTGAGCCCCCAAGGGGCGATTTTCCCAGGCTTCAGCAGGACTTGGTTACACTTACCTAAGTTTTTCAACTTCTACCTCCTCCCTCGCCCGAGTCCAAGCTCCTTGAGGGCAAGGGCTGTTCTTTACTCATCCTCGTGTCTCCACCCCTGAGCACGGTGCCAGGCACAGAGGAGGGCATCGCATATACTTGTGGACTGAGTGTGTGGAAGTCTGGGCTGTCTCTGGCAGGTTTAGACTTCCGGACACAGAGGAGCTCACCCTTCGACATGGTCATATATATCTCTCTGATTCTGATTTCCTGCTGTTGGTCTTGCAGAGATTTTGAAAACCTTTTTCTTCTCCTTGCGGAGACTTTTGAACACCAAACAACTCACAAACTGCTTATTTGATCTTTAGCTGGTGCTGTGTCCAGCAGGTTTAGCAGAGTTTGCCTAAGTGGGCGTTATAAGTAAATGTAGTATTTTACGTGAATGAGTACGTGAGGATATTAGATAGAAAGCTCTTCCAAAGGCCAGTTCTGAAGTTTTGGTGCGTAGTAGACTCCAGCTGATATATCACTAATATTTCAAATTTGGAAGTCCCACAAATACCCCACACTAACAGATCAACTCCATCCCACAAGTCTAGCTTATCCATTGACGGTCTCCCCAGCTGCCTGGACTCCAAGCCTCAGATCCCGAGACTTCTTTTTCTTTTGCCATCTAAGAAAATTACATATGCTCTCCATGCAACTCATAGCATATTTCTCACACATTCCTGAGCCCTATTTTCTGCATCTGGACTTTCTTACTTTTCATTAGGCTTTTTGAAAATAGTCTCCCAATTGTTCTTCTGATCCCCCTCTCCTCTTCCAAGTACTGAGAATGGTTCACATTCCCAAAGCACAGGTTTGACCAAATTATGCCTCTGCTTGACAGTGTACAATGGCTTCTCATGACCTCCATACTGGATAGAACCCAGACTCCTCAGTCTGCATTGCTTTCGGTGGCAAAATCCCTAACTAATCAGGTGCCATCTTTGGGAAGTGACAGTGTGAGGAAGAAGCTTGTCTGAGTCACTGTCTTTTCCCTGGGACAAAATACCTGACATAATGAAGCTTAAAGGAGGAGAGGTTTATTTTGGCTCACAGTTATAGTCCGTGGTCAGCCAACGTGGCAGAAGGACACAGCAGAGGAAAGCTGCTCACTTCATGGGGGCCAGGGGTTAGGAAGGAAAGAGAGAGGAGCTAGGAAGGGAGAGATATGCTACACCCTTCCAGACCACACCCCCAGTGACCACCTCTTCCAGCCAGACCCCAGTTATATTATCCTCATGGTTCAATCACCTTCCAAAATCCCCACCTCAGAACACATAAGGCCTTTGGGGGACATTCTTGATCTAAGCTGTAACGAGGCTGGAAGAGGCACACTCATTTATCCAACAAATACTCATGTCTTAGTTACTTTTCTCTCATTGCTGGGACAAAACACCCAACACTCAAAGTTAAGGAAGGAGAGGTTTATTTAGTTCACAGTTTGTGGTGGTTTCGGTCCATAATCAACTGGCTCCAAGGTAGGGTGGCAGGGCACATGGGCAACAGTTCAAGGCGACAGAAGATAGCAAAAGCAGCAAGAGCAAAAAGGCGGGAAGAGCAAGCCTTTTTTCCTCCCTCATGTTGTAAGCAGAGTACCCGCCTCCCCAGGCAGGTGTAGCACTCACACCACCTCTGTGCCCTCTTCTTGCACAGGCTGAGGATGTTTACAAAGTGAGGACCCTGGCCTCCTGCTCAGTCACTTCATTAAATTTCTAAACTTTTCAAGTTGACCCACTGTATCAGCCATTACAATTCATTAGCATTAACTGTATGCCATGCACTGTTCTAGGTTCTGTGGGTACAGTCAAGATCATATTTTTATGGAGCTTATATATGAGAAGAAGAAGCAGTCATTGATACCTGCTTCTTAGATGACTAGGTAACTCGAGCTCCATCTTGAGAAACGAGGAGCGTGGCATCTGTGTATCTGTGCTCTTTGTGGTGTGACTTTGCAGTTTCTTCTCTGAGAAGCAGATGGGACTTGCCCCTGCTTGACTTTATTCTATCCCTTGTGAGATCTATGTGACATCTCTGCATTAGAAGTGCTATTTCAGAAGGACTGGGGCACTACTGGAGGGATTCTCATAATTTCTTTCTTTAAAGGGATGGAAGAAATAGAAGGCATTTCTTCCATAGAAGAAAGACTTTACTATAGCCACTTACATCAGCACCTAATTCTGAGGATGTCTTGTCCTTGAAGCATAAAAGAGCTTAACTGGATCCATGTCTCCCTACCTGTCAGGAGCTCTCCAAGGGGGAAGATTGTTCTTGTTACACTGGTGCAGAACCTGGTGGAGTGTTGGGTGTGCCCTACCGGTAGTGGAACCAGATGGGAAACCCATCAAAATTAGCAAGTTTAATGAGGCCATCTGCCCTACATCCTCTCCTGGAAGATCTCTTTCTGTATAAGTTATTATTGTTAATTTAGTTTATCCATTCTCACTCATGGTGACTGGAAGGCACTGGGGTATGAAAGCAAATCAGACATGACTCATCCGTTCTTATAGGAATCACAGAAAAACAGCAGGGCCAAATAGACCATCACAAGGTGGTGAGATAAAAATCCCAAGGTCATGATGGTGAGCAAAATAAGCCAGATTCAGAAAGACAAACATCACATGTTCTAAGATGCAGAATATTAAACAATGACAAGAGAAAGGAGACTATTAGATAAGATGCAGGGAATAGGGGAGACTGAAAGGGGGTGCTAAGTGGGTAATGGGAGGGTGCATATTATCACAATACATCATGCACATTGAACCCCCTAAAAGATGAAACTAGAGGGGAGGAAGGGGCACAGTAGGTGACGGCGGGATGATTGAAGTGTGGTATGTGCATGTGCAAACCTGCCATCATGGGACCCATTAATCTGTACAACTAATACAGAAAAAAGGAGAGAATTCTGCCCCTCAATCTATCAGAGAAGTGAGAGCTTACAAGGTCCTGAGGGAGCTCAGATCCATTCTGCCTGGTGGGTTAGAGGCTTTAAGGACTGGTGACGCTTGTGAATGTGACAGGCATGTTGACCAGGTCCTCCTGGGAAGAAAGTGAGCAAGTGCATGGGCTTCAGATCCAGCATGAGACTGCAAGGGTGTGGGAAACTCGGGTGTGTGTAAGGATGTGGGAAACTCAGGCATGCAGGGCACTGCGCAGCGCTCCAGGAGCCGGAGGCCCCCAGGGAAGCAGCGAGGATTTCCAGCGACCTGTTGGAGTTTGCATATTTAAAGGGTCCCTCTGGCAGCAGTGAAAGGGGGTGGGGGACGATGACAAGGAAGCTTATGCACTGCAGTGATAAAGGGGGACAGTGAAGATGACCTGACAGACCAGACAGGTGACAGGGTGGGAGATTGAAGAGACTGAATGTACAGACTGGGACCCTGAGCCCTGGGAGACAGAGATACTGAAGTTGCTTCTATTTTTCTGCTTGAACAAGAAAGCAGATGGTGACACTGCTCAGGGAATTTGGAAGCCTTTGGAGTAGGAGAGGACAGGAAATGAGGCCTTTTAGGTGCATGTGGATAGCAGGCAACTGTGTGACCTCTCAGCATATGTGTATGTCACATGGGCAGCCGAGGCCCAGAGCTCGGGTGAGATGTGTGTTGCGTACGAGGTGCGTAGATGGTGGTTGAGCCTGAGGGCGTGGCTTGCTATTTTGCATTCCCAGAGTTTAGAAAAACACAATAGAGTCATTTCCACATGGGAATGAGTTTTGGAACTACAGAGGAACCGGAGATGGCACCTAAAATTATCCTAGGAACTCCCAGGCTGGGATCCTTACTTACTGATGTGTTGTCGGAGGGCCTGGGCATAGTACACACTCAGGAATGTTGGATGAATGGATAAGATAAGTGAGGTTCCTTGTTGTTTGGAGATCATAGGTGGGGAACCCACATGCTCAGTCCTCAGTACTTGGGAGTGATTCTCTAGGTCTAAATTACCCAATCACCAAGCTCAGAATTCCCGTAATTCTATACTCCCCAGAGATCCAGGACCAGCCCTCACCCCTGTACCATTCAAATAACCCATTCAAAATGGTTCTCAGCAACGTTCGTGAGTGAGAAGCATCCAGGGGAAGTTTCTGGAAGTACAGGTTCCCAGGCTCCATGGATAGCTATTTTGATGGAGTAGGTCTGGGTTGGAGCCCCAAATCTGATTCAAAACTGGTGCCTGAAGTGACTCTGATGTCAGTGCAATGCAGACCACAGGGGAAAGTGTATTTGTGCTGGATAGTCCTTGCGCAGCCACCCAGGTGTGTTCTCTGGCACTCGTGTATCTATCCAGATGTGCCCTCTACCTTTATCCACCCTGTTCTGTGCCTCAAGAAGCTTCCCGCAGTGACCCGCACCACCTCGGCTTCTTGGCCTCTCTAGCTTCAGCTGGGTTTAGCTCCTGAGGGACAACGGGAGGAGATGGGGATGGGAAGCCAGGCAGTCCCCGGGTCCCTCCCTGGCAGGCTGTGCTTGGCCAAGGCTGTACCCGGGACTCCTAGCAAATGGCCCCTATTTCCTGGCTGCAACTTGGTCCAACTTCAGGTTCTCCCCCCACTCCCTTTTTTGCCTGTGGGTCTAGGAGAGCTAATAGCCTCCCCCTGGCTATTGGGCTGTAGTGCTTCCTTATCTTTATTTCTTTTAACCTATTCAGGCCTCTCTGGGGAAATCCTTCATTACACACTCTCCGACTGCTTTTTTTGAGCATGGCCCGCTGCTCCCTGCCAAGGTAGGAAAAACAAAGACACTGACTGACAAGGACTCGGGGCCGTGCAGCTCGGTGCAGCTGAGCCAACACTTCCTGGGCCAGGTCCTCTGTGCCAGGGACTGGGGACAGAAAAAGCACAGACAGGAAACCCACCTGCTGGGGGCGCACAGCTTCGCGGGAGGGTGGGCACCCAGAGCACAGAGAGAGGACGGGGTGCCCTCGGGGGCCTGTTGGAGGTGCTGAGTACCACTGCCTCTGCCAGGGCTGGCAGACAGCAGAGACTTCCGAGGGCAAGTGACGGAGCTTGGGCGGGCAGAGGAAGGAGTAAGCACAAGTCAGGCAGAGACAGCTTTGTGAACATGCGGAGGGCAGGGCTGTGGTGCCGCCTGAGAGGAGGGGGCGGAGGCGGGGGCTCTCGTGCCACTCTGGTGGGAGACAGCAGCTGCTGCCAAATCTCGAGTCAGGAGCTGCTTCCTTGGGACAAGTGCTAGGCAGTGTGGTCTGCGTGGGCCCGGTGACTTCGCTTTCCCAATTGCCATCATCGGGACTTCTTTCCTTCTAAAGCCATGCTACACTGACCAGCCTAGCAAGGCGCCTCTGCCTCCTGGGATGTTTGGGAGGAATGTGGGAGACGCAGGGCCCTGGGGCCCCGGGGCCACGGAGTTAAGATGAAAGAAAAGCCTTGACTGGGATGTGCTGCGGGCGTCTCACTTGGGATTCTAGACTCTGCAAACGCTCTCCATTCATTTTACAGGAGGATGAATTTGGCCAAATTCTACTTATTCTTCAAAAGCCAATTAGGTTTTACATCCTCCAGTAAACCTTCCGGGAAGGCGCCTAAGCGGCTTTCCTTCTCTATGTCTTCAGTCTCCGCTCACTGTCCTCTGGAGCCTGCTTGACTACTAGCTCCTCAAGCATGTCGCCCTGACCCAGTGGTCTGCTGTTTTCCAGAATCAAACCCCGGGCCTAAGGCACAGTAAGGCAGCAGAAAACATTTGTCAAACTGAATTAGGAGGAATTCTTGCTGCCCGAGAAGGAATATAGGAATAACGGCGATATGACCATTCTTGTTTTTAAATTTTCCTTTAAAAATGTTTTTATGGGGGCTGGGGATTTAGCTCAGCAGCAAAGTGCCTGCCTGGCAAGCGCAAGGTCGTGAGTTCAGTTCCCGGTACCGGAGAAAAACAAACAAACAAACAAACAAAAAAATGTTTTTATGAATGCATGTTTGGGTCCACATGTGTACATTTCTCATGCGGAGTTGGTACATGTATGTAACACACATTCTATCTCCCTTTCTTCGCTCTCTTGGTCCCTCCCCTCTCTATTTGTGAAAGATCTCTCTCCTTGTTTCTGCTATCCAGCTTGTAGTTTGCTCTTCATACTTTGGGTTTTTCATATAAGAAAAACCATGCACTATTTAAGCGTATGCATCTGATCCATTTCACTTAACATTGTGGTCTCAAGGTGTCACCCCTGTTTGAGGAATGAGGAGACTGTGGTCAAAGGCAGGGAAGGAACTGCGGCATTTATTGCACAGCCTATAAATGACAAGCCAGAGCTGGACATGATGGACATGCCTATAATCCTAGCACTCCGGGAGGCTGAGGAGGAGGATCACAAGTTCTAGGTCAATGGGCGACTTAGGGATTTGGTGAAACTGTCTTAAAATAAAGAAAATAAAATAGGTTGGGGGGAATACGGCACAGTATGAAGGCTCTCACGCAACACCACACACACAAATGACGAGGCAGAGGGGCTGGGGATTTAGCTCAGTGGCACAGCGCCTGCCTGGCAAGCGCAAGGTCGTGAGTTCGATTCCCGGTACCGGAAAAAAACAAAAAACCCACAACAAAAAAATGACAAGGCAGAACCGGGAATTGAACCACACCTACTGAGTGCCAGGGCCGGAGGATGCACTGCTTGGCTTCTATTCCCCCTGGCACCATGCAGGGCAGCTGATGACGCAGGAGATTGCAAATAAGAACCCTCCTCGATGCAGCCATTGCTTCTTGCCAGGCTCTGTTCCCGGGGCATTCGCATCAGCTCACTTATCCCTGCTGACAGTTTTGTGAGGTATTTCTGTGAGATCACCTGACTTCAAGGGACAGGATCCACAGGCTGAAAGAAATGCATCTGTGATTATACCAAGAGGCTGAACTTAATTCAAACCTGCGCGTCTTCCAGAGCTCACACTTTGAACCTAGGAACTTAACACCAGCTTCAGATGGAAAAAAGAGAATGCACAGCCCAACCTTATGTTGTATTTATAAGACGCACACAGAAATATGCTTCTACTGTGTGGCTCCCCTTTCACTCCCCAATCTCTACTTAAAAGAAAAAGCAACCAAGCATTGTGGTGAACAAACCCCAGCTACTCAGGAGGCTGAGGCAGGAGGATCTCAAGATTAAGGTCAGCGGGCTGGGGATTTAGCTCAGCGGCAAAGCGCCTGCCTGGCAAGCACAAGGTCGTGAGTTCGGTTCCCGGTACCGGAGAAAAACCAAAAAAAAAAAAAAAAAAAAAAAAAAAAAAAAAAAAAAAAAAAAAGATTAAGGTCAGCTTGGGCAATTTAGCAAGATCTTGTCTCAAAGCAAAAGAGATCAAGCATGAGGCTCAGGGGTAGAATGCTTGCCTATTATGTGTAAGGCCCTGGGTTCAACCTCTACAAACATTTTTTAAAAAAGCTTTTAAGGTGTCCTAAATTATATGAATTAAGAGTTTAGGATAATTGAAGGTATTGCAGAGTAAGTTGCACAGGTCTGGTGTTTTCTACTAAGGAGGAACTGCGTGATCCTGGCCACATCTCTTTCCTTGCCTTCTTTCTTCCAGAAAAACCTTCGCGAAATGTTTCCTCTCAGTTTACAGCAGGGTCTTTCGGCGCCCTCTACCGTCCAATGTCAGCACTGCCCGTGGTCTGGTTTATCAACTTTCGGCCGAAATAAGCCGTGCACCACCAAGCGCACCCACAGAAGACGGCATTGTCCTAAAGAAAAAGCCATCTCTGTCCCATTCCTTCAAAGACTGAGACGTCTTGTTGGCCCTGCCCGCACAATTTCAATTATTTTCTTAGGCGCTTGCTGCTGAGCACATGCATCCCACACCCTCTGCCCCCACGCATAGCACCACCTCTATGATTATGGTTATTGCACCGGATGCTAATTGCCTGTTGACAGGTCTGTCTTTTTAAGCACGAGACCTGGCGTTACTCATCTGCAGAGTCTCTCTCTGCCCCCTAGGACAGAGTATGATGGGCCCTCAAGTTTACTGAATAGACGATGCGCAGAGAGAAGGATGAGTGAATACATGAATGAAAGAACAAAAGACAGAAGGCTGGAGGAGAGTGAGGGGGAAGCAGCGGAGTGCTGAGTGCGGGGGGCGGTGGATTCTGAGTCTGGAACTGGAGAACTTTATGTTCAGCAAGATTCCCAGCTGATCTCACAGTGCTCTGGTGTCTTTTCAAAATTGGGCTGCAGCAGGGTATCAGCAACTAGAAGAGGGCCAAAGGAGGGCTTTGGGGTGCTCAGGGTGCTGGTTACACAGTTATGCCCACATAGTGATTGCACTGCTCAGTCCACGTATGTCAGAGAGCTTGCCTCTCTGTATACTACACTTCAGTCAAAGTTTGCTGAAGTTGAAAGGAGTAGTAGATCCTTCTACCTGCTCCAGGGGTAGGGGGAGCTTACAGATTTCTTTGAAAGAGTTTTCTTCATTTGTGGTCTTAGAGTCTAGCTTTGGATTGGCCAACGTTACTGAAATTGATTTCCTGTGAGCAGACCTATTGGACTTGGTTTCCATGTTTGAAACTCTTGACCACTCTCTCTTCCTGGAAATACTCCTGTCCCCAGGCTTCTAGGGACAATATATTTCTGCAGTCTCCTCTGCAGATGTCTCTTCCAAGAACCTTTCTTTGAAGTTTCAAGTGCTTTGTACTAGGCCTGCCCCATGTCTAACTCTGCAGATTCCCTGTGGATGACCTCATCGCCTCTCCTGGCCAGCCTCAGGCTGACGACTCACCAGCAACTAACTGGAGTCCGTATCTTTCTGCGCATCTAACTAACTGCTTCTTTGACACATCTACTGTAATACTTTGGTGACAATTCCACTCAGCACATTCCACGACGGCTTCTGTTTCAGTCCTGTGTTCCTTAATTCAGTGAGGTCCTCTCCCCTCAGGAGCTGGGCTCAGTTCCCTTTTCTAGACTATAATATTGTTTAACAAATCCTCTCTGTTCCCACTGAAGGGGATAAGCATGTTCGCAGCTCTTGGTTTGAGCAAGAGAATGACTGCGTGGCAGTTCCTCACCGAGGCTCCGGTGGCACTGTCTTGGGGGTGGCAATCTGCATCTCTGCCCCTCATCATGCTCCTGCCATCCACACTGAGATGAGCAGGATGCAAATGGCAAAGGAGACTGTCGTGCCTCCATCCTGGATCCCCGAATAGGAGACAGGGCAGACCTGAACTTGATCTATAGCCTGGCGCCAAGTCCAGTGGAGCTAGGTTGAGCCCAGCGGACCCACTGACCCATGAGCCACTGAGACTTAGTACTTTTACACTTCTTACTGCCCTTGTCCAACTGAGACCTGTTCACTGTGCCTTTGATATCCTTCATCTCTCATACCCACATCTCTCATTTCCCACTGCTGCTGCTCTCCCCAGGCTCTTGTCTCCTCTTGCTTGAAGTCCTGCAGGTCTTTCCCCTGGTTTCCTCATGTTGGATCTTGTCATTCTTTCTTTTTTTTTTTTTTTTTCCGGTACCGGGAATCGAACTCACAACCTTGCGCTTGCCAGGCAGGTGCTGTGCCGCTGAGCTAAATCCCCAGCCCTGGATCTTGTCATTTCTAACTGAAGCTCTGCTCTATAGCAAAAGCAATCTTCCTTATGCAAATCAGTTCATGTAATACACCACAGAAACAGAAACAAGGATGGAAGTTCACATGTGCTTCTTAACTGAAAAGGCCTTAGACAAAATTCAGCATCCTTCCATGATAGAAGCTCTGAAGGAACTAAGTATTGAAGGATCATTCCTTAATAAAATAAAGGCCATGTATGATAAACCACAGCCAACATCATTCTGAATGGGGAAAATTGAAAGCATTTCCTTTAAAATCAGGATAAAGGCTAGGATGTCTACTCTATCCCTCCTATTCATATAGTTCTTAAAATTTTTAGCTAGAGCAGTTAAGCAAGAGAAATCAATGAAAGGGCCACAAATAGGAAAGGAAGAAGGCAAATTATCCTTGTTTGTAGGTAATATGACTCTATATTTAGAAGACACTAAAGATCACACCAAAACACTTTTAGAGCTGATAAACAAATTTGGCAAAGTTGCAGGATGTAAAATAAACATTAAAAAGTCAGTTACTTTTCTGTACAACCAAGAAAGAAATAGGAAAAACAATTCTATTCACAATAGCTTTAAAACCAAACCAAACCAAATCTAGGGAACCATCTAACCAAAGATGTGAAAGACCTCTACAATGAAAGCTTCAGAACACTTAAGAATAAATTGAAGAACACACTCGAAGATGAGAGGCTTGTAATGTTCATGGGTTGGCAGAATTAATATTGTTAAAATGGCTATATATACTCCTAAAAATATTCTGCAGAATCCATTCAGTGCTCATCAAAATACCAGGGACATTCCTCATAGAATGAGTAAAAAGAAATCCTAAAATTCATACAGAAACACAAAAGACCCAGAATAGCCAAGGCAATCCTAAGCAACAAGAGAAAGGGCTGGAAGCAACATAATAGTCTACTTCAAATTATAGTGCAAAACCATAGTAATGAAAAGAACATGGTACTGGCACAAAAATAGACACGCTGACCAGTGAGACAGAATAAAGGACATGGAAACAAACCCACACAGCTACCATCTGATTCTGGACAAAAGGGCCAAAAATATATGTTGGAGAAAGGACAGCTTTTTAAACTAACAAGATGGTGCTTGGAAACTAGATGTCAGTTTGTAGAAGATTGAAACTAGATTCCTATCTCTCACCCTCTACGAAAATCAGTTTAAAATGGATCAAAGATCTAGGTATAAGACCTAAAACTTTGAAACTATTAAAAGAAGACATAGGGGAAACAATTGAAGCCATAGTCACAGGTAAATACTTCTTGAGTAGGACTCTAATAGCATAGGAAATAAAATCAAGCATCAATAAATGAGATTATCAAAAAGTTTTCTGCGCAGCAAGTGAATAACAGAGTGAAGTGACAGTTTGTGGAATGGGAAAAAAGTCTTTCCTTCTGACAGAGGATTAATATCTATAATACATAAAGAACTAAAAAAAAAAAAAACTTACCAAAAACCAAGTAGCCCAATCAAAAAATGGTTAAAGAATTGAACAGACACTTCTCAAATAAGTACAAATGACCAATAAACATATTCAAAAAATTCAACATAGCCAATTATGGAAATGCAAATCAAAACTACATTGAAAATCTTTCTTACCCCAATCAGGACGGATCTATCAAGAATACAAACACAGTAAATGCTGGCAAGGATATGGGGGAATGGAGTCTTTCCACACTGCTGGGGAAATGTAAATTGGTACAACTACTACGGAAATCAGTCTGGATTTTTTTCTCAAAAAAGCTAAAACTAGAGCTACCACTTGATCCAGCTATACTACCCCTTGGTATACACCTAAAGGAATTAAAATTGGTGTAGGTATACCTGTACATCCATGTGGATTGCTGCACAATATAAAGTATTCAACATATGGAACCAACTTAGGTGCCCATCAACAACCGAATGAATAAAAGATGTTATGTCTATATAATGCACTATTACTCAGCTATACAAAATAACGGACATTTGTTATTTGCAGGAAAATAGATAGATCTGATGATCATCATGTTGGGCAGAATAAGTGAGACTCAGGCAAATATTGCATGCTCTCCCTAATATGTAGAATTTTAAAAAAATGATAAGAAAGTAGTGGAAGGGAAGAAGGGGTTGGGTAGGGGGCAAAAGGGTAGATTATAGGGGGCATAAATATGATCAAAATACATTATACACACTGAGACTCCCTAAAACATATGAAACTAGGGGAGAGGGTGTGGTAAGTGGGGACAATGTGGGAGATGATTAAAGTATGTTATGTGCGTGTACAGATCTGCCAGAATGAAACCCATTAATCTGCATAACCAACACGCCCTGATAAAAAACGTGGGGAAAAGGGGATCTTTCTAAAACTCAGCCCTATTTACCCTTTCTTTAGGCCCCACAATCACTTTTAGAACAATGTCTACACCTATGGCACGCAAAGTCCTATTTTATGATCACAGCTCTTAGTTTGATAAGTGTTAACTTGGAAAATTTCAGGATGCCATGGAAACCAGTAGAAAATGGGTCTTACCAAGACCAATGGGAATCAGAGGAGACTCCCCACAGGGAGTCATTCCTAAGATGACACTTGAGGGATGAGATGTGGGATCCAGGAGAAGTTGGTGAGGTAAATGGGAGCATGCTTCAGGCAGAAGGGAAGGCATTGCAAAGGAACCTGAGCGAGAAAGAGTGTGAGGCTTGTAAGAAATGGAACGAGGTTCCTGAATGCGCAATATGGGAGAGAAGTGGGGAGGGAAGAAAAAAGCCATCGAAAGGGCGCAAGGGTTAAGTACCCCGCCTTGCTTTGGATGCACTTATCCATCATTACTGCCACCTTTCAAAAGTTCTTCTTCATGTGTTTCTTTTCATGACTGTTTGGATGTTCTGAATAGATTAAAAATGTTGATGGTGATTTATGTTGATTAAAAACATTGTGGTGTGTCCTCATTCACCTTATTCACGGACCCTGGCACCGCGCAACTTCTGACTTTGCCCCCAAATCAAAATAAATGTAAATGTTTTGAATCTATTCAGGACATCAAGGCTGCCTTGACAGGCCATCTAAAGACACTCATGAAAGAAGATGTCTAGAAATGGTTCAGAAAGTAGCAAGAATGATGGGATAAGTACAGTTGAAGCCAGAGGGAGTATTCTGAGGGAGATTAATGGCAATGTGTCTTTTACTGTAGTAAATGTTAAAAAGATGTTAACATTCACTGTATTTACTGTAGTTTTCAAAAAAGCACATCGTGTATTTTCTAACTAGCTTGTTGATCCTTACACAGTATTTCCAGTGCTCAGATAGGGGTCTGTTCCTGTCCTTTGAGATCAAAAACTATTTGTTGGATGAATATTATGTGGAAATAATAGGAATGGGCTGAATAATTTCAAGATGGAAATACGAACTATAGAAAGGACTCACAGTATGTTTTGCAGTCTTATTCTTTCATTATGTAGATGGAGAAACTGAGGCTCAGAGAGAGAGAGAGAGACTGACCAGGTGTGTCCAAACTGTGGCCTACGGGCTGCACATGACTCTGGACAGCTGGTTATGTTGCCCCCACAAGACAAGATTTGATTGTGCGGTGCTTGAGTATAGACTGTAGGTGACAACAGAATGTGGAGTGGGGTAGAGCACGGTGCAGTGCTAACTCCACTTCCTGTGCCTGCCACGCACAGTCAAATCCAGCCTGCGCTCACTGTATCAGACATTACACACACTTGTGTGACAGGGTGAGTAAACTGCAGTGATCATCAACGATAGTATCTCAGCTGCCCTACACGGGTATGTACCTGTGAAGACAGAAGTGCTTTGTTATTAAGTGGATGTGTAAGTTTTCTGATTTAATTATCAAATTTGGGCATCTTGTATTATTCTGTAAAATAATTTAGGAGGCTAGAATACAAAGAACAACTGAAAGTTTTGTTACTTATATTAACCATATATTTTATATGCAGCCCAAGATGATTCCTTGTCACTCAGTGTGTGGACCTGGCAAATCAAAAGGTTGGACACCCAGCTAGACCCAAGTCCTGGAACCTGACTATGGCAGAGCGGGCATCAGGGAGTTCTAATGGGAGTGGTCTTCTGGGCTATGTCTAAGGAACAGAGGAATGTTAGGTTCCTGTTTCTCAGAGTGTGGTCTGTAGACCAGGCCCTGCCCTTAACTCATGGAATCAGATAATCAGAATCTTCATTTGAACAAGATCTCTAGGTGTTTTGCAGACACAAGAAAGACTGGGAAGTCCTGATCTCCATGACCAGGAGGACAGGTAGCCTGCCTTCAAGGCCCTTCTGATTCCTTGGGATCAGAAGAGAAAACTTGATCTTGTAGCATTTGGTGTGTGCTATACACAAAAGGACACGAGCTCCACAGTTCTTGATAGTTTGGAAGTAAGTCCAGGGCCTGGTCTGATACAGGATAAAGTTTCAACTCCAGGGGAGCTGACTTGGTGAATGAAAAGGTCTTAAATAAAGAGAAACTTCAGAAACTTAGTTGACCAGCAAACCGGATGCTTCAAGTTTCCAACTTTGTAGCTTTAAATTAAAAAAAAAATTGGAAGTGTATATTTATCTATACAAATAATTCCATCGATGCTACTTGAAGTGGTGGTGAAAGTGGTAAACTCATATCTTGCTAGTGGCATTATAAACTGGTGCAGCCTGTTTGGCAAAACTTACAGCAATATGTAGCAACAATCCTAAAGTTACTTATCCCCTTGGATCAAGTCATACCACTCAGGGAGAATAATCCTAAAGAGATAATTGGACAGAAGGGAAAGGTTACACTCACAAATAGGTGGATTCCATCTAAAGGTGAAATATGCTATCAAGAATGCTTGGAGAAATTAGGATATGGTACTTCCCTGAAGACAGCTCAAAATTATCTGTAGTTAATATGCTCCAAGTCAACTGCTTGGAGTACATAGGCTCTTTATTTTCTGTTCTGACTCTTCCATTGACTGTGTGACCCTGGGATTCTGTTTAACAGGCCTATGCCTCATTTCTTCTTCCGTAAAATGGTGATAATACCTATTTTATAGGACTGTTGAGAGAATTAAATGACTTAATTGAATTCATGAAAGTACCAGGAGTTGTGTCTCTATAGATTTATATTATTTAAATCTTGATATTCCTACTCTGCCTGATACAAGAATGCTTTTATTCATTCTTCAGGGCCTGCTACCCTGTGATAAACCCAAGACCTCTAGGAATATTCCCCCAGCCTTCCTTGGAATCAGCCTGCTTTTCTAAACTCAAGGAAAGAAGAAAGGCAAATGTGCTCAGCTGGCCTGGACACTCCATTCTTGAAGGCTCCTGTGGCTGGCTG
Organism: Chinchilla lanigera; assembly: GCF_000276665.1. Classification (NCBI taxonomy): domain Eukaryota; kingdom Metazoa; phylum Chordata; class Mammalia; order Rodentia; family Chinchillidae; genus Chinchilla; species Chinchilla lanigera. Next base: position 17,501,884 of record NW_004955419.1, on the reverse strand, counting down.
TTAACTGTTGTTATTGGAACATACGGTCAAAGGACCCTTTTGGATTCTTCCTCCTCTAGAATTATGCTCTCATTGACCTGGATTCCCAGTTCTTAGTATAAAGGAGGACAGAGAAGCACACACACAAATGTACACACATGCATACACAAATACATATACAACTGCCTGCTGCAACTCACTCCCCACGGTGCCCGAGTCCTTGTTCCGAGTGTCAGTGAATTTTCTTCCTTCCCCTCCCAACTCCTGCATCTGTCTATACTTCCTGCCCTACAGTACTACTCTGTTCCATGGATAGCTCATTGGTTCCAACAATAATAGGAGCTCCTCTTCACGGAAGGCCCAAAGAGCGCCAGGTGTCTTGTTGCTGTGGCTTTACAGACATCAGTATTAAATCTTGATATTCCTACTCTGCCTGATACAAGAATGCTAAGTCTTGATATTCCTACTGATACTCCTACTTAAAGTATTACAGCTGGAGTCTCAGAAACTCAGGGACATTAAAGAGCTTTCTCGGGACCTACTGCTTGTATGTGAAGAAGCTGCTATTTTAACCCAGGTTTTTCTAATTCTAAGCCAACACTTTGCTTGGAGTCATGACCCTAAACTGCCTCCCTATGTAGGGTAGAAGAAAGATGTTTGTAACAAGTGGTAATTAAGGAAGTCAAAGTAAAATTGCATCATCAGAGTGAATGTAATTGTGCAAAAATTAGATCTGCATGTGGACAAAGTCTCGAGGTCTTTGCTGTGCTACAGTGATGGAATTAAATATGTTTTTTCCTTTTAAATAATTTTCTTTAGGGATGGTTTCTATACAGATTTTACAAATTTAAAAAGCTAACCTCCACCTGCAAAAATGACCTCCTTTAAGTCCACTCTTTCGGACCATGGATTACATGATTTATTAATCATGGTATCCAGTAGCTTGGCAGCATTCATTCTTGCTTTCCAGTGTTCTAACAGATATTTTTTAAAATTTTAATTGTGGTAAAATATGAAACATAAACTTTACCATCTGTCTTATTTACTTTTCTTGTTGCTGAAATAAAATACCCAAAGCCCAAAGTTAAAGGGGTAAAAGGTTTATTTGCCTCATGGTTTGTAGAGGTTTCAGTCCATAGTGGGATGGCTCCAAGGCAGGGGCGGTATGGTGGGGAGGCATTGCAGAGGAGAAACAGTTCATGGCAGGCAGAAGGTAGCAAAGCAAGTGAGGGGTCTTAGCAGCTTTTATTGTACCCCTTTTATATTCTTTCTAGGCTACTGCCAAACCAACCAGTGGACTGATTTAGTAACCACCCACCCTTAACCCCAGCATCACAAACTCTAGATTCAGCCACCTCTGAAAAAGCCCCACCTATGACTGCATGAGGCTTTAGGGGGACATCTAGACACAAGCCGTAACACCACCTTCAAGTACATTCACAATTATTACACAGCTGATCTCCAAAGCTCATCATCTTGCAAAGCTGAAGCTGACCCTCATTAGGTAAGTCCTCCTCTAATGCATTTTTAAAGGCATAGTTTTTGGACATTAAATGTAATTTTAGGGAAACTCGAAGTCAGTAGATGCCTGTGCTCTGTACACCACCTCTCTGTCATGTTATTGTGGTAAAATTTGCATAACATCCTATTTACCATCCTAACCATTCATAAGTTATAGTTCAGTGGCCTTGACTACAGTCACACTGTGTACAATGATTACCACTAACTACTACTCATCTCCAGAGCATTATCATCATCCCAGACATTCTGCGCCTGTTAAACCACATCTCACCCTCTTCCTCCATCCCTCAGTCCCTGGCAATCAGCATTCTACTTTCTATGAGTTCCACTGCTCAAAGTATCTCCCATGAGTGGAACCACACAGTACTTATCCATTTGAGTTTGGGTGATTTCACTTGGTGCAATGTCTTTTGTTTTCACCCATGTCATAGCATGTGTCAGAATTTTCTTCCTTTAGAAGTTTGAATATTATTCCATGGTATACATAGTATACACATATAT
>NW_004955419.1:17492842-17499533 GCF_000276665.1 Chinchilla lanigera | reverse complement strand
AATTTTGAGACAGAGTTTCACTAAGTTGAATAGGCTGGGCTTTAACTTGTGAGTCTCCTGCTTCAGCCTCCCAGAACACGGGGATTACAGACATATACCGCTGTGCTTAACACTTATTTTTAATTTTGGGGGAAACCGCTGTGCTATGTTTCATTGCCATGGCATTGTTCTACATTCCCTTGAGCACAAGGATTCCAATTACTCTGTATCCTTTGCTAACCTTTTTTTTTTTCTTTCTTTTGCAACAGGCATCCTAGAGAGTATGCCATGGTATCTCACTGTGGTTTTGAGTTGCTTTTCCCTAAGGATCAGTGATGTTGAGCATCTTTTCACGGGCTTATCGGTCATTTGTATATCTTCTTTAGGGAAATGTCTATTCTGGTACTTTGCTCATTTTTGAATCAGGTTATTTTTTGTTACTGAGTGTGAAGAATTCTCTATATACTCTGGATATTAAATCCTTGGATATATATTTGCAAATATTTTCTCTCATCCTATGGGTTCCCCCTTTATCTACTGTAGCATCCTTTGATGTATACATAAACATTTTTCATTTTGATGAAGTCCAATTTGTCTATTTTTCTTTTGTTACTTATATCTTTGCTGCCTTATCCAAGAGATCACCTCCAACTTCAATGCCCTGAGGTTTTTCCCTGATGTTTTCTTCTCTGTATGCCATCTCAATCCAACCTCTACTAGTAGTTTATAAATGTCTGATAGTTAACAGAAATATCTAAATTTTTCTCAACCCTCCCACATTAGCACAAATGTTTTAAACCTGTCATTTTTGCGATCAGTTCAGAGGGTAGACACAGCTGCTAGCTGATGAAAGGTTAAGGTGACCTGGGGTAAGATCAGAAGTCAGAATGACCTTGATTTTAACCTTGAGCACACTGAAAGGGACTTGGGAACAGCAGAACAGGCAGAGTTTTTGAAGTCAAGTGGACCTTGCTCAAAGTCTTCGTTTACATTTTGCCTCTGCTGGGCAGCCTTGGGTAAATCCTATAAGCACTTGAAGCTTCAGTTTTTATTTTCTTTTCTTTAAAGTGCGGGTAGTAATATCCACCTGGAGGTTTTGTTGTGAGAATGAGAGATGACGTATGCAAATCCCTGGTGCTCTGAAGCCCCGACCTCTCACTGTTCACCGCACTGTGTGAGGGTGGGTTGCTGCCCTGCCCATCTCCTCCCTTGGCCTGTAGCCTGTGAGCCAAGGCCAGCCTGGCATACCTTCATCCCTGGATCCCAGGCCTTGGTCCTCAGCCTGACGCATACTAGAACCTCATAGACATTTGTTCAGTGAATGATTTGGAAGGTAAAAATAATTTCCCTGCAGCTTGCCTGAAAAGTTCATCGTCGTCATGCTATGTTTGGAATTGAGAGACTGAGAACTCATTTGAAATGAATTCTTGCTCTTTGAATGCTATCTCTGGGTATTCCTGGGCCCAGGACTCTCCATAGGATACCAAAACTCATGGATGCTCAACTCCCTCATGTAAAATTGGTTTTGAATAGGCATATAACTTATGTAGTCCTACTACATGCCTTACACCATCTCTACATTACTTAGAAATCCTAATACAATGTAATCACTACACTGTATTGCTTAAGGAATAATGACAAGAAAAATGTCCGCACGTGTTCAGTACAGATGCATTTTTAATGTTCTCAACCTCTGGCTCATTGAATTTGCAGATGTGAAACCCACAGATCTAGAACTTGAGGACCCTGAGGATAGGGAGCTGAGGATAAGGAACCTGTGGGTGTGGAGGGGTGACTGCATTTCTTTCTGTACTGCAGATGCCAAGTGATGCCCATTTTTCTTTGGCCTTTTCACTGCTGTTATTCTTATGTACTCTTCAAGTGAAAGTGATCTTGCATCTTAGAAGGGCTTTTGGGAGAAGCTTTGGTGGAAATGAAAGCTGGGTGCCCAGATGATTTAGTTTAGCACTGGAAAAGATTGATGACCCTGGAGGGACAAGAGGAAGCAGATGGGCAGATCTGCCCACTACCAGACAGAGGTCTTGAATTCCTTCTGAAGTTTGATTGATAGGTTCTATAGGGTTCTGATGGGTTACATTGAATTTAGCTCTTAAATAAATTCAGAGCAGGCCAGATTTTCACTTCTGGCTTCATACAAATTTTTACCCTCTGTCAAGTAATCAATTGACTACTTTAACAAAGTCATGGTGTGTGATATTCTTGACATACATATATTAACGTTGGGCCACAGATCCTTTTCCAAACCTATTTTCAGACTGCAATTTGCTCTGATCAAAAATAGGTTTGCTTCCTTGGTAATATATTTGTCCAAGGACAAGTCTTCATGAGTAATCGTCACAGGAGCAGGAAGTAGGTTAATTTTACCTTAAAAAATTTGTTGGATGCCAAAGCTGGTAGGATGTGAAAAAGAGATGGGCTCATGCTCTTTAAAAAATTGATTTAAAAGAGAGGTGTCTCGTATTTTCCATCTAGTTGGTATCACTGAGTTTGATTTAACAGCAGGTATTTCTTTTTTTTTTTGGTTTTTCTCCGGTACCGGGAACAGCAGGTATTTCTAAAGACTTCTCTGAAACATGACAGGCAGGGGTTTTATATCTGGTGCAGCCTCAAAGACCTCTGAATGGGGCAGCGGATTCCATGTGTTGTTTTCATGAGTCCAGAAACCGTTGTCAGCCTTCCACTCAAAGTGTCCTACTTAAAACACAGGTCTGATGGAGTCAGCCTCCTGCTTGAAGATCCTTGTTGATGACTGTCCTCCTCACCAGAAAGACTAAGGACATCTCAGGCTTCCAAGAACTGACTCTCAGCTCATCTACCCAGCAAGCTTCCTGGCTTCCACACAGCTCCTTTAGGGACTTCTGCTTCCCCTATCTCATTCTCTCACTTTTGAAAATCAAGGTGAAATTCACATAACGTAAAATGAATTATTTAAGGAGAGCAACTCAGCGGCACATAGTACATTGATAATGCTGTGCAACTATTGCTGCTGTCTAGTTTCTGGACATTTTCATCATTCCCAAAGAAACGCCCTCACTCCCCTTGCCCTAGCAGCCACCAGTCTGCATTCTGTGCATGTTCTGGATATCATGTAAATGGAATACTATCACTTTTGACCTTCTATATCTGGCTTTCTTCCCTTCGTGTAAAAGCATTTACTTGGTGTAAAGTTCACCAAGGGTTCATCTGTGTGGTAGGTAGCATATATCAGAACATCATTCCCTTTCCTGACTGAGAAATATTCATTCCCCTGTATAGATATATGACAAATTGTTTATCCAGTCACCCTTTGGTGGACATTTGGGATGGTTCTACCTTTTGGCTATTGTGAGAAGTGCATGTTATTTGTTTATCTTTTTTCTGTTCTTTTGGGTAAATCATACGTATGCACAGATTTGTTGCCTCATACGGTATTTCTGTGTTAAATGTTTTGAGGAGCCACCAAACTGTTTTCCTTTCTTCTGTTTTGTGTTTCACTAACACATTACCTTCAAGAAAATTTCACAATCCCAGCACTCTGGGAGGTTGAAGCAGGAGGATTACAAGTTCAAGCCCAGCCTAGGTAACTTAGTGACTTAGTGCAGCCCTCTCTCAAAATAAAAAACAAAAAGGGCCGGGAATGTAGCTTAGTGGTCTTAATCCCCAGTACTACAAAATAAAATAAAATAAGATGATCTCTATCATAGCACAATTATAAAATGCCTTTAGTTATAATAACTGGTGTACATACTCAAGGGCAGGGGTTGTGTCTTAAACGCATATGGGAATCTGTAGCACTTGGCCCAGGGGTGCACAAAGGTGACACTCAGGAGGCTCCTGTGGGGTTGACTCTGAAGGGGTTACATGCAGTTCTGTCTTTAAGGAGTATGTGGCATATGTGGTAAGGCTTTGGAATCTGGGAGCTGAGCAGAGTGAGGATAGGAAGCAGATGAGGCCGAGCAGCCGTGACCGATTTCCTTTGAGCAAGGAGAAAGGAAGACCAGTGTGGCAGAGAGCTAGTTATCCACATGCCTGCTTTTACTGTGAGTTTACCTTTGACTAACTTATGATTATCTAGGAAGTTAAATTCTAACCCTCTTTGTCTAATATTGTATTGACTATTTTAGTGATATTTAATGTTTTTGTTTGCTTTAAGTAGTGAGAGCATTTTTTCCCCACATGAACTCAGAAGTGAAAGTACTGTGGTTGGAGGATGCATTTGAGGGGGAATGAGTCGGAGGAAGGGCAGGGTGCAGGGCAGAGACCTGGCCTGACAACCCGACATGTAACCCCAAGGCTCTCAGCAGGACTGCCAGTTCCCTGTATATTCTGTTTCTCTCTGCGGCTCTGAGAGGCTCTTGTTCCACAAATATGAAGACAGCATTCACAAGCACATATCATCCTTCAAAAGCTATTTTTTTTTTCCCCAAGCAGTAGAGGGAGATTGAGGATTTAAGGAACAACCAACCTAAAGGTGGAGGTGTAGTTCAGTGGTAGCGCGCTTGCCCAGCGGGCACCAGGCCCTGGGTTCCATCCTTAGTACAAGAAAGAAAGTAAGAATAGAACAATTTAAGAATGAAAAAATTTTGGGAAGGGGAGAAATTATAGTAAGTAGTACCCTTGGCTGAACAGGGAGTTTCCAACCTGCTTTTCAGCATTTTATACTTAAAAAGAAAAGGTATTGCTAGCAGATTTCATGACCAGAATTGCCAAACGTTTGTATTCTCCTAGCTCAAGAGATTCCTGCCCCATGACAGCATATCCGGCTCCTTCCAGAAGCCGAGCACAGGAGTGGGCAGGCCTGGTCTTGTTTCATTCTCTGGGTTATTCTCCTTTCTCTGTCTCCCTCTCTCCTGGTGAACTGTCTTGAAAACATGACCCTTCTACTCCGCCCCCACGTGGTCTTTTTTCTCTAGTTCTTTGCTTCTGAATTCGTCTGCCAATCCGGGGGTTGGCTAAGTTCTCCAGACCGTTTCCGGCCGTGCTGATGGCATCGGCAAGCCTTACTCAACTGTGAGCATTGCTGACGCCTGACTTCCTGTGGTCCTGTTTGGGTCTTTATTTCCGCTGAAGCTCATTTGTAGGCAACAATTCTGGAAATACACTGTCTGAGCCTCAAAATAGCTTCTATTTATTCAGGTTGGGAGGCAGAATTTATTTTAGGCAATGAGATCGAAAGATGGATTACACAGATGTCTGAATTATCCCCAAGCCCCTATGTTCTCCTCATTAACGTTCCCACTTGCTGGCATAGAAGCGCAGCTTAAACTGTGATAAGACTAACAGTATTGCTATTCCCGTATTAACCCTCGCACCCACTTTTTAGTGAGGCTCTTCTTGAAATTCGAGAACTTCTTTCTCAAACAGAGTGCTTAAAGGCCGCCCTTTTTGTACAAGAGCCTGATGATAAAAATGGGAATTTGGGGGCTGGGGATTTAGCTCAGCGGCACAGCGCCTGCCTGGCAAGCGCAAGGTTGTGAGTTTGATTCCCGGTACAGGAGAAAAACCAAAACCAAAGTAAGAAAAAAAAGGAACTTGTCTTAATACCCGCGATTTTACTTCCTTAGCATTTGCTTTTGCTTCAAAACGGACATACACACGAACACTGCAATATTCGCACCGTTTCTCTGAACGCCTGTTCCAGGGACTTACAGTTTTCCGGAGCGTGCCCGTGGGAGGATAATCCCTCTTGTTCCACCATGATGCTGCTGCGCCAATCGGGAATCCAGAGCTGTAATCCTTTTAAATAGCTCGTCAGAAACGATTTAGAAAAGCCCAAGTCTGCCTTGTAAACCTCAGAACTTGTCTCCGAAATCTTGCCTCGATCAGCTTCCAAGGTCTAATGTAACACGATTATTTTCCACGGGGGAAACCTGCGGAACAGGTCTCCGAACTCCACTGAATGTGTCAGAGTTTTAATTGATTCCTCACCTTGTCTACCCGCCCCTTAATAGCAGTGTTCAGCGCAGGACATGTTTTACAGGAATACTCACCCGGAGCTTAATTTGTTGTCACATCGCAGACTGTTTCACAATGAAATCAGATTTGTTTTGTGTCCTGTGGAGTTCTGCTGGACGGAGTTGCTCTTCTGATACAGAGCATGTAACATTGCTCCTCTGCCGGTGTGGTTCCAGGGACCACTTCCGCAGTTCCTTGCCAGTTCCGGAAAAAAGTTTGGTAGAGAAGAGAGAGGACCCTAGAACTCTAGTTCTTCAGTTCACAGACCACAAGAGAGTGGTGATCCCCACACCCTTAATTTAAACACAGATAAAGTTCCTTCCTATATATTATCTCATTTAATCCTCCTGATAACATTATAAGAAGTGCAGAACAGGTATCATTATCTCCATTATACAGATAAGAAAACTGCCGCCTGTAACCTACACAAAGAACCGCAGATACTAAGTGACCAATCAAGAACTAGAAAGCAGATGTCTTTTTAGTAATTATTGTGTTATTTGGAGAGCAGCCATGGCTGCTCCACCAAGATCTTGCGGCAGCAGACCCCCTCACAAACATTTGTAATGAGTATGAAGTTCGGGGCTGAAAGTTAGGATCAGCAGGAAAAGGTAGATTTATTTCTTTGTAACTTCAATTAAATTCTGTCTTGGGTTCTCATTCTTCTTGGTGGCAAAAAGCAGTCAATTCTATGTTTTCTCAGATCGGAGATTTTCTTCTCCTTCCTTTTTCTCAGGGTTGTAAGTTCAAACTATTG
>NW_004955419.1:17461560-17492711 GCF_000276665.1 Chinchilla lanigera | reverse complement strand
GCTTCAGTGTATTTGCTTTGCCTATTTCAGATTCCCTGCTAGACTCGGGAGGAGATGTTATGCGGGGCCAGAAGGATGAGTAGGTGGCGACCCTTGCTCAAAATCTTCATGATCTAGTGAGAGAGGCAGAGAAACAAACGGAGGGAGCCCTCAGTGAAAACCAGGCTTAGAAAGGCTGTGTGACTAAAGCGGGCAGTGGTGCTGGCCGCCTGGAAGGAGGTACCAGTTGACACCTTGGCCTTTCTGGGAGACCCCGTGCTACAGTTTCCCTGTTTCTAAGCCAATTCCAATTCTAACCACGTTAGGTAGCTGATCTGAGCTGAGTTCGGTGTGAAGGAACTTTAATAAGAAAACAATTGTAATTTGTACCTATGATCTCACTGGACTGTGTCCATTGCCATGAGAGCTAACAGGGTATCCCTGTGTGGCCCATATAAAACCAGGGTCACTTAGCGGCCTCTTTGGGTACCATTCCTCACTGAAAAACAGCACTCTACCATTGCAAAATAACTTGAACTTTTACTTCTGCCTCCCAAACAGTCCTAGAAGACAGGAAGTCCACAGCATAGAGCAAATCCCCTCCTCTCATCTTCTCTTCCTCTCTTCCCTTCCCCTTTTCATTTGTTCTACCAAACTATCTGCCTGCCAATCATATGTCTGTCATCCATCCACTCATCTGTCACGTTTTTATTTCCTCTGTCCAAACGCTTACCCCAATCTCTCCAGCTAAACTGGCATAGTTATAAGAAAAAACCTAAACCCTTCCTACTTCTGTTTCCTTCTATTTCTTCTTTCCTTTTCTCCCTCTTTTTCTCCTCCTTTCCCCTCCTTCTCCTCCTACTCTTCTTCCTCTTCTTCTTCTTTCTTGTTCCAACCCAGTAACTAGCTCACTGTCCCTTTCCATATAAACAGAAATATTACTGTGATCCCCACAGAAGATCTGAGGGAAAAATCTGGGGAAGACAGAAGAGAGGAGCTCAAGGAAACAAAGATGGAATTTTCCTTAGTAGATGGAGAAAAGGTGAAGAAATGTTACCATCTGCAAGTAGGTATGTTTTTGGGTCCCTGTCAAATCATTTCACAGATGCGGAAATACAGACTCAGAGAAGAAAGCAAGCTGCCCCAGGTCATGCAGCTCGTGACGGAGCTATGATTTTCATCTGGATCATAGACATGAAGTTCTGTGCTCATCCTGCTAATGTGTGGAGTGAACTTCTACATAATTCAAATGAGAGGAAAATTTAAATCTAAATCCCTTCCCATAGCAGTAATGGAGAAGACAGTTCATGGGAAAAAAAGATGCAGTCTCTCACGTAAGAACCGTGGTTTGCTGGCTCTGGATATTGAGGAGATGAGGGCCACCAGCAGCCATAAGCAAGGCCTGAACTGAGATGGCGAGGAAGGTTGCTGAGGCTCTTGGGTTTTAACAGGAATGATGAAGGTTCTGATGGTCTACCACACTGTCAGTCAAAGGGAAATCCAAGAGATTTGGGTTCATCTTAAGGAAAAGCATGCCTATACCTGTCAAACAGGGAGAAGAGAAAACCTCCAGTACTATTTCCTCGCTATGAAATGGACTTTAAAAAAAACCAAAACACAGATGTGTATATAAGAAGTGAATGTCTCCTCTGACACCCAACACACACACTCATGAAACCCTTAAGAAACTCTGCCCTATTTTTTCTGTAAAAACACTAATATGGCTAGAGGGTAGTAGAATATCCTTCATGATTTATTTAACTTCTTTAAATCTGTGAACAGTTAGTCTCCCACGATCGTGGTAAATGTTCCAGGAGAACTGAACAGGAATGTCTGTTCTGCTATTGTTACAGGCTGTGCTTGTAAATGTCAGAGTGAGCTGGCTGAGTGTGTTATTCCGATGCACTGTTTCTTTACCAGTTTTTGGTGTACCTGTTCCATCAGTTGCTGACAGAGGAATATGGAGCACTCTAACTATGATTGTACATTCATTTATTTCTCCATCTTTTGCTTTGTGTATTTTAATGATTTAAGTGCACACCACATTAAGATTGTGGTGTCTTCCTGGTGAACTGACCGAATGAAACTTTCCTTGTCAGGGAATGCTCCTTTTTGTACATCATTTGGTGGTAAATATCCCTTGTTATTATGTGTACTCTGATGTTAACATAGCTATGTTAACTTTTTAAAATTCATGACTTTGTGATGTATCTTTTAATATTCTTTTACCTTTAACTAACTTACATCTATATGGGTTAAAGTGGGTTTCTTATAGACAGTGTCTAGTTGGGTCTTTAAAAAGAAATCAATATGACAACCTTTCTATTTTAATTGGTATGCTTCAACCAGGATGTCTACTATTTTATTATTCATTTTGTGTTACTTCCCTCAAATTTTTGTTCCTCCTTCCCCGTCTTTGTTCAGATGTTTAATTATACTTAATATTCCATTTTAATCTATCAATTGGCTTTTTGGCTAAATCTTTGTGATGTATGTATGTCTGTATATATGTATGTATTTTTAATGTTTTCTCTAAGGAGTATAAAATACATACAGTAGCTGGTTAAAATTTATGGTGTATGTTTTAAAAAATATTTTTAAAATTTACTACAAGGAAAGACACAGAGCCATTAATCCTCCCCCAAATACTCCCCTTACCTTGAATGCCATTATGCCATCATTCTTGCCACTTCCTGAAGCAGTACTAGAAGTCCTCTTTCTGTTTGTACAAGGTGTGATCAAAACTGCAGTGAATGCTGCAGCCCTGTATGATCCAAGGGGAAGGTGCGTTCATGAAATCATTAATGATGTGTCCTCATCTCTTTTATTTACCAGATCCAGCACTGTGTGATTTTGGGCTCTTCCCCAAGGTAAAATGACCATGAAAGATAAATATTTAGAATCTATTCAGGACATTGAGGCAGCTACAACAGCACAACTAAAGACACTCGAAGAGAACTTCTACATATCTTGCAATGATGTATGGATACTCATGTTTATAACAGCACAACTCATAGTTGCTAATTCTTGGCAGGTCAAATTCTATTTATTTTTCTCGTAGTGGGAATTGAATCTGGGCCTGTGCGTGTCTGGCAGTTGCTCTACCACTGAGCTATATCCCCATCCCTAATAGCTAAACCTTGGAAGCAGCTTATATATGCATTAACAGATGAATGGATATAGAAAATATGGTCTTTATACACAGTGGAGTATTAACATGCTATAAAGAAGGATAAATTTGAGTTATTTGTAGTACAGGGGATGTGCTTTGAGACAATGATGTTGGATGGAACAAGCCAGAGATACAAACATAAATATCGTACAGTCTCTTTTATTCAAAATATAAATAAATCAAAATGTAAATAATTCAAAGACCAAGAGAAAGGTAGAGAATAGGGAACAAGGGGATTGATTTTCTGCAAATGGGAAGTGGACCAAAAGATGGGAGGAGGGGAAGTAAAAATAATTAGGCTGTGTTATGTGCTCTCCATGATAAATGTAATTGCAAACATGTACTAATACAAAAAAGAGCACTTCAAGAACTGCTTCAGAAAGTGGTAGGAATAATGAGATAAGTGTGTTCAAAGTGAGGGTAGTGTTTTGAGGGGCGTTAGTGGCAATATGTCATTTATTGTAATAATTTTTAAATTAAAAATATATTATATTTTTTGAACATATCTTTGTACCTAAACTTTTATAGTCTACTCAGTGTTCATATAGTACCACTTCAGGTAAAATATAGAAACCTTACAATCATATATATTTCTTCCCCTTTGTAAGTGTCATTTTTCTTATATTTATATGTTGAAAACCCCACCAGACAATGCTGTGATGTTTTGCTTTCAACAGTTACACTTGAAAAATTTAAAATGGAAACAATGATATTCTATTTCCTCAGATGTTTGGCATTTCTGTTGCTTTTTTATTGTGTAAGTCTCAAGTTTCACTGTAGTATTATTTCCAATTAGCCTAAAGAATTTCCTTTATCTTGTGATGTCCTCATTGCATCTTCATTCCTTTAAGTTATTTTCAGTGCCTGTAATATTCTAGGTTGAAAGTTCTTTTCTTCCAGGACTCTAAAGTTGTTTGCCTGACTTGCATAGTTTCTGAGAAATCTGAATAGTTATTTGCATTATTATTCCTCCAGAAGTAATGTATTATTTTTTTCCCTAGACACTTTTGTGATTTTCCAATATTTTTCTTTGATACTTAGCAGTTTTATTATAATGAGCCTGGACATGATTTTGTTTGAGTTTATCCTATTGGAATTTACTGAATTTCTTCAGTTTTTAAATTTAGGTTTTTCACTAAATTTGGGAAATTTTGGCCATCATTCCTGTAATTTTTTTTTTTTAACACACTGATATCTTTTCTTCTTCTGGGTCTTCAGTGACATGAACCTTGCACCTTCTGGTATGTCTCACAGTTCTTTATGGCTCAGTTATTCTTTTTCATTCTTTAATCTCTTTCACTTGGACTGGATAATTTCCCTCCATCTATCTTCATGTTCACCAACTCTTCCCTCTGTTGTGTCCATTCTGCTGTTGGGCTCAGCCAGTGAACTCTTCATTTCAGGTATTATATTTTCAAGATCAAAATTCCCACTTGGTTCTTTTACAGATGCTATTTTCCTGCTGAAAACTTTTATTCTGTCATTTATTTCGAACGTGTTCTCCTTTATCTCCTGGGCCATGTTGATGACAATTGTTTTAACATCTTTCATAATTCCAACATCTGGACGATCTTTTCTCTTCTTCTTTGTATACCAAGTAATTTTGGATTATATGCTGAACATTTAAAATATTGCTTTATGAGTCTCTAGATCTTATCAAAATCTCTGAAAAATGTTGATTTTTGTTTCAGCAGGCACTGTTGGGTTCCCATTACAAGTTCTATATCCATTACAAGTTCTATATCCTTTTCTATGTGTAGTTTTTCCAATGAAACTTTAGTTCATAAACTTTTGCTGTGGGGTTTCGGGTGTCCCATATTTGTGTCACATAAGGGTCAATCCAAGACTTGAGTAGTGGTCTAAATAATAATTCAGGTCTCAATGACTTTTTTTTTGTTGTTGTTTTGGGTCTTTCCTGTGTGTGTAAAGCTGAAGGTCAGGCCTGGGAGTAGTGCAGATTTATCTGTAGAATCAGGGAATTCTTTTCTTGTCTGGTCAGCTCATGAGTATTCTTTTCCTGGCAAGAAGTATGGGGTTTTACTTAGCATTTCATCACTTATACCTGAGGTGCTTCAGCACAGCTCCATGACTAGGACCTGCTTTGACAGCAAAAAAGCAAAGGAAAAGCATAAAAAGGAAACAGGGATTCTTCTGACACTTTGAGACTTCAAGGACCTCTTTCTCTGGGTATCCTGGGAAACAGTTTTGGCTGCTAAGATGGGGCGCAAGGGAGGAAAACTTGGAAGCTTGTCCTTGTATGATTTGCTACTACAAGTTTGACACCCACCTCCTATTTGCCTGCTATTTTTTTTTTTTTACTTTTCAGGCAGTAACTTTTTATATTTTGTTCGTAGTTTTTAGGTATAGTTCAAGAATAGGGAGAGAGGTGATGTAGTGGATTTTCTATCTCACCTGGCTGCAAAAGTCCTAACACTTTTCAGGTTTCAAATTTTTATTTTATGATTATGATTTTTATGGCATTGAAGATTGGACTTAGGGCCTTGTGCATGCTAGGTAAGTGCTGCACTAGTGCACTCCATTGAATCCCTGGTTGTTATTGCTATAGGAAATCTTGGGCAGGAGAATAAAGCAAGAGACTTAAGTGGAAAGAGTATGAGATTTGCACTTAGAGAAGCCTGGGCTCAAATGACTCCACTGCTTACAAGTTCATGACCTTGAGCATTCCCTCCCTAATTTCAGTTTTCTGAAGTGAGGATGATGATAGCATCTGCCTCGTGGAGTTGCTATGAATATTAAGACAGACAATGCTAGTAAAATATTTTTCACTGTGTTTGACACGTGGTAGGGGCTTAATAAATTGGAGTTATTGTGGTCACAATGACAGTGATAATTATTGTTGTTGTGATACATAATGAAGCGAAGTCATGGCGCTCATGAGTCAAGTGGACTGAAGGTTTGGGAAGCCAGCTGTTACTGAGCCAAGTGCATCGTTGAAACTACTCAGAAGGCTTCTCTGTATCCCGGAAGATGTGAGAAGTATTAATCAGTGAGATGGAGTTGAGTTTGCAAGATCAGGAAATATAACTGGGAAGTGGAGAACACTATAGATGATACCATTCATACCCTCCTTGGTCAGGGTTAGTAGATGATAAAGAGAATGTGGACGTCTACATTTTCAGACAGCGTTTCTCAAAATGAGTAAGCATCATCTGATACAGAGTTTGGAGTCTATCCTGACCTAAGAAATCAGAACTGTGACCAGGGTCTAGGAATCTGCATTTAACAGACGACCTAGTTTTTTCATACACCAAAATTTGAGAAATATTTTTTGAGAAAGAAAGGGAGTATGGTGGATGCAGGAGTGGGAGGAAGCAAAAGAGGACATTGTGAATTGAGTAAGATTAACAGCCTCCCTTTCTAAATCTTCACTGACCCACTGTTACATGCATGATAAAATATAAATAACCTAGATTCCAGTTCTCTTGATTTATGGATCACTCAAAAAATCCATGTAGTCAGCCAAAAGCTTTTGAGTCTGGCTGTGAATCAGAAGAACAGAGAGAGACAGAGGAAAATGCCACATTATCCAGTGGTTAAAGAACACATACATTCACACCCCACAACCAACAAAAAATAATTCAGCATGGTGGTGCCGTGCTAGATAGATACTGGGTGTAACTGGAAGGCTGAAGCAGGGGCACTCACCTCAGACCCGAGAGGTGGTTTCTGGATGAGAGATCTTGGGCTGTGTCTTGTGAGAAGTAATTGTTCATTTGAAAGAGGAAAATAATTAATGATAAAAGGGAGAGTGGGAGATCCTCAGTGGGAGATCCTCAGAAGGAGACGCAGCAAGCTATGTCCCAGTTGGTGCTGGCTTCCTGTTCCTAGGTGAGCAGTGTGGGGCAGGGAAGGTATCTGGTAAGAACAAGAGTCAGCAGCCAATAGTCTCACAGTAGGAAGCACATCACAGGAGACCCTGCGGGCTGTGTCAGGGAGCTTAATTAATGAGGAACAAGTGAAGAAGCGGAGAGAAGCAAGGGGTGATTTGATAAGGGCTTCATTTGGAGTTTTTAGTATTATTTAAAAAATGGAAATATCTCTATTGCTTTTTCTGATTCTAAAGGTAATGCATGTAAGTTGTGAAAATAAAAGAACTGATGCAAAAAAAAAAAAAGGCTAATGCAAAGGGGCATAAAGGAGAAAGGTAAAGCCATCTGGACTCTCGATATTCAGAGAAAGTTTGCACTGAATATCTTTGTGATTATCCTTTTAGACTTCTGTGGGTAAGTACACGCCCCCAGCATGCTTTTAAATGAAGCCATTTCACCCGTGTTGTGACATGCTGCCTTTCCACCCTTTTATTGAATTACTTAGTGAACATCTTTTTCTTTTAATAAATATTGATTTATACCTGATCCTCACTTCCTGTGCTTCTGTTGCCCACTTTCAACTTCCTTTTCGCTCTTTGTCCAGGCCGGCCTCTTCTTCCCATCTGACCCGCTCCCGTGTTAACCTCTGGCTTGTTCTTCTGTGTCTTCTCGCTCCACTACCTCCTTTGTAGCCAGGTTCCTTCGCCTCCACAGTCAGAGCAATTGGCTGTCAGTAATATACTTCCTGTGCTGTCACTCATCTGATGCATCCCTCCATGGCTGCCTATCACCTTCAGGATGTGGTTCCAGCTTCCCTGGGTTGGCCCACAGAACTCCCTTGTCAACCACTCCAGCCTCCTCTCCTGTCACCTGGAGCCACCCTTTCCTGACTCTTGAGTCTGGTTTATGGCACAGCAATATACTATTTCTATGTCCCCTTTCTTGCTTCCCTGCCATTGCTCATGCTGTACTTACTGTCTGGCACTTGCCCTCACTTCCCAGGGTATCCAATTTACCTGCCTAATTTCATTTATTTTTTTTCCCCGTACCGGGTATCAAACTCACAACCTTGTCCTTGCTGGGCAGGTGCTGTGCCGCTGAGCTAAATCCCCAACCCCTACCTGCCAAATTTCAGTTCATCCTTTAAGACTCAATTCAGCCACTACCTCCCCCAGAAGCAGCACATAAAACGTAGCCTGGGTTAGCTGTCCCTGCTGTACCCTCCAAGAATACTTTTATTGTTGCTGTTATCAGGTTATATTAGAATTATCTTCTGTGTCTGTCTTTCCCATTGGCCCCTTAATCAAATTTGGATTTCTAAACCTCAAAGGTAATTGGTGTTCAGTATGTTTGTTGAATGAACAAACCCAAATCTTTGAAGAGAAAGCTCCTCATTAGCTGTCAGATTCTCCTCAGACCTCCTACTTCTGCCAGGCAGATCTTTGCCCTGTGGGTTCCATTTGGATCTCTGCTGATTGCCTTCTTCTCCTTCCTATATAGGCTGCTGTAGCTGGTACTTAGCTTGACCCTTGGCTTGTGGTGCCCACTTCCTAACTCTCCTTTCTCCTTTATACTGATCTTCTGGTTTGGACTCTTGTGTCTAACTCCTCCCTATAAATCAATGATCTCTGGGCATGTGGGTCTGTCTGAGTTCCAAGGCCCAGCTTTCTCCGTCCAGTCTCTCTAGTCACCTCAGAAAATCCTTGTCCTCTTCAAATTTCCTGGTCATACTCTATAGACTTTAAGATCAGTATACATTTTATTTGATTATAATAATACTTTGACAAAAATATCCAAGACAAAACAGGAAATCTATGCATTTATGGAGTTATGTGATGTTTACAAGGTGCTTTCACATAGTCTCTTGAATTCAATCTTTGTGACCATCTTGCATGATGGGTTATTATTCTCATTTTTACAGGTGAGGAAACTGAGGCTCAAAGTAATTAAATGACTTGCTTGAGGCTTCATAGTTAGAGAGTGACAGAGCCTGGGCCTAGGGTTTTGAACTCCTTGCTGTTCACCGTGACTTAAAATATAAAACATATGTGATGAAAAACAGATATCTGTGATTGTGAAGATTAAAAATCTCTGAATCTACTCTGTATTCCACAGTTAGCACAGCTTCTAAAAAACTTAAATTCGGGTCAGATTTCTTCTCTGCTGACAGTCTTTTGGTGGACATTTCCCCCCCACTTAGTTACCTGAGGTCTTGCTGACTTCTGACCTTGGTCTTACTATCCCTTTTAGCAGTGCCTATTGCTTTCTTTTCCCCAAAGGCAGTCCATGCTTTGGTACCCTTTGACTTACCTCCCCTCTTCCATCCTAGCAGACATGTGCCTGGACATCAATTCTTCCCCACCTAATACAGGCGTCACTGCTACCTTCCAGCTGTTTGCAGCACATACTGTCCTCGCTTTTCCTAATTCCTCCTTCGTGGTATCACTGAGTCACACACTTCTGTCCTAGCACAGCTAACCTTTTGTGGTATGGTTTTGATTGTCCATTTGCCACCTTTTAAACACTGCCATATTCCTGATTCCTTTGATTATTTTTGCCCCCATTGCCTCCTTCCCTGTCCCATAATTCCTTTCCTCTTCTCTAATAATCTCCCTTCTGTTTTCCTGTCATCTCCCCCGCTTTGTTAATATGTCCATATGTGAGGAAACATGCGATGTTTGACTTTCTGAGTCTTGTTTCCTTTACCACAATCATCTCCAGTTCCATCCATTTCACTGCATATAATGTGATTTTATTTTTCTCTTTGGCTGAATAATATTTTGTTGTGTATATATATGCACCACATTGTCTTTATCCATTAATCAAAGGGATATATATATGGTTTCATTCATTCACAGTTTGCATTATTCATGACTGCTGCAAGTGATAGAACACCTAATTCTAACTAGGTAAATAAATAAAGAGGTCATTTAGACAGATGGGGAGGCTCATGCCTATAATCCCAGCAGGAGGGTGGTTGGGTGGCTGAGTCAGGAGGCTTGCAAGGGGACGTGACTCAGTGCAAAGGGCCTGGATTCAATCCCCAGTTCCATGCACATTTACACAAAAGGATGTTTATTGCCTTCTGTGAGCCAGCCGTGGAATGGTGAAGACAGAGCAAAAGAGCTACCCCTATAGATGACTGGATCAGGCACTCCATCTCTCTGTCTCTCAGGCTGCCTTCTGCGTATGTGTTTGCTCCATTATTTTAAGCTCTTACACATGACTAGGGGTATGAATCCTAGCATCTCTGTAAACTCATCCTGCCAGGTGTGGTGGTGCATGCCTGTAATCCCAGCAGTCGGGAGGCTGAGGCAAGAGGACTGTTCTGAGTTTGAGACCAGCTTGGGTTACAAAGCGAGCTCAAGGCCAGCCTGAACTCAGACAGAAAAAAAAAAAAAAAAGAAAGAAAAAAAGAAACCTCATCCTCTAACTCATAATCCAAGTGGAAAAAGCAAAAATCCTAGGGAAGGGCTTTGATTGGTCTGGTTCAGGTCGTGTGTCTCTCTCTGTGGCTGGAGGCTGTTCCACTTTGCTTCTCTGACTACTTCCAGAAAGTGCTTTGTCCTCTAAACTTCCAGTTTCTTAGACTGGACTACTCCCCCTTAAAGGCAACAGCACTGAAAAATGAAGATATTTGGGAAAGAAAACCAAAAGGACACATATCCTTTCCATCCTAGCACCTTGGGTGTAAGTGACCCCAAACGCAAAATGACAGCGATTTAAATATAAAGGATTATTTATCACTTAAATAAGTTCAGTGGTAAGGTGTCAAGGCTAGAAAGGCGGTGCCATATTTTGCGGGGGATCCACCGGGGTTGCTCTCTCTTACTTTGCCCATCTTGTTGATTTCAGGTGGTGATGGCTGCAGTCCAGCCATCACAAGAGCATCCATCTTTTGTTTTTTATTTTAATAATAAAAGGAGGAAAACATTAACAGACAGACAAGCTTTTACAAAATAGCAACAGAACAGTACAGACAGTACAGAGTTACAAACAAAGTGGTGGGAAATTAGCAATGCTTGTTGTATTACATACATCTTCAAAGTGGTTTCTCATGAAAACAGATAGAGACATGCAATATTGATCAATCAAGGACTCATTGACAGTTTCTTTCAGCAGAGAAATAGAAGACAGTAGAACAACTACGTTAACTATCCTGTATATACATACATACAAAATTTCTCCTTCTTTCCCTTCTCTTTTCCCACATCCCAGTTGCCCTTTACCCTTGAGTGTTTTCCTATCATTTCAAAATGTCTATCATACCTCCTAGTTTTTATTGACTCTTTCAGGTTTTATGCTAGTGAGACAATGTGGTGCTTGCACATGCAGGTCTGATTTATTTCACTTGTGAGTATGGTCTCTAGTTGTGACCATTTACGTATGAAAGCCTTGAGTTTATCTTTCTTTATAGCTGAGTAATATTCCATTATATAAAAGTACCACAATTTTTTCATCCAGTCCTTGGTGGGTGGACATTTGGGTTGCTTCCACAATTTAGCAATTACAAATTGTGCTGCAGTGAACATAGGTGCACTTATATTGCTGTGATATGATGTTTTTAGATCTTCTGAGAAAATACCAATCAGGGGATAGCTGGGTTGAATGGGACCTCTAGGCCTAGTTTTCTGAGGAATCTCCAAACTGATTTCCACAGTGGTTTCACCAGTCTGCATTCCCACCAGCAGTGGAGAAGAGTTCCTATTTCTCCACAGCCTCACCAGCATTTGTTATTGGTTTATTTCTTAACGCTAGCCATTCTTATGAGGTAAGGTAGAATCTCAATGTTGTTTTAATTTGCATTTCTCTAATGACTAATGATATTGAACATTTTCTCATGTATTTATTTGCCATTTGTATTTCATTATCTGAGAAGTGTATATTCATCTCAGCTGCCCATTTTTGGATTGGGTCTTTGAATTTGGGGGGAGCAGATATTTTTTGAGTCTTTATATGTTCTAGATAGAAGCCCTTTGTCTGAGGGACAGGCAGCTAAAATTTTTTCCAAGTTTGTGGGTTTTCTTTTTACTCTGCTGGTGATTTCTTTAGATGTGCAGAAACTCTTCAGTAGGATGAGATCCCAATTGTTGATTCTTTGAAGTGTTTCATGAGCAGTTTGGTTTTTCTTCATGAACTCTCTGCCCACTCCTATGTCTTCAAGGTTTTTATCTACTTTCTCTTCCAATAGATTTAGTGTTTCTGTTTTAATATTGAGATCTGTGATCCATTTTGACTTGAGTTTGATGCATGGTGATAGACTTGGGTCTATCTTCAGTCTTTGACAGGTGGCAAGCCAATTTTTCCAGCACCATTTATTAAAGAGGTTATCGTTCTTCCAGTGAGTTTGTTTGGACCCTTTATCAAAGATTGGGTGGCTGAGTGTGTTTGTGGTTGTGTCTGTTTCTTCCAGTCTGTTCCATTGATCCTCGGGTCTGTTTTTAGCCAGTACCAGGTTGATTTTATGACAGTAGCTTTGTAGTATAATTTCAGGTCAGGAATTGTGATTCCACCTGACTTGAAGAGCATCCATCTTAAGCAGAAAACTCAGTTCACACCAGGTAAATAAAAAGAATGAAAGAAGAGGGTGAAGGCATGTTCAAATGGTCTTACCAGATTTCCAGAGAGCTCCACCACACTTCCATTTGCATCTCAGGGCTGGAATTTAACTCTTGGCATGAAGGAGATGGGGTAGTGTGTATCCCAATCTGTGATAGAACATGAAACCCTGTTACCATCTAAGAGAGAGAAAATGGCTATTTCCATCTCTGTCAATGCTGATAGCAAGAAAAATGTAATTCTAAACTGCAAAGGGAGAGAAAGAAAAATGAAGACATAGCCTGCTATGGTCTGTTACAATCCTGATAGGGGTTTTGGGAAGGAAGACTTCAGCCCATCAACCATGTTGCTGCCCAAGGCACCTTCTACAGAGCTATCCTGATCAGATCCAGGATATGACTTCGGGTTCCTATAAGCTGAACACCCCAGCATGGTATGTGAGGCACTCCACATCTGTCCCAATTTTACCTCCGCATGTTTACAGCTTACCACTCCTCCTACGCCACAGCCACACCCAGGTCCTGGGCATTTCGAAACACCCTCAGCCTGTTTCCGTCTCCCTCCCTCTACGCAGGCAGTGCCTGGTGCCTGGAATGTACTTTCCTCCTTTCCTCCCTTGCATGAAACCCCAACTTGATTTTTCAAATTGAAGTTCATCATTACTGCTTCCACTACGTCCTCCATTTCTTTGTTGGGGATTGAACCCAGGGCCCTGCCTATGTGAGGAGGGAGTGCCCTACCACTGAGCTACACATCCATTCCCCGTCCATCTGGACTTCATGATTGTTGGAAGCCTTCCTCAGCGTCTGAGTACTCTATTGTCTTTATCTGCTTCTGTGTTTTCCTCACCACTTGCTACCCTATTTAAAACAAGACTCCCTGTCTGGGCTCTTACCCTCCTTTATTATTTTTTTTCTTATAGCACTTCATATTACCTGACTTTTAAAATGTATCCATTTATTCCATATGTTATTGTCTATCTCTTCCCATAAGAAAATTGTGCTTCCAAATTCCTGAAAGATATTTATCTTAGGGATTTAGGAACAAGAAATGAAAATTTCTCGGAACCCTCCAAGTTGTAACTTATCCTGTGTAAAATCATTTCTTCTATAACTTTACTGATGTATTTAAAGGTATAGGTAACTATAATAATAAAGAGGGTATCATTTTTTAATAGGGTTAGTAGAGTCATTATGAAAACAATATGGAGATTTCTGAAAAAATTAAAAACAGAAGTACCGTGGGATTTTCCAATTCAGCTTCTGGATATGTGTCTTAGTCACTTTTCTTGTGGCTGTGACACAATGTGTGACACATGCAATTTAAAGGAGAAGAGATTTATTTTGGTTCCTGGTTACAGTTCCTGCTCTGCTGGCTCCAAGGCAGAAGTGGCATGGTGGAAAGACCTGTGGTGGAGAAGGGCTGCTCACCTTATGGTGGACAGGAAGCTGAGAGAGATGGGTGGAGCCAGGGAGGGAGATGGACCTTCCATGTCGCAGCCCCAGTGACCTGCCTCTGACCAGGCCCCACCTCCTCACAGCACACTGAGCTCCGAACTCGTCCTTGGATTAATCCACTAAGGGGTACAGCACCCCATGATGCAGTCACCTCCCCAAAACCCCACCTCTGAACACATGAGGCTTTTGGGGACATTCTAGATCTAAACCATCACAGTACATAACTCAGTATTCAAAGTGATAGCCTCATTTCCATGTTGCTGTAGCATTATTCACCTGTATTTGGAAATGCCTTAGTGTTCAAAGAAAAGGAGATAGGAAAATGTAATGGAATGCATTGATGGATGTACTGATGATCATCCATCCATATCATGGAGGGATGAAAGAAAATGAGATAGCAAAAATGTAATGGAATAATGTCAAAGCTTTAAAAAGAAGCAAATCAAGCTTGACATCATGATGCACAACTGTAATCCTAATACTTGGGAGGCTGAAGTGTTAGAATTATGAGTTCAAGGACAGCCTGGACTACATAGGAAGATTCTGTCTCAAAAACAAAGCCAAAGAAAACAAAACTGAATAAAACACCCAAAAAACAAAATAAGAAGAAAATTCTGCCATTTGCATCAATATGGGTGAACTGGAAGAACATTACACCAAGTGAAATAAGACAGACACAGAAAGGCCTGTAATTACTGCATGATCTCACTTATACATGTGACAGAAAAATGTTCAGTTCATTTAATGATGTTTACCATAGTTAATGTATGGTAGAAATGGGGAGACGTTAGGTCAAAGGACAGTTAAAAATTCTGGAAGCTTAATATGCAGTATGGTGACGGTGACCAACTTACTAATAATGTATTGTATATTTTAAATTTGCCAAGAGCATAGCTCTTAGGTGTTAATACACAAGTGCATGCTCACACCTATATGGTAAGCATATGAGGTGATGGTTGTTAATTAGCTTGATTCTGCTGATCATTTCGTAGTGCATACATATATTAAGATATCAGACTGTATATCTCAAATGTGGAAGATTTTTATTTATCAATTATACCTCAGTAAAGCTGGAGGAAAATTCTGCAGTTTCACTGTGAGTCAGTACAGAAGAGGGCTGACCTGTAAGTTAGTGGCAGTAGCAATAGCAATAATAGTAGTAATAATAGCAACAACAATAAGATGTGTGTATATATAAATATATATATATTAGCTTTTATTATGTAATGATTAAGACTTTAAAATGAATTATTTCTATAGGCTAGATAATATTGTTATTATTTGGTTTATCGATAAGGTCAAGGTCATGCTCAAGGTCATGCAGTCAGTACATAGGAAAGCCAGGAGTAAGTTCAGCCTAGAAGGTGTAACTCCAGCTTGCATACTCCTCACTCCCGTGCCCTATCTCCTCCAGAACAATTTTATTCTGTTTCTAGGAGAAAGGCAGGTACGTGTTCACCACTTCCACTCTGCTACACAGACAAGTGCTGTTTTTGGTCTTGGGCTCTACAAGGTAGAATCTTTCAAGAGGATCCAGAAATAAATCATCTAATGAGAGCCTGGGAGCCCAGTGATGGTTGACACGGGGAAGAGAAAGCATCTGACTTCTTCCTACTTTATTTAGGTCCCTGCTTGGGTATTGTTTCCCTAGAGAGAGGCCTTCCTTGATCATCCACTTTAAAACAGCAGCCCCACCTCATTGGTCTTTCTTCTGTTTAATGTTTCATCGTAGCACTTATTGCTGCCTCACATTTTCTCATGTGTTTATCTTTGAACATAATTTATGATCTGTCTCTTCCACTAGAGAGAAAACTGCATGCGGTCAAGGTATTGTGTCTTCAGGGATGAGCAGTGTACCTGGCATGGAATAGATACTCAATATATTTTCTGGGTGAATAAGGAAATCTGAGTCCCTAAGTAAGGTATTCCCATTTGTTGGTCTCATATCCTATTCCCTTGTTCAAGAGCAGATTCCTTCACAAATAATTTTAGATTCTGTATTTTCCATTGATATTGAGTTCTGTCTATTTTTTTCTGCATTTAAACTCTACTTGCTCTTTCCCATTTCCACCCTTCAAAAATCAACTCATATTTTCTATGTTTCCAAGTCTTTCTCTATGATGAGTACCTGTGAGTTTTCTCACTGTTTTATAAAATGAAATAGAACCTTCTGGATTGTATTATAAATACTGCAGGGCATACATATCTTTTGCATTCTGCCTTTCTTACTTAAATATATATAATGAAAATTGTTTCAGGTCAAGATACAGAATCATTTTAAGAAGAACAGCATAACACTTCATGGTTCAGCTGTTTCAGCAGTTTATCCTGTGTTTCTTACAGGTGCCCATTTTGTGTTCTGATGCCATTTCTGTGAATCCTGCAGTTGTGCTCTTGTGGTATATTCTCTTGACCTCATACTTCCTTTTTGTGGGATACATTCTATGATAAGAAATTTTGGGAGTCAAAGAAATTTTTTGCTCAGAGTTGATTTTGCTAGATTTCTTCCCCCAAAGAGTGATAGCAATTCACATTTCTACCTATAATGCCCCAAATACCTTTCCTTTTCTGCAGCTTCATGTGCAGAAATAAATCTTTTCTGGATTTCCTAGCACTTTGCTAAACCCCCTTATCCTCCAGAAGCAGAAATGTGCAGGGCATAAAGACAAAGAATGCTTGCCTTCACTTGCCAAAGGACATTTTGCTCTTCAAACTTATGAAGGCTACATCTAGAACCATTTTTTTAATTTTAAAAATAAAAGGAGGAAAACATTAACAGACAGACAAGCTTTTACAAAATAGCAACAGAACAGTACAGACAATACAGAGTTACAAACAAAGTGGCAGGAAATTAACAGTGCTTGTTGTATTACACATTGATATCCTCAAAGTGGTTTCTCATGAAAACAGATAGAGACAGGCAATATTGATCAATCAAGGTCTAGAACCATTTTTAATTCTTATGATTCATAAAGGCAGTAAGATTTCTTACTTAGCTCCTAAGAAGGCCAAATGGCTAAAGCCTGGGCTAGGATCCTCGAGTGGGCACCCCAAATGCCAGGAAGGCTAGTGTGCCATCACCCTAGATATTTACATTTGAAGGGGTAAAGCCCAGACCCCAGGGGACAGTTCTTCAGACAACTGGGATGTGAAACAATGCTTTTTTTTATATTAAAAAAAAAATTAGAGTAAGAATCTGACATCCTTTTCAGCCTCTCTGGAAAAAGCAAAGGGTTTTCCTCCTCCTTTTCAGAATGAGAGGGATGGCAGGCTGTCTCTTGTAGACAAATGGGGAAATCCATTGTTCTCCATTCCAGCTATGGAGGTTTGAACCTGATGCTTGCCCAAGAATTTACCTATGGATCTAGATGTGAGAAACCAGGGCAACAAGGATCCTGTGGCTGTTGGCCTGTTTGTATCAGTGAAAAACTCTTCCTGAATCACCTGACGCTTGTGGTTCTGCAAAGGTGTGTGTGTGCAGAAACCAAATTTGCAAGTGGGGTAACTTTCTGGACCTCTAAACTTCTTGGCAGATCATTCTTCTGGCACTGGGAGTGATTACCCTTTGGTAAATTCTGACCAAACTAATAGGTATTGATGGGCTGCTCACGGTGACTTGAACTGTATTTTCTGGGTTATCCATGAAATTGAACATACACCTATTTCAGATATTTCAATTTTCTTGTGTGTGAGAATTGCCTTTTCATTAAGTTTTGCCTATATTTCCAGAGTTTCCATAAGAAGATTTCCTATCAATTTGTATGGGCTCTTTTTACAGCCATAACATAGCTGTGGATATGACAGTGAGTGGCTGTTTTGCCAAAGTTTTGTAAGTCCTGTTTCTGTCTGTCTACTTTATTGCTCAATATTTTCTTCATCCTGCTCTTCTTCCCACAAGTACTTGGTCTGCTTTCTCTTATCAAACAGGAAGATGATCCTTAATGCCTACGCTTGGTAGACACAAAGGTAAAGAATGTGTCAGCTTCCCAGGGGATGAGAAAGGGACGAGAGCCACATGGAACCAGGCCTTTTTTGGGGACACATTATAGG
Source organism: Chinchilla lanigera (assembly GCF_000276665.1). Lineage (NCBI taxonomy): Eukaryota > Metazoa > Chordata > Mammalia > Rodentia > Chinchillidae > Chinchilla > Chinchilla lanigera. Next base: position 17,474,664 of record NW_004955419.1, on the reverse strand, counting down.
GAGGATGTGTCCATTGGAGACCGTGTCCGAGTGTGATGCAGAGGAGGCCAGTCCAGTTTCTCTTCCAGAGACTCCACTCAAAGAAAAGAGACGATAATGATTAGGATCCCCAACTGGCTTGGAATGCACGCTGCATAAGCAAAGGGTGACATCCTGACTTTCACTTCATCATAGGTCAGCAGATACAAAAGCAGCCAGAGAGCTGAAACTGCATCTGTTTTTATGCCTCTGGGGAGGAGGTTACAGCAGGGGTAGTTAAGCAGGACCCAAAACCAGCAGAAAAAGACAGTGGTGTCAGGAGGCTGTGATGGGCCACACATGAACTGGCTGCCCTGTGGGCCTGAGGCTGCTGAGACAGACAGGAGGCAGCAGGGCGCAGCCCCGAGGCTGGGGGCTGAGGGCCTGAGATGCCAACGGGAAGGGAGTTGGACGGCTTTGCGGGCATGGCTCTGGAGGTTCAGGTGGCCCAGCCTAAGTGCCTCCTACATGGATGACCCACTGGCTGTGTGCTGGGCAACTTTCTCAGCAAAGTTTATTTGTAAAACGAAGCTGCAGTGGAGCTGAGGTGAGAACGAGCAGTCTTTTTCCGCTGTAAGCTCTGAGTGTAGAGAAGCCGAGAGAAATCCAAGGCCTTAGGAAAACTTGACTTCCCTTGGTCTCTGACACTCCAGAGGTGTCTAGAGGTCTTGTTTCTAGCAATAATTGGCCATAACACAGCTTAGGGGCAGGAGGGTGCTCTGCTTCCTGTGAGAACCACAAGCAGTGTTCAGGCTGAGGCTGAGACAGCCTGTCTGTCCCTCAGCGGTGCAGGGCATGGTTAGGGACCTTCCTCATGGTGCTTCTCCTGGTAGACAGCCAGTGAGTGGGCAGGGAGGCCCAACTACATCACAGCTGCATTCTTCGCACTCACCTCATTCTTTACTTGGGTCTCAGCAGGGAGAGCTCTGGGCACAGTCCTGGAGACAGGAGAGAGCTGGTGGCAAAGAATGAAGATCAAGTCAGGGTCATAATGCCTTGCAGAACCAGGTGGGGCTGTTTCAGAGAATGAGATTGGGAAGGGGTGGGCCGTGAGGTGAAGCAGTGGCTTGGCTTCTTGCCCAGGTAGAGGAGGAAAAAGCATCAGACTCAAGGTTGTCCAGGAGAACTTGCCTCAAGGGTGGAAGTGTTCTGTTACTAGCGCTCTCTGATACAGTGGCACTAGCTGCATGTGGATATTAAGTACTCAGAATGTGAATATTGCAACTTAGGGAGTAGGCTTTAAATTTTACTTGTTTTCAATTCATTTACACTCAGATGTAGACAGGTACTGTGGTGGAGGTCGGGGCTGTATTGGACAGCACGGTGCCAGAGCTCAGATTCCGGGAGTTTGTGCTGTAGAGTATGACAGAGGGTATTTTTGGTCCCTATCTTTCTGCTCCTAGGAGCTCAGAAGAGCAGCTGACTTTGCGCTTGACTTTCCTCTTCTCTAAACTGGAGTGGATGGCATTGACTCTGTGGCCTTTACCCTGCAGGTGGGAGTGTCCAATAGAAGACTGTGTCCTATTTATAGAGGCTTATTCAGGATGATAGGCACAGGGGCCGGGTGTGGTGCTGCACACACGGAATTCCAGCAGTGGGAAGGCTGAGGCAAGAGGACCATCATGTGTTTGGGGCTATCCTGGGCTATATAGTGAGTTCAAAGCCAGCCTAAACTACCTAGTAAGACCCTGTCTTAAAAAACAAAAAATAAAATAAAATGATGGTTGGCACAGAACACATGCCAGTTGCATATTTTTCTCTCAGTCCTGACAGACTAGAGCTGTAGGTCAAGAGCTGCCAGGAACTTTCTAGCTGAACTTGGAAGCCCCTGGAGCCAGGATTCTGCCTAGAAACTGAGTTAACAGGCGTCTGGGCCTCTGATGATGGGGAAGAATATTCCAAGGGGGTTTCCCAGGAGATGACAGTCTTGGGCTGCTCAGTGCCGGCAGACCCCTTTTCTGATGGTTGTCTCCATGGCCAAATTTTTGTGTGTGCTTCAGAGAAGAACAATACCTGAGGGGGACCACTGAGCAGGGAAGATGGATTGGGCTGTTACAATCCACAACCAACGAGTCTTGTCTGAAGAGAAGGGGGTGAGGTACCACAGGCTTCAGTATTGTCCACAGGGCAAGGGGGCAACGTTGGCTGCAGGTACCCTGGGGCATCAGTGGTGGCCCCAATCCCTGACTGGCACAGTGAGCTTCCAGGGCAGGAGTCCCATGCCCACCGGTTGCCAGGAATGGGGTTAGCACAGAGGAGCCACGAGCTGGGGAAGATGCAAGGTCAAGTCCATTTTCCTGCCTTTGACTGTGAACAGAAAAGCAAGTCTGCTCCAGGCTGGCTTAGTAAGGAAAGGCACCAGGACTGGATTTCATAGCTCAGGGTTTTCTAACATTCCTCCACTGAGCTCTAGCTTGCTGCATGCTTATGACTTTCTGTGTGTTCTCCAGGGGCTGGGAGCTGGGTCTGATGCCAGGGGGTGAGCCTCTGACCCCTGTTGGCCCCCAGCTTCCATCTACTCTCTCCTCTGCACACTCTCTATTGTTCAGGGTTCCTTGGAAAGGCCCTCCGTCGTGTCCCTGACTGGCTGTCTGTGACTCTTCTCTTATTTCCAGCCCACTCTGCTTTGCTGCATGTGGCTCGGGCTGTGTCTCATGCTTCCCGACTCTCCCCTTGGGTCCTCATTCCACAAATCTATCTGCTGTCATTGTCTGCTGAGAAGGTTCTTATTGTCCATGTCCTGCCCCTTTAAATAATTAAACCTTCTTTCTTGAAGCCATTTGCCACTATCATAGCCCACTTTCCCCTTCCCTTAGTTTTTGATCCTATTCCACTCAGCATGATATTTGTTTCTGGATAGAGAAGCACCTCACCGGTTCTGCTGTTCTGAAACCCATGGCACTGTGCGTCTTGCCTCCAGTGATCCAGCCTAAGGTCCTGGGATCCTGCAGACCTGGTGCAGAATCTTCTCGAAGATGGCTTGAGCTTTCTCCCCCATGCCTATGCAAGTTGCTCAATGGAAGCCCCAACACTTCACATGGGAATGCCAGAGATTCAAAGCACCATCAGGGAGGTTGAAGCAGGAGAATATGAGAACCACCTGACCCCCTTAAATCCTCTGTGTGGATCTCCAGGGCAGTGAACTCAGGTGACACTGTCAGAATAAAAGTCCAGCCAATTGCAGCACCTGGCAACAGCCATTTCATACCAAAGACATTGATCAAACAAAAATGGTAGTTTTGCTTTTACCCAGGGCTGTGTTTTCTTTTCTGTGGCAGCCACTTACTACTAGGTTCAGCTGTTTATTGAGATCAGTCCTGGACCAGAAAGGTAAGACAAGCAAGTGGTGCTTTGTCTGTACTTACAGCTGCTGCCCATTGTTCAACTGCTTGTGCTCTGCCTCTTGTCTGATCAGTGGCAGCATCAGATTCTCATAGCAATTTGAACCGTACTGTACACTCTGCATGCAAGGGATCTAGCTTGCATACTCCTCTTAAGAATCTAATGCCTGATTAGCTGAGGTGGAGCTGAGGTGGTGATGCTAGTGGTGGGGAGCGGCTGCAAATATAGATTAACTTTAACTCTCACACCTTTAGAGAGGTTTGACTGCATAAAAACCATAATAAATCAGTTGCTTGCAGACTTCTATCAACCCTCTATTAGTGAGTTGTAAGTGACAATTAACTGCATTTATTCACCGGCTTTAGAGTGGCAAGTGAATTGGTGGACTTCAGTTGTACAGATGCATCTGGTGGCAGGCTCTAAGTCAGATTCTGACAATTTTTGTAGTCCATGCATGGCTACTCAGTATTTAATTTATCAGTTCTCTTTCCTGGTATTTACCATATCTCTTTACTGCACTGTGTACTTATTTCAGTCATAGTTTTGTAAGCTCACAACCTAACCATAGCCAAAATGAGTGAAAAACAGATGTCACTGGAGAGCTCTCTTGAAAAAGTGGAAAGACCTGATGATGAGTCAGCAGAAGACTCTAAGCCTGTCAACAAAAAGAAAGCTGCATTTAAAAGAAAATACCAAGGGTTCTACTTAAAGTATAGGTTCATTGAACAGGTAATTCACACTCTCCAAGTCCACTTTGTAGAATGTGTGACTATTGGCTAGCCAACAAACCTATGAATCCTTCAAAATTGCTTTGCCATATGGAGACGAAGCATATTGTATTAAAAGACAAAGCTTTGAATTTTTCAAAAGAAAAATAAAACACAAAGAACAGAAGTCTTTTTTTTTTTTTTTTTTTGTCTTTTTGAGACAGGGTCTCGCTATGCAGTTTAGGCTGGCCTTAAGCTCAATTTGTAGCCCAGACTAGTCTCAAACTTGCAACGATCCTCCTGCCTCAGCCTCCCGACTGCTGGGAATACAGGCGTGCGCCATCATGCCCGGCCAGAAGTTATTTTTGAAAGCTTCTACTCCATCCAATGTGTCTGCACTGAGCGCATGATTCTGTGGCTAATTGTACTGCTAAAGCTAAGAAGCCTTTTACTGTTAGTGAAACGTTGATCTTGCCTGCTGGCAAGGACATTTGTCACTTTTAGGAGAAGTTGCAGTTCAAAAAGTAGCACAAGCTCTTATTTGGCTAGCACCATAACTAGATAATTTGATGAAAATGCAGGGGATATTGAGGCACAATTGTTAGAGAGGAGTAGTAATGTACACTCAGGTTGAGAAGTCTACCGATATTGAGAAGGCAACTATGCTTGTTTTTGGGTGATATATTTTTCAGGAGGATGTGCATAAGAATATTTTTTAAAATTTAATTTTTTTTTATACTGTGATAAAATCAGCATGGTAGTGGGAAAAAAAAACAGACCTGAAGATCAATGGAATAGATTAGAAGATGCAGGCACAACTACAAACACATTCAGCCACCTTTTCTTTGACAAAGGGGCCAAACATGTTCACTGGAAGAAAGATATCCTCTTTAATTAATTGTGCTGGAAAAACTGGCTCTCCACATGCCGAAGACTAAAACCAGACTCATGTCTTTCACCATGCACTAAACTTAAGTCAAAATGGATGAAAGATCTAAATATTTAAACAGAAACACTAAATCTACTGGAAGAGAAAGTAGATAGAAATCTTGAAGACATAGGGGTAGGCAAAGAGTTCATGAACAAAAGCCAAACTGCACGGGAAATACTTCAAAGAATCAACAACTGGGATCTCACCTTACTGAAAAGTTTTTGCCACATCAAAAGAAATCACCAATAGAGTAAAAAGAAAACCCATGAATTGGAAAAAAATTTTAGCCAACTGTCCTTCAGACAAAGGACTTCTATCTAGGACATATAAAGAATTAAAAAAAATCAGGTCCCCCAAATTCAAAGACCCAATCCAAAAATGGGCATCTAAGGGAAATACACACTTCTCAGATGAGAAAATACAAATGGCAAATAAATATATGAAAAAATGTTCAACATCATTGGTCATTGAAAAAATGCAAATTAAAGCAACACTGAGATTCCATCTCACCCCAGAAAGAATGGCTATCATGAAGAAATCAATCAATAACAAATCCTGGAGGGGCCATTGGGATAGAAAAACCCTTCTCCACCACTGGTGGGGGTGTAAATTGGTGAAACTACTGTGGAAATCAGTGTGGAGATTTCTCACAAAACTAAGAATATGTTATGGGCACTTTTGTTGCCAACTAATACCATAGCAGTAGAACTATTCAAATCTGAATAATGCATATCAGGAAAACTGAATTGTTCATTTCGCCTTGGTATATATACGGATGCAGTGGCTGCCCCTTCTGAATGTCAGTCTATGCACCATGTCACCCATAGAGAAATGCTGGCTAGCTGAGCAGATGCCACTGGAACTTACCAATGTTTTACAAGATGTGATTAAAATTATTAACTGCATTAAAGTGCATGCCCTTAAGAGATTAACACAGAATACATGGAAGGGAATGAAAAGAAAATGTCTTATACATCTGTGCAGATGTAAGATGACTTTCTAAATGTAGATTTCAAGGTAGAGCACTACCCAAAGTTTTTAAGTTATGAGAGCCATTCCTGAGATTTCTTTCAGAAGGGTGTCACCACTGGCAGCACATTTCAGTGACACACAGTGGGGTAGCAAGACTTGCTTGTGACATATTTGACCTGCTCAGTTAATTTATTCTATCACTTCAGGGAAGAATGACAACTGTGTTGAAGTTGGCAGATAAAATGGCTGTATTCAAAGTTAACTGGAATCATGAGGACAATGAGTCAACGTTATGATTTTTTGACATGTTTTAGACATTAATAGAGATTTTGAAAGGAACTGAGCCAGGGCCTTCTTTCTCCTAGCTGTTGCATAATCATCTAGGTTAGAGTTCAAAAGAGTCTGAGGGTTACTTCTCAACCAAAAAAGACCCTTGGGCTGGGAGGAAATGGATCCGTGAACCATTTGTGAATAAGCCAGGTGAATCAATTCTGTGCTAGAATAGGATCAACTTTTTGAGATCACAAGTGATGGTGACCTGGGCTGGGGATTTAGCTCAGTGGCACAGCGCCTGCCCAGCAAGCCCAAGGTCATGAGTTCAATCCCCAGTACCAGAAAAAAACCAAAAATATATATATAAAAACAAAAACAAATGATGATGACCTTAGAAGTATGTCTGAGACAACTTCGAGTCTCCGTACGATCTGGGTTACAGTCAAGGTGGACTATCCTAGTGTTGCCATAAAGGCATTGAAAGGCCCGCTTCCATTCCCAGCATCCTGTTTTTGTGAAGCAGAGTTTTCTGCACTGACAGCAACCAAAATGAGACTACAGAGTAGACGTCACATGAGCAACACACTGCGGTGTCATTGTCTCCCAGCACCCAGAAGAACAAACTCCCAGGAGAACAAACTCAAGGCTCCCACTGTTTATGCGTTATACGGAGCTGTATAATTTAGCTCATTATATATTACAGTGTAATAATTATAGAAATGAAATGTACAATAAATTGACTTCCAGAAAACCAGTTTATCGTGTCCAAAAATGTTGGGGGCTATGACTATACATATCAACTAAGTGAAAATTATTAACAGTGTTTTTCATTTTCTATGTTCTAACTGATTTTATGTCTATTTTTTTGACAATTACTGAGCAAAGATTTTTGAAAGCTCCAATTATGTTTTCTACTTACCCTTTTTCTTAAAATCAGTTTTTACATCAAGCACTTGAACAGTTCGTTATTAGGTCCATACATAGATTGGTATTTTTGTCTTTATTGTTATAAAATATCCTCCTTAAATGCTTTTCCTGAACACCATTTGGCTTTCTTCTGCTCAGCATTAACATGAGCTGTTAGAGACTGTATGTGGTTAGAACTTAACTTTTTTTTTGTCTTTTTGAGATAGGCTCTCACTATGCAGTTCAGGCTGGCCATGAGCTCATTTTGTAGCCCAGGCTGGTCTCGAACTCACAAAGATCCTCCTGCCTCAGTCTCCCGAGTGCTGGGATTACAAGCATGTGCCACCACACCTGGTGCAGAACTTAAGATTTTTATCCTGTTTGACAATCTCAGTTTTTTCATTGGAGTGTTTCAATGGTAATTAAATGGTAATTTAATTACACTAAATGGTAATTATCTATATGGTTGGATTTAAACATATCAGCTGAAAAAAAGAGATCAGTTGGCTATTACTTCCTAATTGTTTTCTTGACCCGTCATTTCCATTTCCCCTTTTTTGTTTTCTTTTGTATTAATTAAAAATTCAGGAATAGGAGCACAATTCAGTGATAGTGAAGCATTAGGCTTAATCAGTCTCTAACACCTAAATAAATAAGTAAAAATGAGATTAAAAGTCAATTTTATCTACATTACTTACTAGATACAATTGTTTATTTTTATAGTGTTTCATACTCTATGGGGTTTACAATATGCATTTTTAAATGACAAAAGTTTATCTCAAAGTAATATTTTAACATAGGAATCTGGAAACACATTTTTTCCTTCCATTCTGTATACTGCCAGCACCATATATTGTACTTCTATATTGGTTCTAAATTGCACAATATATTTCATTTGCTTTAAACAGTCAAATTGTTTTTGAGATAAGGTATTGCTGTGCAGTTCAGACTGGCCTTGAACTTACTACGTAGCCCAGGCTGGCCTTGAATTCAGGGTGATCCTCCTGCTTCAGCCTCCTGAGATTACAGATGTGCACTTTTCCACACAATTTAAACAGTCAATTGTTTTTAAAATTTAAAAAAATGAGGAAGAATCATAACTTTTCCACGTCTTTATTTTTATTTTATCTCGTGCAATTGTCCTTTTTTTTTTTTGGTTTTTTTCCAGTACCAGGAATTGAACTCATGACCTTGTGCTTGCCAGGCAGGAGCTGTGCTGCTGAGCTAAACCCCCAGCCCCAATTGTCCTTTTCCTGGAAGATTTCCCTTAAAATTTTTTTTTTTTTTGCAGATCAATTTTGCTGGTGATAAATTCTTTCAGATTAAGTTTTTCCTAAGAAAGTTTTATCTTGGCCTTATTCTAAAGGATTTAAAAGAGTTTAATATAGAATTGTAGTTTGATAGCATTTTGTTTATTTTTTTTTCAGCATTTCAAAGATGTCCCATCATCTGCTGGCTTCCACTATTTCCGAGAAGTCTGTTGTCATCCTTTGTTATTCTTGATGAGGTGTTCTTCCTCCACAACCCCTAGCCATTTCAGAGTTTTCACTTTTCCTTTTTATTAGTGTTTTAAGTAATTATATGTGTTTGTGTGTGTTTTTTTCTTAAAATTTCTTCTGCTAGGCATTCATTGAGCTTCTTAGATTTATGTGCTTGTAGTTTTCATTAAACTTAGAAGCTGCTTGACAATTATTTTTTTCAAGTACATTTTCTGCCTTATCTTTATCTCCCCCTTAGATAGATTTTTTGTTCCATTTTTGTGGTTATAATGGGGCAATATTGCTCTTAATTTTTCCTTTCTCATGACAAGGAAGCCTTGGTTTTGGACCTAGAAAATATGATACTAAAACTAACATTCATTACAGAAGGACAGTGGGCAGTAAGGGTGGTCACTAGCTTTAAAGATCAAGCAAGGCCACGCAGGTGGTCACTGCTGACCAGCAGCCCTGGCTGAGATTCAGGAGTGGTCTTCCCATCAGAGTTAGCGGTCCTAGTCTCCGAACCACTGGGTTTTGTACATAACTTTCCTCCCGTTCGGGAGGGTAGAATTTGAGTAGGTTCCATCCGACTGCACAGTCTACATGTTTTTTGCATGTGTTGTCATGATTCTTTGGGGCTTTTCCATTGGGGTTTAGAGCAGTGAGCTATGGTGCTTAGTTTTCTGTACACACTTCTTTTGCTTGGTAAAGTTGATATAATTCATTCAACATGTAATCCCACTTTTAAAAAGAACATAGTCAATTATAATTACTACAGCTTTTAATTCCAAATTTCTTTATGGAAAGAGTGATATTTTTCTTATGTGAATATTTCCAGTTCCTTGCAGAATGTTTAACAATAACAAGGCATTCATGAATGTTTCCTGAATAAAAGGTGATTTACTATACACTCTAAGCCTCCACTTGTCAGATTGAATATGAATACAAACCACCCAAGAGATTCTGATTTTGTGGGTGAAATCTGAGATCTAAATTTCGAACAAACTTTATATTCCACGCTTGTGCTTGTGACCTCAGGTTCATAACGAAATTGAGAGGTTCAAACCATCTCCCTAAAATAAAGGTAGTTTCCCGAAACTCTCACAAGGTGGCGCAATAGACAAACATTTCCACTGCTACTTAGAGCAATGCGTTGAATGAATTCATGACAGGCTTTTCAACAGCTGTTTGGCTAATTATTATTTAGTTTCTGGAGGAGGCACAGTAGATAGTTCAGTGTACTAAAAATAGATTATCCTTTAAGCCATATCTTCTAATGAGTTTGCCAAGATTATACTCACAGAAACTGGAAATATTCAGTGTGTCTGTGACTAGCAGGGTCAAATAAAAATACCAGATGTGAAAGTAATAATAATAGTAAAAACACAAATAATAATGATGCTAGCGTATTACTATTGATACCTACAAAATGTGTGGCATAGTGTTATTAGCATATGACTTTGCATTTAACTCTCAAAGCAATCCCTTGAGCTAGACAATGCCTTTATTTTACAGGTAAGAAAATGTACCCCTAGAGAAGTTAAACAGAACATCCTCATTCTGTAGGCTTTTGGTGGGAGGACAGGGTTTGAATATGCTATGTCTTTTTTCCAGTGCATGTACTCTTGTGTTCTGTGCTGTCTCCTATGAATTTTTATTGGGATTTAAAGCAGTGATCTATGACTCTTGACTTACCTCACTCTTTTGTAAAACTGAGACTTGACGCAGTACCATTAAATTCACTTTCAAGGTGCACAGTTCAGTGGTACTTAGCACAACCACAAAGTTGTGTAACTGTTGTCATTATCCAATTCTAGGATATTTTCATCAGGCCCCAAATTAAATCTCCCACCCATTAACAGTCACTCTCCACCCTCCCCTCCTCCTAATCTACTTTCTATTTCATAGATTTTCCAATCTGGGCATTGCCTAAAAATGCAATCATACAATAGGCCACCTTTTGTGTTTTATTTCTTTCACTGAGTATAAAGTTTTATAAAATTTATAGTATAAAATTTATTCATGTCATGAATGGGTACTCCATCCTTTTTTATGCCTGAATAATATTCCATTATATGGAGGATACCACAGTTTGTTTACCACAAAGAGTTCATTATAAGGTTAGAAAACAAACCTGAAATTCAGGAAAAGGCCAGGTCTGGAGATGGAGACATAGGTCTTGCCGTGTATATGAGTGAGACCTCTAGGGAAAGAGAGGGAAGCTAAGAAAGCTGAACACCACGCCCTGAAAGATGACTTCTTGGGGCTGGTTAGAAGTCTGTGAAGAGCGATAGTCCCTGGAGTGTGGGCCAACCACAAGGAAAGAGGGTCACAGAAGCCAAGGAAGGAAGCCCTCATGGAGCCTCGGTTTGCCAGCAGCACCCGTGCTGGTGTGAGACGGCCCTGGACTCGCCCATGTGCGGCTGTGGCTTCCCTGGGAGGAATGGTGTGGGGCATGGTGGGTAGAAGGAGATTGGAGATGTTGCAGTTTGAACAGTAGCTGAAGAGACATGAATGTTTATGTTGCTTCATAAAATTTGTCAGAATAGAGTAGGATTAAACAGGAATCATAATTCTGGTAATTAATCCATCAGAAAGTTAGGACATAGTTCTTGTGACTGACGTAGGAGCATCATGGCCATTGCTGGTTGTACGCTGATGTTGCACCAGGTGCCTTGTGCATAACGCGGTGCTCATTGAACTGTACCACAGTTATGTGTCCTTGATGAGTGCAGACTCTGTTGTTCTGGTGCCAGCACACACCTGTAATCCCAGCACTCTGGGAGCCTGAGGCAAGAGGACTGCAAGTATGAGCCCAGCCTGGGCAACTTAGTGACTTAGTGTCTCAGAATAAAAAATGAGAAAAGGGAGGAGGATGCAGCCCAGTGTGGGTTCAGTCCCTGGTAACTAGAAGGAAAGAAGGAAAGAAAGAAGAAAGAAAGAAAAGAGAAAGAAAGAAAGAAAGAAAGAAAGAAAGAAAGAAAGAAGAAAGAAAGAAAGAAAGAAAAAGAAAGAAAGAGAAAGAGAGAGAAAGAGAGAAAGAAGGAAAGAAAGGAAGGAAGAAAGAAAGAAGGAAAGAAAGAAAGGAAGGAAGAAAGAAAGAGAGAAAGAAGGAAAGGAGAAACATTCAAGGACATGACCTTAGCAATATCAGAGCACTTCTGAGGGTTAGAGCAGCAAGCTACGTTATTTCAGACCCACTTCACAGTCCACATTCATTTCTCTGCATTTCAGTTGAAAACAGCCTCCATTCTTAAAACACCTAAAAAGGAAACTTAAAGGCCTCTTTTTCCTTGTGACCATTTTTTTTCAAATAAAAGTGCTGGAGATTTACATAAAGAAGGCTGCCACTGGTCAAAGTCCGGATCGACCTCCCAGACCTTAAATGTTCTGGGAAGAACGCACTGTGCAGACAGTGAAGAGTGGGGCAGGGCTTTGCTTTCTCACCTGAGCCCTGCTTTGGGGAAGAAGGAAACTTGTACCTTTCAGGTCTGGACGAGGGAAGGCCTTGTCCCAGGGAGAAAGAGCAAGTTTCATCCCAGCCTTCAAGAATGATGTCTTTTCATGTTTGCATGGGAGCCTGAAGACTTGCCAGGCACACAAGTGGGAGACCAGATCGAGTCACCCTGGACATCTGCAGCCAGGGAGGAGGCTCTCTCAGGGTGCAAATCCATCGCTGTCCGGAGGCTCTGGGCATAAGTTCTCTGCATCACCTGCATGTTAGGGGTAGCCACTTGTATGTATGGAATGGTCCATAAAATCTAAGTGCAAAAAACCAAACTACAGGTTTCTCTGGGTATATTCACATGCAACAGTATATATTAAAGATATATACAGCCATCTTATAATAGTGGTTACCTCGCTGGCTGGGATGTGGAGGTACAGCTGGAGGAACTGGGATGAAGGAGTGTGAGGCAGACTTCAGCTTGATCTGTAACCGCTGTTCAAGAAGTGTGGTCTCAGCACTCTAGGAGGCTGAGGCGGGAGGATCAAAAGTTGGAACCCAGCCTGGCAATAGGTTTCGTGACTGAGAGAAACCCTGTCTGCAAAAACCAAAAAAGTGCGGTCCCGGTACCTGTGAGAATCTCCGTGGCCCTTTCTAGAAGGTCATCAACATCAAAACTATTTGCATAATAATGCTGTTATGGTCTGCATTGCTATAACAAAGTACCATAAAAGCTTTCAAACAATAGGGATTTATTTTTAGCGGTTTTGGAGGCTGGAGGTCCACAATCAAGAGGTCGGCAGGCTTAGGGTCTGCGGAGGTCCTGCTGAGGGATCCCAGGGGTCGGGCAGCCTTCTGAGCCTCCCCTTTGTACAAATCCCATTTATGGAGGCTCCAGCTGCAGAGTCTAATCACGTCCCAAAGGCTCTGCTCCCGATGCCACCATGGTTTTTTTTTTTTTTTATTTTAAAGAGTAAAAGAAGGATAACATAATAATAGGGGGGACTTAGCAAATTACAGACAAAATGGTAG
>NW_004955419.1:17414746-17459577 GCF_000276665.1 Chinchilla lanigera | reverse complement strand
AGATGCTATTTGCCCTTTTTGCTGACCGACATTCACACGAATGGTGCAACACCAGTGGTGGGGAAGACTGTCGGAGCCCTTAGCCTCAACCACGGCAGTGGCCCCAGCTACTCTTCACCCGTGTGTCCTGCACTGCTGCACATTTGAAGTGAAAAAGTAAACTTTCCAGCTTCACTCAGGAATGCCTTTGAGGAAATGGTAAAGGAAAAAGTGCTATTTCATTAAACCTGGCTCTTGTGCACACATTGAAGAACTATTTTGGGTGATGAAGCACACACAAAGCACCTTCGCTGCCTCCCGAGGTACAGCAATTGTCTAAAGAAAGGGCACTTGTTTGAGTTGAAAGTTTGTTTTCATGGAAATCTGTTTTTATTTGAACGAGAAGCTGACAGGCAAACTGTGGTTACTCAAACTAGGGGACGTGGATTTGGCAGATATTTTCCTGAAAATGAACAAAATGAGCCCTTCACTTCAAGAAAAGCCATAGATAGTGTTTGTCACCAGTGAGAAAATACATGTTTTCAAGCAAAAATTAAAAGTTTGGAAAGCTTACTTCTGCCATAGGAGCTCAACAACTTTGCAATACTTACAGGCTTTTTAAGGACGTTTCATATTGAGGTTTTGGATGGTGTATAATGAAATGAAAAAACATTTGGAAGAGCCACACCTCTAACAAACCGGTGTCTTCAAATGATCTGTGCCTTTATGCCTTTTATTTCTTTTTTTCTGCATTTTCTACACTGAAAAGAAATTATTTACTGCAAAGTCACTGCTAGGAACTGAATTGTGTTCTTTTACATTCAGATGTGGAAGGCCTGACTCTGGTACCTCAACAGTAACTATTTAGAAATGAGCCCTTTAATAAGGTGATTAAGAAGGCCTTTAGAGTCGGCTCTAGTCAGATAGGATGGTGTCCTTATTCAAGGTCAGAGCCACCAAATTCCCATGCGTGCAGGGAAAGGGTCACATGAGGACACCAGGCAGGCAGACCTGGAATCTCAGACTGGACTTTGGCCTTCGGAGCTGTGAGAAAGTAGATTTCTGTTATGGAAGCCAACCAGTCTGTGGTATTTTGTTATGGCAACCTTAGAAAACCAATATAACTTTTTATCTTGTAAGAAACCTAGATTCCTGGCACTGAAGTTATTCAGAAGTGGGGCAACAATTCACAGCATCTATAGCTTGTAAGAATGTTCTCTAACTGCCCTCCCCAATGATCTCACATTTTCTTTCTTTTTCTCCTTCCCGCTTTTCCTCTCTCTCTGTCTCTCTTTCCAACATGGCTGAAGCCAAAGTGGCAAGGGTAGCCAAGGGTTGTTGCTGGGATGTATGTGTGTGTGTGTGTGTGATTTTGGTGGGCTCTTGGATCCCTGAGGTCCTCCCCATCTTGAGAAGAAGGATGTTCCAGTGCTGTCCCATGTCCTTGCCACTTCTGCTTTGGGCACTGCTGATCAAGAAGCACTGACGTGCAAAGCTGCTGAAACTCTCTCTCCAGCACAAATGCTGCCAGGCTGCTGACTAACGTGATCCCAGCTCTGATCTGGCCAAGGATGATGCTGAGCTGCTTACAGAGGTGATTCAGTGGGGTATCAGCCTTTCCCAGGAGTATCAGTGTTGGAGGCCTGGCAGCTTGTGCCGGGGGAACAATCTCAGCTCATCTTACCTCCTGTGGGCTGGGTCCCCTCCCACTCGTCCTGTGGAACTGCCAGTGGAGCACGGCAGGAAACAAGCCACCCACTGCCCCTCCACTGCACTTCTGAGCCAAGTTCCAAGGCCGGCTCACCTTGCTCCCATCCATTCATAACTATGTCGCAGTGGGATCGCTGGCTCGTGCCGCTGGCCAGAGATGCAGGGGTCTCTGCTCTCAAGCACATGCCCACCCCTGTACTCTTTATATGAGAACAACTGTTAGGATGTGGGCACTCAAAAGGAACTTGGGGATGATTTCAGGCTGCTACTGTCACTGAACAATCAGAAAACAAAGATCAGGGAGGAGAAGAGAGTAGATGAGGGTGACTTGTGAGTGGCAAACTTGAGCCCTTATTACATGCTCAGATTAGCTCACAGTTGTGGGATTGTGTTCCTGGGAGAAGGGATCTAGGGACTCTAAAGCTCATGCGCAAGGATTTTAGCGAGAGAGCCCTCAAGAGTACAGCTGCAAAGCAGCCAATGAGGCAGGAGTGCACAGAAGGAGAAGCTGAACTGTTGTGGATGTGCGACAGGACACCTCTGGGAATCGCATGGGGAGCTGTGGAGCTGGGGTGGTCCTTCAGAGGTGTCCCCACTGGAGGAAAAAGGGACCAGTTGTTGCCTGTGGGCTGCTCCCAGAGAGGGACTGTAAACTGGAGGAGAGTGCAGTTTCCTGGTGCTGGCAGTGTTAGGGGTGGGATGGGAGATGGGGAAGGTGGAGGTGGGAAGTGCATGAGCCCTCTAGGTCCTGGAGTGGGTACGGACAGAAGACCTTGGCTTTCACTGCACTCATTTATGGTCACAGTCATACTGAGGTTTAGGGTGACAGGAACTGGAGCTTAGATTGAAGAGCTAATCGATGTGGAGCTAAGAGAAAAACGCAGGTCTCTGGTCTCAGCATTCAACTTGAGGTTTCAGTGTATGTGGGAGGCACAGCAGACAGAAAAGCTTGCTCATGAAGCCAGTGGATGTCCCCGTAGGGAAATAGCACCTGAAGGGGATGCCTGGCCAGGACCCAGCTAAGCCGTGGTGTGATTCCTGGAGGAGGAGAAAGGTGGTGGGGGTGGGAGATGGAACAGGGCAGAAACCTGGCACCAGCAGCAAACAGTAGGAGGAGGAAACTTGGTGCTGAATTCCAGAATGCCTGGCATCACTGGAGGAGGTGAGGAGGTCCTGTGGTCTTCAGTATCCACTGGGGAATTCCTGGTTTCCTGCTGACTGGGCCTTGGGAGCAGTGCAGACAGAGTGGGAGGAGGGATCATTCTCATAGCCCCTGACACTCCAAACAGGCAGCCCCTCTCCCTGTAGATCCCCACCTGCTAATGACAAAGCCTTCAGTCACTGCTGGTATCTCAGCAGCGATCCTAGCACCGGGATGGCATAGATTTTACCAAGAGTAATTGTGCAAGGCTTTGAAATGGGTAGTAAATTACTGCTAGATCTCTTGTCTGGGGACCCCTCCTCATTATCTGCACCATTTATTTCCTCTGAGAGTTTTTGTAACTCCATGATTTGTGGAAAACTGAGAGTGATGCAAATTATTCTGGTCCATGGAAATGCAAATGAACCTTGTCGGTGGAAATGCATAGCTATGGCACTGTGGATATTGACTAGTTCTGCATTTATTTGTAAATTCATTTCAACATTTCAGATTACGTTGATGGGTGTGTTCACTGAATGTTCCTTTGATTTGGTTGTAACTTTATTGGTTCCCTTATTAAGTTAAATAAATCTTTGATACATGTTCATTTGAAAAAAATAAAAGGAAAAATAAATTCAGGTTCTCTCCTAGTTCAGTTGCTCTAAATCTGGGAAAAGTTGAACAACATTCTTTTTTTTTTTTTTTTGGTTTTTCTCCGGTACCAGGTACCGAACTCACGACATTGCGCTTGCCAGGCAGGCGCTTTGCTGCTGAGCTAAATCCCCAGCCCCAGCTGAACAACATTCTACAAAGGCAACTAAGACTGCAAGGAAGGACTGAGGAGACTGCTAGGGAGGGGCTTAATGTCAACTCTGCAGCCCTGTCAATCAGAGAAGCTACATTCTTGTCTGCTTTTGAGCTTTTGTCTTTTTTTCCAACAGGGTGCATCCACAGAAGATTTAATTAGAACCCAAATACCATGGCTGACTTGTATCACCTCAAAAGAAGTTAATGTCCTAACGTCCAGTACCTGTGGATGTGACCATACTGTGTCTGGAAATATAGTCTTTACAATGGTCAAGTTGAGATGAGGTCACCAGGGCAGGTCTGACTCCAATATGATTGTGTTCTTATGAAAAAAGAGATATGTGGACACAGAGTACATCACATAAAGATAAAAGCAGATATCAGGGTGGTACATCTGTAAGCAAAGGATCACCAGATTGCCAGGAAACTACCCGTGCCTAAGAAACAGGGAACTGATTTTGTCCCACAGATTTCAGAAGGAACTGACCTTACTAAGACTTTGATCTTGAACTTCTGACTTGTTATGGCTTGTATCTAGATTTCTCCCCAAAGCCTCTTGCACACACAGGTGGAGCTTTTGAGAGGTGGCTGGAATTAGTGCGTGTGAATATGGATTAAGGATGTGTGATAAATAAATTGGTTTAACATAGTTCTGGGTGTGGATAATAAAAGCCCTGCCTTGGGTGTGGGCAGCACCAATCAATAGGCTTGGAGTTTGGGTGGAATATAAAGGGAAAGATGGGAGGCAATCTGCTGCTTGCTGCTTGCTGCTTGCTGCTTCCTGCTTGCTGCTTCCTGCCTGCCCTGCCGTGGACTATTTTTCCTCTGCCATGCCACCCCACATTGGAACCAGCTGACTATAGACTGAAACTACTATGAACTATGAGCTAAAATAAACCTTTCCTCTTTTAAATTCAAGTTTTGGATATTTTGTCTCAGCAATGAGAAAAGTAACTAAGACATGGCTTCTTGTCTGCTTTTGAGCTTTTGTCTTTTCTTCCAACGGGGTGCATCCACAGAAGATTTAATTAAAACCCAAATACCATGGCTTCCAGAACAGTGAGAGAAAAAAAAAAATTCTGCTGTTTAAAACACATGGTTTCTAGTATGACAGCACTAGGAAATGAACATACATGGTTTCTACAGCTATGGGAACTATAAACCACAGATTTTGGCTGGCTACCTCCTTTTTACTATAAGGAGCAGAATTAGGACTGTAGAGTGTTACAGTGCCTCAAATACCTTGAATACAGCAAACATTCCAGTGGGGCGGCACTTCATTATGGTGTAAAACTCTCTAGGAAAATATGAAATCCAAAATAGCACACCCAGCTGCAGTGTGACATTGCATAATTACAGCTCTCCTGTTCGTTGTTGGCAAAAGAAGAGACCCTCACTGTGTCTTAACAAAAGGAGCAGATCGTTGCCTGAATGGCACCCAGTTACTGTGTCCTCAATTTCCTAATCAGAACTGTCTGAGATTACACTTAATTAAGCCCTCTCCCCAGCTTGATGGCATTGGCGCATTCCCATAGTAATTGCGAAGGTTTCCTGTGCCTCTGCACACCCTCACTTCAGTCGGGGGTAGTTTGGGCTGACCCAAGAGCTTGAGTTTTGGCTGCAGCCTGTATTGGAATAAGCATGGATTGATCTGAAATGTTGTTTTTTGTGAAACTGGTTGATTCAGTTTTTCAGCAAGTGTGTGAATCCCGAAAAGGAGATACCAGGGCTTGAGGCAAGTGATCCACAAATAGGGCCACTCACTTTCTGTCTTGCAAAGGGGATTCTGGCTGTTCTCCAAGACACTGGGGGTAAGAGGAGCGGGGTGGATGGGTAATCAGCCACTGGCAAATCAGCCCCATGGTGCTCCCAGGCTGAAAAGTTATCTGTTGGTCAGTCCTCTCTGCCTTTTGGTTCATTTGAGGCCTACCAAGAATGGCCTGTATTTCCTAGATGATAATGATGATGCATTGGACTCTGATGGAGGGATCTGGCTGGTGGTTTTCCCGCAGGGACTGAAACAAATGCCAAAAGCTGGATGGTGTGAAGGCAGCAGGAGGGAGGCAGGAGTAAAGCCTGAGGATTCTGTCTGGCGGTTTCCTTGTCGCTGTAGTGTACTTGGCACAGAGGGTGCCTGTTCCTTGTGATGACCCTGCCTCATCCCCTGACCGACCTCCCTCCCTGAAGATTAGAGATCCCACTCAAGCTTTGGGACCCAACGTACGCTCACCATAGAAGCAAAACAAAACAAAACAAAATTAAACTCAGTCTCATTGACTTAGTTAACCGTGGTGTACACTAGAATTAGAAATACCTAGCAGACTCATTTAGCACAGCTCTGGATGTGTCTGGATGATTGACTTCCTGAAGAGGGAAGCCCCACCTTGGGGGTGGGTGGTAGCAACCAATAGACTTGTAGCCTGAATGGAATTAAAGGGGAAAGAATGAAGTCTCTCCTCTGTTTCTCTGCAGGACCTCCAGTCTTGGGCATCTGTCTCCAGGCTTCCAGTGCAGACTTTTCAGCCTTCCAACACAGGCCCTTTGGCTTCTAGATACAAACCCACACAGGACTTTGCAGTGAGCTCCAGGCCTTTGACTTATGACAAGATCCTCCAGCTTTCTACTGTGCAGACAGCCCTTTTGCACTGTTCCATGTTCCATGCCTGACTCTGCAGGTGGCCATTATAAGCCTGTCTTGCAAAGAGACCAAGAGTAGATATTACATATATATTACATATATAATATTATGTATATATGATAGTACATATATATGATATTAAATCTGTTCCCCTAGTGAACCTTAATGACACACCCATCTTGTGGCCTGGAAGATCTGACACGTTGGTCTCTACCTGGAGGTGTGTGGAGACACCCCTGGGTACCCTGGGACATGTCTCATGTGGGTTTCTTCATTGAACCCTTGGTCCTTTTTGCCACCTTCAGGCTTCTGCCCATGAACCTCTCCTGACTACAGAGGTGTCTCCTGGTCTCTTTGCTCCCAGGACTTTATAAGGCAGAGCGGAATGCTGAGGTCCACAGGGAGGCACCAGACTCCCACGGCTCCTGAAGCTGTCAACTCCTGAGATACTCTTGGTGTCATCACTGCACAGGCAGGAGAGGAAGTTTCTTCTCTAATAAATGCTATATTTCGTTTGGGGTCCAATTTTAAGTTTAGGTTTGACACACAAAGAAAATATGTGCTGTACTGGCTCAGCCACAAGTTAACACGGAAGCCCAAGCCGACGGCAGCACACACTTGACAGGCAAGTGGCAGGTTCGTGTTGGGACCTGGAGTTCCGACCATGGAGCCCTGTGACCGCAGGGGTAGGATGGGCTGAGATGACAGAGAGCGATGGCTCCGTTGTAAGGCTGTCTCTGTCAGGGTGTCTGCTCTCCTCATCATAAAGAGATAACATACTAGGTATTTGCTTTTCCTGGCGCAAAGCAGAAACTATTACTTGTGCCCTTTTGACACGCAGACTTAGTGGTGCCAGGTGTTTCATGGTTGCTTAGTAAATATTTATCCAAAAAACTCCTGCAAGACCAAATCATTCTAGTCAATTGTGTTCTCGGAGCAGAAACTTCTGCTGCATGTCTCCTGTTAAGTGGGGAAAAGATTCCAGAGCAGACAGCTCAGGCATGGAGTGTGAGCTCCTGTGCACTATCTTCCCTGGTTTGCAAGAAGGAGGCTTTGCCATTTGTCCCTAAACCTTCCAAGTGCTATGTTTTGAGCCATTGGGCTTTAGTTTTTGCTTCCCTCCCCTCACTGAGCCAGGTATTCCATGCTTTTTACTCTTTTTACAATAGTCTTGGTTACTTTTCTCTCGTTGCTGGGACAAAATACCTGAAGCCCAAAATTAAGGAAGAAAAGGTTTATTTCACTTACAGTTTGTGGAGGTTTCAGTCCATACTTGGCAGATTACAAGGTACACTGGCACATGGCAGAGAGCTACAGCTCATGGAGGCAGAACACAGCAAAGCAACAAACACAAAAACCAGGAATCGCTGCAAGCAGCCTCTTGCTCTCCCTTACATATGCAAACTATCCACCGCAGGGCGGGTGGAGCTCTCACACCCATAATCATTCAAACCCTAAAAGCCTGCCCCATGGCCGCATGAGGCTTTGGGGGGACACCCAGACATAAACCATAACAACAATTAACCAATATATTTTGAAAGTATAATTATCAGTGCATATTAATTGTACAAAACTGGTTTCATTATGACATTTTCATACATGTATATTACATATTTTGATCATATCTACTCTCATCTCTTACTCCTCCCTTCCCTTTGTCTCTCATTCTTTTATCTTTTTTACATTTTTTTATACATAGAATTTACTTTTAATTGAATTTGTTAATGTTATAGAGTTCTTGAGCTGCTAAACCATGCCTGAGAATTGGTATCCTTGAATTTGCTTTCTTGCTTTCTAATTCACGTATTATTCAGAATTCCTTATTTTCAGGGGAAGGCAATGCATTTTATCTGGATTCCCTACATGCTTATAGCTGGGGTAGGAGTGGGGAGATTCTTTCATGGCAGGTCAGTTTGTCATGGTACCACCACAGTACTTGGGAAACTTGACAGATGCCAGGGAGAGTAGGAGAGCTATACAAAGGGAAGTTGAAGGTGTTTTGCTAAACACAAAAATATGGCCTTCTACCATCCACAGAGAATGGCTTAAATTGTTTATAGTTGCCTTTATCAAACTGTAGCAGACTGCAGTGCAGTTCCACACACAAAATAGTGTTACACAGAGCTCCAGTCATATTTGAAATATGATTTTAGGTTTCAGATGATGGAGATGATGAATTATTCATCCCATGCTTGCCATAGAGTGGAGTCTCAATATGTATTTGTAGAACAATTGCATGAATGTATGAGTGACTGCTTGATTTGTTAGGACAAACATCATACTATTGAGGCCTTCCATCCTTAACCCTTTGATAACTCTGTGGAGGAGATTCAAGGACACTGACCAGCAGCCCTGGATCATGTTGCAGATGAGCTTGCAGAGGGGAGGCTTTCAGAAGTGTGCAAAATCACAAAGAGGGAGCTTGAAAAGAAAACATTTTTCTAAGGAAGGCAATTTGAAAAAAGAAAGAAAAGGTATTGATCACTGCATGGCAGAAACATTTTACTGTCTCTGTGGAGAGAAAAAAAATCAATGAGAAGTTTAGAATGACAGAGAGGAATCATGAGTTTCTCAGCTCACGTTGCCTACCAGGTGTAGTGACAGATTTGCCTCAGGGAATGTTTTCACAATGACAGGGGAAGTCCGCAGGCCAGCTAGGGAGCAGTCCTGGTGGATATAACTGGCAGGTTTTTCAGGACAGGAAGTTGACTCAGAAAAAAATTTAAACTGAGATGAGGTGGGGAAAGGCAAAAAGAAGATTTTGGTACAAAAAAGGAGGAAGAGTTTAATAATCACAGGACAATGATGAGGACAAGTAGCAGAGAAGCTGGTGGGAGATGAGAAGGTCAGTCGAGGTGGTTGTCAGTGGAATGGGGTCAGGGAGGCAGTCCTGGTCAGGGGACCAAGAAAGCTGGGCTGCACGTGGGAGAGGGTGGGGCCAGGAGACCGCAGGAAAGGACACCAGAGTAGATAGGAGAAGACAGAGTGATATATCCACAGCCTGGCCCAAGTGTGATGTGTTCTCCCCTCCCCTCTCAAGGATGTGGTCTTCAAACTAAGACAGGGAGAACACAGGGTGGATGAAAGGGAAGTGGTAGGAGAAATCAGGAGAACCCAGCCCGGAGGAGTTAGTTCCTGTGACTAAAGGAGCTAGAATTGTATGAAGCCATTCATAGCCATTTCTGAGAAGCTATAGGAAGCCGGTGCTGTCCAGCAGATTGGGGCTGAGTCCATAGTCCCTACTGGCCTATGGGAAGCCTTTGCATAAATTAGAGAAAGGCACCTTTCCTCGGGGAACTCCACCTCCATCTGTTGGGAAATTGTCGTAAATGTTGATGTAAAAGAACAGAACACTTCACGGTCATCTTCCAGAACAGTTTTAGAATATTCAACACTCAAATCTATAATACTTACTATGTACATTGTCTCTTTTGATATTGGGTACTGTTAAGCAGTATGCATGCCCTGCTTGGTGCCTCTGACTCACAGGACAGGAAAAGACTGAGTAACAGAAATGATAGAATAGGAGCCTGTCATTGGTCCTTGAAAAAAATGGAGCACTTGATTATCCTACCTGGGGATATTTAGAAAATAATGTGGTAATCATAAGAGTTTATCATGACAGTTGATTAGTGGAGAGAAGATTACTGGGTGGGAGCTTTGCAGGCAACACTAGAGTGCTCTAGGCTCAGTTCTTCCCTATTTAGGAGTTTCTAGATGGTATGTGCCTCAAATTTTTGGATGTGGTGTTAGGAAGGGATACGACTGCAGAGGTCTTGAATAATAGAAGTGGGGTGCACAAGGTATTAGTAGACTGAAGTGATAGATGATATCTCTCACTAGGGCAAAATGCTTGACACAACTTAAAGGAGGAGAGGTTTATTTTGGCTCATGGTTCAGAAGGTTCAGTTCATTGTCTGCTGGCTCCATGGTGGAAGAACCTGGTGGAGGAAAGATGCTCAACCCACAGAAGCCAGGAAGCAATGAGTGTGAAAGGAGGATCTAGAGATAATAATATGCCTTTCCAGGTCCCACCTCCAGCGACCTTCTTCCTCTAACCAGGTGCCACCCCTTAATAGCACATTCAACTGAGAACTCATTAATGAATTATACATGAGTACAGAGTCTCCCTGATCTCCCTTTCAAAAGCCCTACCTCTGAACCCAGGAGGCTTTGGGGGAGTATTTTAGATCTAAACCATAACATAAACTCATCTCTTAAAATTATACTTCACAGAGAGACTTTGTTGGTCTCAGCTCTTAAGTTTAAAAATAATGTCCCAGCTAGATATCACAGGGGAAGGTGTGTATTAGAGAAACATGTGTGCAAACAGGTTTCTGTTGCCAGAAATCTCAGTGTAAATAACTGGTGAAAAGTGATCCTCATAAAAGTTTTTTGGCCCGAGGCTGTATCAGTGGAAATTAAATTACTAGAATAAGATGTTAGAGTCTTACTCTACTTTTTTCATCTCATAGCATGTAGTTACATTTTGTTCTGGGTTCCACACTTCAGGGTAGATCCAACTAAACTGGGATAAATTCAAATGTTTGTCTACAAAAGTGAGAGAAATGGAAATAATGTTGTTTGCTTAGCTACTGTCTAAGGAATTGGCGGTATTCCTGTGTGTGCTAGAGAAAATAACAAGAGGAGAAATGATTTGTAGCTCATACTTTCCCCCTGAAGTGTCAAGTTTGAATCCTCTTGTTTGCTGAAAGCAATAACCATTGCTGGAATAATGATCTAAGGCATCTTGGAAAGCTGGGAAAAGTCTGGAGACCAAATGATAGTTAGCTGTGTTGGTTGATTGATTGTACCAACTTGAGAAGTTTAGAAGCTTAACTAAATTGGGCCAGCAATTCTACACCCTAGGGTGTGGAGGAGCCATCCTGGGGTGGGTCCTCGGTTGGTGGTGTAAAGGGGAAATGAGGAAGGATGAACTGGTTCAGTTCTTCAGTTCTTCAGAGAAGCTCCAGTCTTTGCATTCAGCTTGAATGTTGTCTCCTGGCTTCCAGCACAGACTCTTTGACTTCCACTGTGGGTCCTTCAGCCTTCCGCCATAAGACCCTTCAGCCTCCTGGTGTAGACCCATTGGCTTCCTGATATAGACCTGCATGGATACTGCAGTGAACTCCAGACCTGGACTGAATTCCTTGATCTCAAGTGTGTAGACACCCTATGCACCCTTCCTCATCCAATTATGTGAGTGACCATTGCAAGCCAATCTTGTAATTTCTTATACATTTGTATATCGTGTGTTTATCCATTTCTCTGGTAAAACATGGACTGATACAGTTTCCCAGGGGAAAGAGATGGAGGAGGGGAGATATGTCAGATGGGGATCACGAGACGTAAAATCTTCCCTCTGTCTCATCAACAACATCCTCCATAAAATTTATCATGCTTCCTCTTACTTGGTGGAAAGTACTCATTGCAGGCTGCGATGAAGTATTGAGTTTTGTTTCACCTGTTAATGTCATCCTGGAAAAGGCTGTAAATGAGAACATTTAGTAAACAACCCATATAAGATAGTGGAGTAGAATTAGACTAATGGATAGAAGCCCCAGGAGTCAGGCTTGTTCTGTGGTAGAAAGGATAGTTTATACAGGAAGTGACCTCTCTGTTGCCCAGTGATTGGATTGTACACAGGTTGGATTTTAAAATTAATTACAGTACAAGACACAGTGCCATTAACATCCCCCCCAAAACTCCCCCTTCCTTTGAACACACTTACTTCATTGCTCTTGCCACTTTCTGAAGCAGTTCTGGAAGTCCTTTTTCATGTCTTCAGTTGCACTGTCTTGGCTGCCTCCATGTCCTGAGTATATTCAAAATGTTCACCTGTCATCGTTATTTTAACTTTAGGGAAGAGCCAGAAGTCATGTGGTGTCATATCTGGTGAATAAGGTAGATGAGGATACACTGCAATACTTCTATGAGCCTGCCTTTCTATTGGAAAGCACTTGGCAGTAGCATTCACTGTATTTTTGATCACACTTTGCAAAGATGTTCATGAAAGAGGATTTCCAGTACTATTATAGGAAGTGGCAAGAACCGCAGGATAAATGTGTTAGAAATGAGGGGAAGTATTCTGAGGGGAGTTAATGGCAATGTATCTTGATTGTAATAAATTAAAAAATTAAACAGTCACTGATTTTTTTTTTTTTTTTTTTTCCGGTACTGGGAATCGAACTCATGACCTTGCACTTGCCAGGCAGGTGCTGTGCTGCTGAGCTAAATCCCCAGCCTCAGTCACTGATTTTTAATCACTACTTGTGTTACACTTTAGAAGGGAATAAATTCTAATTTAAATCCTTAATGTCCATTCTCAGTTTAAAAAGTTGGGGTTGGTGGTTCTACCTTGTGGCTGATATAAGCCGTGGTTCCAATTTGACAACAACTTCATGACCATTCTCATTCACCTGCTTCTGTTTAAGCAGACCAAACAACTCTAAGCACTGCATTTTATGGCTATATTTCTTAAAACTCTTGTTTTTATGAAATGAAATTCACATAACACAAAATCAATCATTTAAATGTGAACAATTTAGTGATATTTAGTACTCTCATAATGCTGTGCTAACTCTACCTCTATCTAGTTTCAGAATGTAAGCCCCCGCAACCCCCCCAAACAAACAAAAACTCCTGCTTTTGTTAAGCAATTGCTCTCTTAAGTCCTAAGTCTTTAGCAGTTTTCTCCCTGTCCTGTTTGTCATCCCATTCATTTGTGAAATAAATACAGTCATTTCTCCCACAGAATTTCCTACACTGGATTTGGCTGTTTGCTTCCTATGGTGTTAAACTCGCCTTTATTATCTCTGCATTCTGTACCTTCCGAAGGTTGGTAGTTACTTCTGGGGACTTGACTAGGTTTGGTTACTCTAGCAAGAATAATTTGTAGGTTTTTCTGCATAGCTCCTGTGCCTTATGCAGATGCAGTGTCTTGTTTTCCCAGTTTCTTTTTTTTTTCCTGGGACTGGGAATCGAACTCACGACCTTGCGCTGGCTGGGCAGGTGCTGTGCCACTGAGCTAAATCCCCAGCCATGTTTTCCCAGTTTCTGTGTGATGCTGACATTATTAATGGGTCCGAGGGCTATCAGCTTGATTTGTTCATTAGAAGTTTTCCTTCCTCCCTTCTATTCAATGATTTTTAGTATACACTAAGGATTGTCTAGATTAATTATTTTATTAGAGATCTCAAAGTGCTTTGCTTTCCTCTCTCCTCTTCTCTTCTCCTCTCCCTTTCCCTGCCCTTCTTGTCCTCCCTGCCCTGGGGACTAAACTCAGAGCCTTTGCACTGAGCCACACCCCCAGTCCTTTTCATTTTTTATTTTGAGATAGGATTTTTCTAAATTGCTAAGTTGCTCAAGCTGGGCTCAAGCCTGTGATCCTCCTGCCTTAGCTTCCCAGAGTCCTGAGGTTACAGACACATATCACCCCACCTGGCTGGACAGTGATATTTCTATCACTCCATCTGCATGTATTATCTGGAATTTTTTAATAAACAAGTACTTCCTCGGGGCTGGGGATATAGCTCAGTGGCACAGCGCCTGCCTGGCAAGCACGAGGTCGTGAGTTCGATTCCTGGTACTGGAAAAAAACCCAAAACCCAAAAAAACCAAGTACTTCCTCATTAACTGTTTAGTTACCCTAAAACATAGTTTACATAGAGAAAGCAGATTAATGCTTGATTCTTGCCTGCCACCAATTTTCAAAATAATTGTCCTAGAAAGCTCCAAGAAATGATCATGCACATTATTGGAAGTAATTAATTTGTATTAATTATTAACTTTTAAGAACTGTAGCATAACACACTCTCAGATGGTTTTATTATTTCTTTAATTCTTGGCAAACATTCCCTGGGGTGGCTTCATTTCTATTCAGTATGTTTCTCTGTTTATTCCTTTGTAAAGTAGTTCTTGGCGGGACTGTCAGTGGTGGAAGCAATTCACTGGATGTGGAAAGTGGTCTGGCCTTCAGTTCTGCCCCCAAATCCTGGATCTACCACTTAGCGGGTGTGGCTTAAACCATATCATCAGATTTCCTTAAGCTTTACTTTCTTCTCTGTGAAAAATAGGATACTCCTATTCACTTTGTGTGTTATTGTGAGTGTTAAATGAGACAATGTAAGTTAAGGTGCTTAACACAGAACTTGGTAGGTGGTGAGGGTTAAAGAATGAGAGTTATGATGATGAAAACCAGCCTGAAACAGACTTTCACCTCATTGATCCATCCTGATGCACAAGAATCCCTGCCAGATGTCAATACTTCCTCCCAGCAGTCACATGGCTATCTGACTTTCTCAGTCTTAGATCAGAATACAGCTGGTGAATCATTGTCTTATTTGCATTCCTCAATACTGGGTCCAAAACATCTAACACCCACAGTACAAGGGAGGGGAGATTTATTTTGGCTCAAGGTTTGTAGAGATTCAGTCTATAGGCAGCTGGCTCCAAGGCAGAAACAACATGGCAGAAGGACCCAGGGGGAGGAAAGCTGCTCATTCCCTGGCAGCCAGGAGGCAGAGAATAAAGGGAAGAGGTGGGGTGGGAAATGTACCTTTGCAGGTCACACCCCAGTAACCCACCCCTCAGACCAGGTCGTGCCTCTTACCAGGACATACAGCCACCATTATTCAATGTCTTCCAGCAAGTCCACCCCTGAACACAGGAGGCTTGAGGGGCACATTGTAGATTTAAATCATAATAATCATATAATGAACATATAAATTTGGATGGATTCTGTGCACAAGGATGGGAATATCTCTGATGGTTGTGGTCCATTTGCCCCTCCTGCTTGAGCCTGTGTTCCTCCCCCTGCTGCACCCAGGAGCCTGACTAGGAAGTCCATACATGTGGGCTTCCTGGCGCTCGGCTTCTGTTTGGGTTTGGCCAATGGCAGGCAGAGACAGGGGACCTGGAGTACGGTGACAGTTTTATTCCTGCAGCTCCATCCCTGTCAGGCACTGGGGGTTGGCTGTCCCTCTACTGCAGCCTGAAGCTCCTGTCTGGCAGCCTCTCATGACAATTCTGTGTTCCCAAACACTCAGGTACATGGGAGGCAGTAGCTCCCCCACATTTCAAGTCACAAGATGATGTACCATCCAAGGTTGCTCTTCCTATGTATTCCTTTCTGACTTTGTTAATAGCACTTCTACTAATTCTGCTTAAAATTCCCAATGCAAGGTATCACCTGTGCATTCATGGTGCTGTGTACAAAGTTATTTAGGTTAATAAATATCAGAAACAACTTAAAATAATGACACATTATAAGGGATTAATTTGCTAAATTACCATGGAGCTAGAAGTTCCAATAATATATAGCCAGCTGAGTCCAAATTTTTGAAAAAAATATGTAAAATAAATATTTACTGACAGATATTCATAGTTTAATGTTATACTATGAGGATTCTTCAATTATATCAGGATTATCCATTTTTAAAAATATGAAGTACATGTCTACGTGTGTGTGCACCTGGAAAAGTGCCAAAAGTTGACATTAGTTTTCTGTGAAATTGTGGCTAAGTTTAATTCATGTTTTTATGTTCACCAAGTTAAAAAAAAGAGAAAAGTTCAGTTTCTTAGAAATGAAATCAACATATTCCATAATTTTTACATTATTTATGCTTATTTTCTACTTAATGTCATAAATGTCAATTATAAGAGCAGTACCAAAATAGTTACTTCAGGCAGATGTTCTTTTCAATTTGTGCATTGTGATGCCTGTAACTTACTTTGAATTACTTTAGCATAGATGTGTGTGTGTGTGTGTGTGTGTGTGTGTGTGTGTGTTAGTGAGGGCTAGTGTGAGTCTATGTACTGTCAACTGCCCCAGCAATAATTTACACTCCAGGGGGGATCAGCTTGCATTCAATAAAAGAGATCATCCTCCAGTTGCTGCAGTCTTCAAGTTGCCTGCATCTCAATCATCATCAAAGATTTCATTAATATAATGATGATCTTAAATTGGTTTTTATGGATGAAATTTGTCTTGTTGATCTGCATAATAAATGTTAGGTACTGGCTCATTTGATTGAAATAAAAGGTTTTCTAGATGTGTGAGTAGGCTATAATATTTTTAGGGACAGTTACTACCCTACTAAGTCCTATAGCTGTTCTCTTGGAGACAGTGCCTAAAACTTGTTCCCTGAGTGGTTCTGAGTTGAGCTACATAGGAGATAATTTTGGGGTCTTTCTGTGTACAGTAAGAGTGGCAGAATTCTGTCTTGGGAATATTGTAGTGCCTTCCTCTGGCTAACCTTTTGTCCAAGGTGAGTTCAGAGCACCTAAAAAACAAATGAGGTTGTCTGATATGTTTTTTTACTTACTTACTAAAAAGTCCATTTGACTGCGGTTTGCAAAAGAGCTACTTGAGAGCCAAATCAGAATGGAAAACACTCTTTGGTGAGTTAAAAGCAAAATTGCTTAAGTGTATGCAGCAGAAATGAGATGTTTACTATAAACCAGAGAGTTAACTGTGGTTGTCCCCTGTGCCCTGTGACTTGGTGGAGTTCCTGGCACTCATTTGCTTCTAAGAATAGCATGCTGCAGGTGGAGAACAAGGCTGATCAGAGCTGCAGTAGGACAGGGCTTCCAGAAAATGGCATGACTGGATAAGGATGGTGGACCCTTCTGGGTCAGAGGAAGAGGAGAAGAATGCTCATGAAAATAATTTCAGGACTGGCAGGGTAAAAATAGCTCCTTCAGAGGGTCCTTAAGTATCTCCAGGAGAGTGTACCAAGAAGTAAGCCATGCAAGACCCCATTCCTCTAGAGATGAAAGAATCAGCACCTGTAATGGTGAACATGTGGGACATCTTTGCAGATTGAGCTCACTTGGCATTTCTGTGTTGTCTAAGCTCTGAAAATCTTGGTAATTAGCATAAAATATGAAGTCACATATATAAAATATTGTTATTAACCAAACTCTGCCCTTGTGCTGCAACTATTGAGGCAGCTGGATAATCTTGTTAATACTAAGTGATATAGCTGATTGCCCTGCCTACCCTCGCAAATCTTTTGATGCAAACCTTTTCATGGGGTCAGTTTATTAAACAAGTAGACTTTATTTTTTCTCACCATTGTCCCTTTAAACTTCTCTGTGGAGTGGTCCTCCTAGCTCTTGTTGAAATTCTGGGCAACACCCAATGCCTTTCCAGGTACTCTCCGGTATGAACATGTGGTCTGATTTTCCAGGCATGGAGTCCATCTGGCTGAGTAGCAGCCCTCAGTCTATCATCACTTTAACACGTCTTCACTCCCATAAGCTGGCCCTGTGCCACGCAGGAGATAGGCATTGGGGAAAGGCAGTGGAGTTGGAGTCTTCAATATGCCCTTGCTCTTCTGCTCGTCCTCCTCCTCTTCACTGCTCTGGCTTTCCCATGATTGGACTAGAAAGCAAGGAATGGTAAGAAACACAACATACCTCCCTGGGCACTATGGTTGCAATTACATGGGTGCCCTCTGGTGGGGAGGGAATGTGGACACATGCCAGTCCCTTCTCTCTAGGGCTTTTTCTTGGGTTCTTCAGAGAGCTCTTTGCTGGGGCCCTCCCTCTACAGTTCTCTGATGTGACACATTCCTACCAGCCTCTGGCCACAGTGGCTCCCTTGTGTCCCCTCTGATGAGATAATTTTAGCCCTCCAGGTGACCTGAGTCCCCTTCCCTTGGAAGGCATACGTGTTAGGGCTTCCATGTGTAGCTTTGCACATCTATGCTCTTCAAGTCCAGGCCATTTTCAGGAAGCTTCCTTTTCTCTGCTGCCAGTGGCCTCCCTGGCTAGCCAGCCAGCCAGCACCTCATATTTTGACCATTTCAGGCATAGGGCAGCTCTAGATTCATTCTTTCAATCTTCAGAGTTAAACCCACCAAGCTCTCTGAGACCGGAAGCTCAGCCTCATGAGGCTGTTATAACAGGAGAACAACTTCTTAGCTCTTTCCCATTTGCCAATGGCAGGGAAGGAGGAATGCCCCAGCACATGGAAACTTTTCTAAAGAACTTCCCTTCCCCCAGTCTCTGTGGCAAATCCTCAGACCTACTCCAAGGTGACAAGCAAAGGGCCACGAAGCCTGCTTCCACTTCTTACACACCCTACACTGGTGGTCTCATTTTATTGTTCTCAGTGGAAACTACAGTGAAAGGGAATGGCACATTTAATATTCTGTAACTCTAACCACACACTCATTTGAAGGCAATTCTGTTAAACGGAGCATTCCAGAGGTGTCAGGATGATTAAGATTCTACTACAAAGGAAGTGGGTGTTGGCTCCTGTCAAAATCTACCAGCCTAACATCATTGCATTCCCTGTGATTCACAGCGAGGAATTTGAAAAGGCTTACATCAAACACATTCACTACGCAAGGTTACTTAGCTTTGGGAACTCTCCAGAGGCCGCCACTTGTCATTGATCGCCGAAGAGTTTCTCTCAATATCCTAAACAAAGTGAGCTCTACCAACTTCTCTCTATCTGAGTGAGGCTGCTCACCAAATGCTCTTTGAAGGACCATGAACTAAAGCCACCGCTTTCAGGAATGGTTGGTATAATGAGCAACCATATATAATTTCCTTTTAACTACATATATTTGAAATACCAGGAAAAAACCCAAATCTAATGGAGAAAAAAATTAACTACCTTTAAACTTCCTACGGACATGAAAGTTGTGAGCTAAAGCTGACAATTGCGGAAGCCAGCTGTAGACTCCAGAAGCACCAATGTTGCCTTGTAACTCCTACAAAACAGCAGAACATGCCGTAGGGAGAACAAAACTGAATATTGGCACATGTAGACCACTCTGCCTCATTTGGGGGCAAACTCTACCACAAGTAGATAACAGAATCATTTTTCTGGAATTTGTGATACTGACTGGGCCACAATGAAAGAAGAAACAATTGGGAATGCTTACTTTAAGTGCCAAAAAATAAGATTAAGCAACCTCCCTCTCTCTCCTTCCTCTCTCTCTTTTTCTCTGTCTCTCTCTCTTCCTCCCTCTTTCTCTCTCCCCCTCTTTCCCTCTCCCTCTCCTTCTTCCTCTCCCTCTCTTTCTCTCTCTCTTCCTCTCTCTCTCCCTCCAGTACTTGGGACTGAACCCAGGGCTTCAAATATGCTAGGCAGGGCCAAGGAAATAGTGGTACAGGTGCCTGCCTGGCAAGCGTAAGGTCCTGAGTTTGATTCCCAGTATCAGAAAAAAAAAAAAAAAAAAAAAAAAAAAAGAAAAGAAAATTAAACATACACACCAGGCAAATAGTCTACCAACCTAACCCCCCAGTCTCTTTTGTTTTATTTTGTGACAAAGCCTCAGTAATTTGTGCAGTCTGGCCTTGAATGTGTGATTTCCCAACTCAGCTTCCTAAGTAGCTGGGATTGTAGGTATGCACAAGTGCTTGGCTAAAACTAGGCAACTGGAATAGCTGTAGAAAGTAGCCTTCAGCTAATACATTCTTCCTGCCTTCCAGAATATTCACAGTTTAGAGCTGTGTTTCTTATCTTTCATTTGTCACAGTGTAGTAAGGAGTTCATTTAGACATTTTATCCTGATCTTCCCCTTCTTATGAAATTTTACTACTGTAGATATATGTGTTTATGTATTGTATGTGTTTCTGCATACAATACATAACTAGAAATTTCACTAGAGAGTGAAAAAAAAAATCTTACTCTTTTTACATAAAAAGAGTGTTCTCCAAAAATTTTTTCACTCTCTAGAGTAAGATTTTTTTTTTCACTCTCTAGTGAAATTTCCTAGTTAATTTCCTAGAGCTGCCATAACAAAGTACCACAAACTGGATGGATGCTGTGGTTTGACTGTGTCCCCTGAAAATGTATGTGTTGGAAATGTAATCCCTAAATTCATGTCGGATAGTGACTGGAGGTGGGGTCTTTGGGAGGTAATTAGACAAGGCCATAAAGATGACCCCCGTGGTGGGTTAGAGGCTTTCTAAGAAGAGAGAGCTGAGTTGCAGGCTGACTGGTCTTGCCATATGATGCCCTCTGCCATGGTATAATGTTACAAGAAGGTCCCCACCACATCCAGCCCCTCCATCTTGGACTTCCCAGCCTCCAGGACTGTAAGAAATAAGACTCTATTCTTTATAAATTATCCAGTCTTCAGTATTACACCAAGTGGACTAAGACAGTGGTTTAAAACAGTAAAAATTTATTCCTTTTTGGATTAAGAGGTCAAAAGTGTCAGCAGGGCCATGGCCCCTTTGAAGGCTGTAGGGAGAATCCTTCCTTGCTTTTCCAGTTCTGGGGGCTCCTCCTCCACTCTGAGTTGCATCACTCTAATCTCTGCCTCTATATGCACCTGCCTTCTTAGATCTGTGTCTGTTATGTCCTTTTCGGTCTTCTACAAGGACAGCCTCACTGGATTTATACCCCATCCTCAATTAGTATGAGGTCATCATGAACCTTAATTTAACTGTATCTGTGAAGACTTTATTTTCAAATAAGAACACAGACTAAGACTCCAGATGGTCACAAATTTTTGGAGAACACTCTTCAATCCATTCTAGATCCCCAGAAAAAATTTTTGTCTCCTGGAGGTTGATTTCATTCCTGTTGAGAATGCATAGTCCATCATCATCTAAATCTTATTTATTTGGAGAAGTGAATGTTATCCAGTACCTGGAGACCTCCCGCTATAAATTTTCTGTTGGTAACTTTAGTAGGTTCCCATGGACAGATCTTTTTTTGCTTTCTTAGCAGTGTCTAATGGAAGGTTTTGTTATCTTTATTGATTAAAACCTGAACTTGAACACAAATATTAGCCGGGGTAACTCAGCAGCTAAATGGAGAATAGAATATTTCTCCTGTTGTTTGGTTCCCAATCCTTTGTGTGTCCTTTCCATTGCTTGCGGCTCCCCACTGCCTGTCCACTTCACTCCCCATGTGGTGGACAAATCCTTTCAGTTTGCATGGCCTCCACTTTGTTCTGACAACCTTCTTACTCAGCATTTGAATAGCTTTTCACATAGCATCATTTCTATTTTTATTCTCTGTGATTCAAAAGACAACAGCAGTATGCCAAACATGTTTATACTTTCATGCTTCAAAGTTTTGCCTCAGGAGATAGAGTCTTCCAGACTGGGGCAATATGAGTACTGGCTGGAAAGTGGGTGGTCCAGGTGCCAATCATTCCACACCCCTTGGAGGCTGCACACAGTTTTTGAATCATCACACACCACCCTCTTCACTTAGGAAGTGAGCTATTCTTCGCTCTTCATTTATGTGCATGTTACATGTTTTCTTAGGGAGAGTAAAACCACATATTCTGGAACAAAGCACATGTTTGCCACCGCATGTCCCAACAACAGCTATTAAAGTTCTTTCTTCTCCAAAACCACATAAACTTGCAAAATATCATCATCATTATTATTTTTTGATGTGTATGTGTGGAAGAATATCATCACCATGTTTCTATTTAGTATCGAGAAGTAAAAATATCTAGGACATTAATTACTTGAAGATGTATTGATTGATTCCTCCCCTCCTAAACCTTACTTAATCTTGCTAAAATTTCTCAAAACTGTGGGAAACTATGGATAGCACTGCTCCCTAGTTTCCAGAAAGATGCAACTCCCTTGTATACTAATGGTCTTTTGGTCATTTCAGTGGGATGTTTGGTTGTAAGCCCTTTTATGTAGTATATCAGTCATGGTACACTGTGGTAATAACCCACCTTAACAAACAAGAGTTTATTTTTTTAGTTGGATCCATAGTACAGCAATGGGGAGATTTGGTCCCCATCATTTTTACTCTGGAATCCAGATTGATGGAGCAACCACCACTTTAGAGGTGCTGGTTGCTGTGTCAGAGGAAAAAAGAATTGCACAAGTTATGCACTGGCCCTTAAAACTCCATCTCATCAAAGCAAATCACACAGTCACTCTTAATTTCGAGCAACAGGGAACTGTAACTATAGAATATGCCCATGTGGAGAATTCAAAATATTTGTTGCAATGAATTAGTCCCCTATGCTACACTTGAATTTTATCTGGAAAATTTACCATTTATACCTTGCCAAAACATGTAAGTTTTACCAGGATGTTGGAACCAGGAGACCATACCATCACTTACTGCTTTATATCTTTGGGGAGTTCACTTAAGCTTTGTGAATCTAGTTTCCTTATATTAATAGTTTAATATAGCTTCCTGGTCCCACTCTCTGACACCTATCAATGAAATACCATAAATTAAAATGTTTTAGGGGCTGGGGATTTAGCTCAGTGGCACAGCGCCTGCCTGGCAAGTGCAAAGTCGTGAGTTTGATTCCCAGTACTGGAAAAAAACTCAAAA
The DNA here is from genome assembly GCF_000276665.1 of Chinchilla lanigera. NCBI lineage: Eukaryota > Metazoa > Chordata > Mammalia > Rodentia > Chinchillidae > Chinchilla > Chinchilla lanigera. The sequence continues at coordinate 17,437,014 of NW_004955419.1, read as the reverse complement.
TGTTTTAAACTGTTTAAAAAGGAAAGAGAAACTGGGATGGGGGAAAGGAGAAAAGAAGGAAGGGAAAAGAAAAAAAATATATGTACAAGATAGTTAAGATTGTTATACTACTAATTTCTCTTAGTTCATTGAAAATAAAATTTGTGCTAATATTGTTTGGAAAACGAAATGCCTACATTTTGTACTCTGAGTAACTAATTTAAAAATAACAATATGCAATGTATTAACCATTGTTACTCTCCTATTATCTTGTTTTGAAATTTTGCTGTACTTTTTTTCTCTTTAAAATAAAATTTAAAAAAATAAAGTGTTTTAAAATATGGAAAGAACTTTATATATAAACATTGCTCATATTCTTGCCATATGGGTAGAATAACAATTGCAAATCTATACATTCAGATCAAAGATGAAATACAAGCATTTGAAGACAGCTATCTTTCTCTGCAGATGATTATATTCAAAGTTAGTATGCAGCAACCTGGAGAAAAGTGCACACACAAGGTAGCATCTGACATAAGTTTCCAAAAGTCACTTTCATATGGTTTGGACTCATGGCCTGCTTTTGTTTTAGATGCTTTGGGGATTTCTGTTTAGTCTCCATTCTTTGCTGGCTCTATGTAAGATAACAGGTAAAAGATTGATCACTAGAAAATAGCACACAAATTTTTAGTATTGTGTACTGTGAGTGGATGATAAGATTTCCTGGGCAATTTGTGCAACTCATTCAATATCTTTCCCGTTTTTCACGGCTGTTCATGACTATCTTCCTTTCTTGGAGGGGTCTATACAGAGGAACACTGACCACGGTGTCTTTTCAGGTTCAGCACACATTATTTCCATTTTCCCTGAATTTCACAGAACACCATGAAATGTGTGACTTCTTGGCCTGCAAGGGCCCAAGGCATGATCTCAAGTGGTAGCACACTTGCCTTGGAGAAGTTAGACCTTTGTTCTTGTTTTCTTTCACTGATTAAACACTTATGAGGTATCAAGCTGTGTGCTAGTGATTGAGGTAGTTTGAATGTAAAATGTCAAAAGGAAGAAGATCCAGTCTGCCTCCGAGCAGTTTACAGTGACATGGAGGAGACAATGCCGATGTGCCGAGTACCTGCATAGTATTGGAGACATCTGAGGAGTGTGATGTGGGAGCCTCTCTCCTGTGGAGGGTAGGGAGAGCTTCAGTAGGAGTTTAATTGTCAGTTGAATCTTAAGGACTACTAAATGGTTGCTAATTTGAAGAAAGAGAGGTCAGCGCATGAGAACAGCATTTTCAAAGAGCTGGAGGCTGGGAGGTCATGGTGGCCTGCAGAGCTAGAAGGGCATGCAGGATTACCTATGTGCCAGGGAGATCCAAGTCTCACAGAGATCCAATTAGCATCATGTTGAAAGCATGAATTAAAGTGATAATGTTCATATGTTGCCATGGATCCCTTTCAGTTAGACTGATAAACCCAACCGTGAGTCACTTTGGTCAAAGGTGATGCGTACCTGTCTGAAGACAGGAGCCCCAAGAACACTTCCAGGTTTCCCTCTCTTCTTCATTTTCTGTTCCTCTGTCTCCCCTTTGACTTCCTGCCCATCTGCTCTACCACCTGTGTTCTGCCACCATGCTTCCTCTTATGACCAAGCCACTCTCTGCTCCTTTGTTCTGAGGATGCTGAATCTCGAGAAGGTAACACTGGGTACTTGTCTTCCTCAGAAAAGAGCACCTACTGGACAAATTCACCTCTCTTTTGCTAATGCCTACTACCTCCTAAGCTTAATTTTGATGCATTACTGTGCTAAAAGACTTTCTTCCCATAAGGGAAGAGGAGGGCATTGGACAGAGCACTGGGTTCACTTTTATTTGTAGGAGGAGATGACAAATCTCACAGGCCCTAAGTTTTTGAGTTAGCTCTGTTTGGCTTTGCCAATTTCTCCTCTTTGTGCTTGGACAACTGAATCATACAAGTTCAAGAGCTTACTTAGCCAGTTCACCCCCAAAGACAACCTAAAGATTTCGGTTAGAGTCTTTAGGGCCATATTAGCCAGTGGCCTTGAACTCTGACTTGAGGTAGTCAGAAGAAATCAGAGACAAAGTCAGAATGTCTCCGTGAAGTGTTCCATCTTCGAAACTTTGCAGTTGTTCTTTGTAAATTGGGACAGGCCTCAGGACTAGTTCTAACCTGGGGAAGGGTTCTATTCTTCCGCTTAACTCTGTCCTAATGAGCAGCCCTTGTAGACTGGAGTTATCCTAAGTGATTTTCTGTATTTTCAGCCACATCCCAGCTGGCTATTGTCTGTCAACTGTAGCTGCTAAAAACAAAGAAAAATTGTGGTTGACCTATAACACAAAGGTTACTACAGTCTTAAAGATGTGTTGATCTGACTTTTAAACCCCCAGAGCTAGCCCTGCATTTTGCAGTGGTGCATTATCTGACATAGTTTTAAATTCATCTTAAAGCGGACGTTTCAGTTACAGTCCAGGTTCCAGGTGACACATCCTTAAAGCCTATTTAAGAACCAAGTATTGTTGTCCCTTTCCTCCTAAACAGCTACATTCTCTTTCAATTTGCTCTTTTACACTGTAAACAAATTATACCGTGATCATAACGAAATAAGACCCATTCTGAAAATTCTCCCCACTACAGCAGCATTTTGCTTACCACTATGTTTCTGTTCCCATCGCCTTGCCTGGTACATTGTAAGCACTCAATATTTAGTGAATGAGTGGTATGTAATGTCCCTACTAAAAATGTTCAATGGCTTCCCATAGACTTTAGACTTCCTCCTAAGTGTTTACTTAAGGGTTATTTTGCATAATTTGTGGCTAGAGATTCAAAGTATATCCCTGAATCACAGACCCAAGCTTTTTTTATTACCTCTAAATATTTACAGAGTCTAATAAGATCAGAAGGGCTACTCCATTGCAGGTCTTCATTAGCTCTCACTTTAGCCTGTCTTCTTTCCTTGCTTTCTGATTCTCTACTTCCTGAATCAAGGACTGGTCACATAATTTACAGGGCCCCGTGCAAAATGAAAACACAGGTTCTCATTTTCAAAATATTTGAAACTTTTAACACAATGACGGCAGTGCATTAAAGCAAGTTCAAGGCCCTGCTAGGTCTGGGGTCCCAAGTGACTGCACAGGTTGCATTGCCATGAAGCCAACTCTGCTCAAGTTCAATTCTTATAGAGTACAGTTTTGGCCATTAAGCTCTTGCTTGTCAAATTTCAGTAGTGCCACATTGTCCAGAGTTCTGCCATTCATAATATTGTACTGTACATTGCCAGGCATGGTGACGCATGTCTGTAATGTAGCTCAGCACTCAGGGCTACATAAGTGGGTTCAAGGCCAGCCTGCACCACGTAGTGAGACCCTGTCTCAAAACAACAACAACAAAAGCAAAACAGAACAAATATTGTACTGTATAATGAAAATTTGCTAAAAAAGTAAACTTCAGATGCTCTGATCACATGCACACATGGGGGGATGACAGAGAGAGAGAGAGAGAGAGAGAGGGATTACTGTGGAGACAATGGATGTGTTAAATTGTTTACTGTAGTTGTCATTTTACTGTGGATATGTATCTCAAAACACCATATTGTGCGCATTCAAGTAATACAAGAAGAATAACAAAGAAAAAAGCATCCTTTAGTTTGTTAAACAAATACATAGCATCTACCATGTGTGAAATGGTCTTCTAGCAGTTAAAAACGTATGGACAAGCTGGTCCCTGCTTGCATGGAAGTTATAGTTTTATAGAGGGAGGCAGAGAACAAGAAAAACAATAAAAAACCAAACCAGAACAATAATAGCTGTTGCTAAGCACAATGGATACTAGAGTAAAAGGGTGCCATGTTTGAGGATGCGTGGGAGACTCTTGGGGATAGAGTAGCCAGGGAAGATTTAAGCTTAGATCTGAATGCTGAGGATTGTTGGGAAGGTAGAAGACACAGGAACCAGTTCAGAGAAAACAGGCAGTGTCAAGGCCTCAGGGTGAGATGAGATTGGATTGTGTGAAGAAGAGAAGGAAGGTCAGAGTGGCTACAGCGAGTCCGCATGGGGAGAGCAACATGAGCTGAACTGAGAGGAGGTCAGTGGTCCATGAGGGCTCTGTAAACAAGGAAAGAAATTCTTGATTTTTATCCTAAGTGTGAAGGTGTACTGGCTGGGCTTGGAGAGGCTGGGCTTAAGCAAAGAGGAATGATTTGAATTCTGCCCTATGTAGAAATTGACTTGTGAGGTAATTAAAGTGGAGATAAAGAAATGTTAAGCTGAAATAGAGCAGGTAGGAATTGAGGGTGGCTTGGACTAAGGCAGCGGTGACTTGACTACCCAGGTATTTATTGGTGCTGTCCTTGGATATAGAGAGGATTTGGGGAGATCTAAAATGAGGGGGGCATTATAGGAAGTTCTGCCAAGTAGAACCTTGGCTATGGCATGGTGTGGTGTGTAGTAAAGGTTAACCTTTCCCCAGAGGAGTTTTGGCCTTTGTTTGTGGCTCCTTGGAGGTAACTGCTAATAGTTGGTATGTCCTGCTTGACTTGTTTACTGGAGGACCCCTGGGCCATGCTAAGTGGTGCATATGAATCATGTAATGTATGGTGGGGGTTGCTCTTAGGACTGGAGACTAAGGTCAGTCAAGTGAGAAGTCAGCTACGTCTAAATGATTGAACGCCCAAACAAGCATTTGGATGCAGGATTCAGATGAAACTGCCTAGTTGGCAACACTGTGTGCATCCTTAGGCCCTAGAGCTGAGAGCAGTAAGCACTGTCCCTCCCACCCCACTGGGAGGGAGTTCCATGGTTAGAACTCTCCTGGGCCCAGCCGTGTTGTGCCTCTGCCCTTGGCAGCTTTAATCTGTGTCCTTTTTCTGTAGAAAGCTGTAGTGGTAAGGTCATCAACTTTTAGTGGGTTTGATGAGTCCTCATAGTGATTTGTCTAACATTAGGTTGTCGTGGGGACCTTGAACTTGCATTAGGTGTCATAAGGAAGTGTGCTTTCAGGGAGTCCCAAACTTTGCAATTGAACTGTATAAACCCGACCAAAGAAGCCACAGGGATCCACATCATACACTCTACTGGTCAGCTGAGTCTTGGGAAGCATGAGGAGTAAAAAGAGAGTAAAGAGCCCTGTTGTTTCTTGGCAAGTGTCTTAGGGGATTTCTCTCCTCTTTTACACCAATATCACATTGAGAATTATGGGAAATCTGGTGAAAGAGCTGCCTAGGGAAGGCAGCAAAGAGAAGCAGTCAACTATACAGCCAGAAAAGCAGCAAAGAAAGCAGTGCCTTTAGTCACTGCACATTTTGAGATCTGGGGGAAGAAATAACATTGCTGACATACTAACTACAAATATGGCTTGGGTCTGATTGAATCCATTCCCCACTACATTAAAAAAGAAGCTAACACCATTAAAAGGTGAGTGCCATGAATCTATCTTCTCACAAAGACAGTCTGATGTGTGTATGTGTGTGTGTGTGCGCGTGCGCACACATGCGTGCATTGACATAGTTCTCATTCTAAAGAGAAAAAGTGAATTGTGGTTTTCAGGCAAATGATGGCTTATTTTGTATGGTAGACCCCTTCCTAGAGCTGATGGTTGCTGTTTGTGGGGTTAAAGCTTTTGGCTGAAAATGAGACTGTGGTGCTCAAATTATCGTATTCTTCTTTGAGGCTTACAGGGACCTTTGGAACACAAACCAAGAACAGTTGCCATTTTAAACAAAGCTGTAAATATTTTTCCATGGGCATAGTAAAGTGTTCTTGGGGAACTCTTTACTGGAAGAAACCCTTCTCCCAGTCCTTTTGTGGCTGCAGAGGTTGTCATAAGGGTGCTGGATACAGACAGCTTGGAAGAGTGCATCTTGCTTCATAGAGTCCACCAAGGACAAGGGTAGTAAGAGCCATTGTTCTGAAGTTTGAAAACCAGATGTTTCCTCCTGGATATCTTGATTTGGATCAGAATTGTACTAGCTATCTACCGCAGCAAAATAAAACACTATCACTAACTTAGTGGCTTAAAGTAGCACACATTTACTCTCCCATGGTTTCTGTGGGTAAGATTCTGGGACCAGTTAGCTGAGTCCTCTATTTTAGGGTTCCACACAAGCCTGCCCTGAGTTGTCAGTCAGGACTGTGGTCTCATCTGAAAGTTCAACTGAGGGAGGGTCTGCTTCTAAATGGATTCAAGTGATTGGCAGAGTTCAGTTCCTGGAGAATTGTCTGACTGAAGGCCTCAGATCCTTTTCAGCGATCAGCTGGAAGCTACCTGGCATGTAGGCCTCTCCCACAGGGCCACTGACTATATAAAACCAACAAAGCAATGAAAGATCTGCTGGAAGATGCCAGTTAGTTCCATTCTACCTCCTCTGCTGTGTTTTGCTGACCAGTCCACATTCAAGGAGAGAGGACTGCACAAGGGTGTAAATGATAGGAGGCAGAGATCACTGGGGTCATTTTAGAGTGAGCCTATTACATGGAAAGTGTCCCCAGTAGAGGGAGTCGCAGTAATATCCCTTTTGCAAAGTATGCTGGATGTTCCTTAGTGTTGAAAATATTTGTGGATACTTGCAGCAGGAAAATTATATCCTTCAAGAAACTACTATGTCCTAGTGGCAAATTCATGGTTTTGTATCATCATGTTATGGTTATATGTTTCTGTTCATTTGTCCATCTTTCCTATGCAGTCTTATTTTCCATTCTCTTTAAAACAGTCTATTTCCTTTGCATTCTTCATTCATCCCTAATCTAAAGGGAGGTGAGTATCTGGTCAAATTAGAACTTGGGAAAAGCTTAGGTTTCATAAGTTTGGGCAGAATAGAATTGAGTTGGTGATAGTATTGTGTCTGCTCAGGGCAGTGTTCTGACTGCGGCTTTTCTCAGCTTTACCACTTCTCTTTTAAGCTTTGAGACCCTGGGTCAGACCACCATGTAGTTCCAGAGCTGTTCCCTAGGGTTGTTGTCTTCATGACAAATAATTTCCAGGCAATCCCAACCCTAACTTTTGGAATTTTCAAACCTATTTAATGTGTTCCCACCAGCCTTCTTTGTAGTTTCAACTGACATTCTAACTGATGACACATATAAAGCATCTGTGCATCTTTTTCAAGTGAACAGTCACCTCAGGGATTAAAAAAACGTTGGCATTGTTTGGTCACCAAACAATAAAGAGTTAAGGAAGTTCATTCAAACACCCATTCACACATTCACCTTTTACTCATGCAAAGACTGTCATTGTTCAGTGACAAGATATCAAATACAAGTTGATGCTCTTAGTGATCCTTATCTCCCTGTCCTTCGTGACCTTTCTTCATAGTGCTCACAAGGTGTCTACACATGGCTTTACTCTCTCACCTTCATTATCTGATATGGGATTAATATTTACTGTATCCAAACATAGAGAGCCAAGGGCAATTTTCAAGCATAATCAAACTAGTACGTTCTTCTGGGGACCCTGGCGTGATCAGGAGCCTGCTTGCATGGGTTTGGATTGAAGAATATACAAGAGTACTCTTTCTGTGACCTGGTTGGGGTAGTGGATATACAAATGGAGGTGAAGGATGGGGATATTAGGAACATGAAAAATAGAGAGGGCTGTTACAGTCTTTAAAAGAAAACAGGACTTGATGGATCCCTGAGCTTGGCAGGGGTACAGGGGTGATCCTCAAATGGGTTACCATATGTAGACCTCCTTGGGGAAAGATTTTAAAAATGAAAATGATCTGCTTCCTTTTCTAGATATTTTGACTCAGGGGAATCTAAATAGACCTACCTGCATTTGACATAGGATTTCTGACAATTCAAATGCTGGCGATCCATAAAACGTTATTTGGAAATAGGGAGCACTTAGCAAAATGAACAGATCACAAGCAAATATAATGCAAGGGATGAATTTCCTATTTGTTTTCCCCTTCATTTGTTTCAGATATGTAATCACCAATACAATTCAATCTACTCATTATTTTTGACCAGAGGTAGAATAATTACGATGCGTATTCAATAAGGGAAACTGGAAAGCTGAAATTAAACCGGTTACTTAATTCAGCCATTCATATGCTCCATCTCAGGATCATTCATTCATTTCCTTTCTTTTCTTTCATTCAAGAACCTAGTCACCTATACTTTATGAATGAGAATGAGCAGCCTTTCACAGCTAGACACATAATGCTGCCTTTGGACAATCAGACAATGTCTCCTCTATATCTATGTCTCTAAATCGTACCCTAAGTATCCACTGCTGGTCTCTCTCTCTAAGGGAAAGCAAACCAAAGTTCTGGAAATACAAAGCCCTAAATCAGGGAAAGTATGCTCTACCAAAAAAAAGAGCAAGGAACAAAGTAATGAGCATAATATAATATAATATAATATAATATAATATATTATAATGCAAAAAACAGAATGATCAAATACCATCCTATAAGTATGCATACATGTTTGTTATGTTCATATGATGTAATGTTTTACTCTTTTTATGAAACAATATGATATATTTATAAGAATAAGAGGCAGAAGGCAGATTTCATTCTGCTCATATTCTTTTTTTCACCTTTAAGGGACTGGAGTTCAAACTCATTGTAGGAAGCCGTTACTTTTACTTTTTAGATCTTTGCAGAATTTTACTCTTAACCATACACCTGTATTTTTGGTTTTAGAAAAACAAAAATTAAATTTTTTAAGGTGGAATATTCCAGTGTATAATTACTGAAAGGAAATTTCAGCTTTCAGAGACGAGGTCTCGGGTAAAGTAAAAGGAAGAGGCTGATTTAAGGTGGACATGGCTCAGGAAGTTTCACGTCAAATGCTTTTGCTCAGTGCCTTCCTAGGCTGAAGATGCTAGTGATGTAAGATGACCACTGTCTGCTTTCTTCTTTCCTCAGTGTGTGTTGCTTCAAGGGCATTGTCACCAAGAAGCCTAAAGGTGACAACCAAGGTTTTAATTTTTAGGACCAGATCACTGGGACATTCCTGTGAAGTGGAAGCTGATAGAGAATCTGGTTTTCATGAACCTATTTGAATGTTGTGTGCTTGAGGATTCTGATCTTTCTCTGCACTTGAGAAAACAGTTGAAAACATTTGGTGCTTCCCTTACTGTTGATTGAACTGTGTATGTATTTTGATTTGAACCAATTTGGCTTCCTCTGTGATTCTAAAGATCAAAATCTTTTTTTATGCCTTTAAAGCTCTGGTAACGTTGCATGTGCATTTATTTTGGACCCAATTATGCCAGTATCTGTAAAGTTAAATTTCTTGCAAATTAAAACTCTGAATTCTAAGATATCAGTTATCACCTTTCATTTTTAAAACCAATTGAATAATTCCAAGATTACTCTTTTCAAGATGTATAAACCTGAAGAAAGGAGATAATCCTGTTGTAAAAAATGTGGACACAGGAGAAAAAAAGAGAGATGAGACTATTTTGGTAAATTTAACAGGAAACTACAAAAGCACATAGATGTACCAATACTTCCCCAAGAGAGAAAATGATGATTAACTACACATGTTAAATTATATATTATCTACTTGGTCAGTATTCTTAATCTGTGTACCTAGACTTCTATCTTAAATTTTGCTGCTTACCACAACTAGCTCCTCTAATTTATCTAAGACTTGATAAAAATTCTGTTTATAAGTATGAAAAAGGTTTTAAACAAACAAGTAGATATATTCTGCATACCTCTAGAAAGGTTTAATAAATTAAATTATGAGATCTAATGGAGCAAGTACATTTTCCAAGTTAAATTTTATAAACAATATAAAATACAAAGTGCTTGCAAAATGTATGAGATGTGATAACAATACGGTGTGTATTTAAATAAAGAATGACTACAGTAAAAGACACATTGCTATTACTTTCTCTCAGAAGACTCCCCCTCAGTCTGGACACCCTGATCTCATCATTCTTGACCCTTTCTGAAGCAGTTCTGGAAGTCCCCTTTCATATCTTTTGTTACACAGTCATGACTGCCTTGATGTCTTGAATCATTTCAGATCATTTAGCTTTTATGGTCATTTTGACTTGGGGGAAGAGCCAGAAGTCATATCATGCTAGATTCAGTGAATAAAGTGAATGAGAAAACACTATAATGCTTTTTAAAAGCTTATAATTAGTACATGTTTGCAGTATGTAATGCATACATTCATTATGGGTAGTAGGTACATGTATATGACACATTTTAATTCTTTTTACATCCCCTTCCCACAACATCTCTTTGTCCCCTGACTGTTTTGGATGGCACTCAACAGCAGCATTTACCATATTTTGTATCACACCTACATAGAAACAAGACTTCCATAACTGCTTCAGAACGTGGCAAGAATAATAGGATAAATGTGTGTGGAGTGAAGGGGAGGGTTTTTAAGGGGATTAATGGTAATGTGTCTTTTACTGTAATAAATTTTTTAAAAAAATTTTAAATGTTCACCATATTTTTGATCATCCCTTGTAAACTAAGATAAACTAAAAATTCTATATATGACTTAAATTACTTTACTATTTGGGAGAATTTTCTTGCTGAAGTATACCATAGAGAGAGAAAGATAACTGTAAGTTTTACTAATGGACTTCGCTCCTAGGTTGAAAAATAAAATGCAAAAATTTGGTCATAAATATATTAGAGATTTTAATGTATGGCAATATAAAGATGTCAGAACACCTCTTTTCACATTCATAATCAATATAATGCTGAAAATTAGGCTAACTTAATAACAAATGTGTTTAAAAATAACCTAATATCTTCCTTTTATGCCGGTCTTGGAAATATTTTTTTCATGAAAAGTTTAATAAGTTTGAATTTCCTAAATCCTATCTACTGGTTTACCTTGTTGGATAAACTAATAGCACTTTATTAGCATTACTAAATCACAAACTATGTATTTCACTAAATTAAATTATAAAAGGTAAAAGATAACTTTTTTGCTTGAAGAAATAGATAATGTTACCATGGAAAAAATAGATACCTAATTACAGCTTTCTGCTTTCAGGTTTTGTGAATGTGAAGAAAAAAAGTTAATATCTTTATTAAATATAGTAACTAATCAAAAATGCTGAGATTATTCTGGCATAACACTTTATAAAGTATTTATATATATAGAAAAACAAGGATATATTTTGTGTATATATTAAGAGCATTGTTACAGCTTATTAAGGTGACAAGTCACACATATACAAATTATATATAACACATTCATGCACTTATTTTACTTATGTATACAACATTACATGCACATAATATACATATATATTTCATATATATACACTGTACATGTAATTCACCCTCTCAACTGTGACAATTTCTTTTATAAACATACAAAACATTTTCATGAGCTTATGTATATGAAGTTATTTTTTGTGTTGTACCAGTATATTATATATATGTGTGTGTATGTGTGTGTATTTATAGTTGTATATTACATAAATGAACCAATCACAAACATATAACAAAGTTGGAAATACTACAAAGATCTTTCATTTCCTGGGCCATTTGATAGTAAGTTGCCAATCTGATGTCCTACCCATATGTCTTCAAGATTTTGACCTACTCTCTCTTCCAGTATATTTAGTTTTTTTTTTTTTTTTCCTCTGTTACCGGGAACCGAACTCACGACCTTGTGCTTGCCAGGCAGGCGCTTTGCCGCTGAGCTAAATCCCCAGCCCCCACATTTAGTGTTTCTGCTTTAAAATTTAAATGTTTGATACATTTCAAATTTAGTGCATGATGATAGACATGGGTCTAATTTTAATCTTCTGCATGTAGAGAGGCAGTTTTTCCATCACCATTTGTTAAAGAGGCTATCTTTCTTCCAATGAACATGTTTGGCCCCTTTGTCAAAGATAAGGTGGTTGAGTGTGGCTACAGTTGTGTCCGTATCTTCTAATCTGTTCCACTGCTCTTCAGGTCTATTTTCTGCCAGTACCATACTGATTTTATCACAGTAGCTTTGTAATGTAATTTCAAGTCAGGGATTGTAGTGCCTCCTGACTTGTCTTTGTTGCCCAAAAGTGCCTTTGCTATTCCAGTTCTCTTCTGGTTCCAGAAGAATTTTAGGAGTATTTTTTCTATTTTTGTGAGGTATGTTAATGGTATTTTGATCAGCATTTCGTTAAATCTGTATAACAATTTTGGAAGTATGGCCATTTTCACTATGTTGGTTCTTCCTATTCATGAGCAAGGGATATCTTCCCATTTTCTGATATCCTCTTCAGTCTCCTTTTTCAGAGTACTGTAATTTTCAATATATAAATCTTTTACTTCCTTTGTTAGATTGATTCCTAAGTATTTCATTTTTTTGGATGTTATTGTGAAGGGTGTGGTTTCCCTAACTTCTCTCTCAATAAGTTTGTTATTTATGTACAAGAATGCTATTGATTTTTGAGTACTGACTTTGTATCAAGCTGTGCAACTGAATTTGGTTATTAACTCTAGGAGGCTTTTTGGTGGAGTTTTTCGGGGTCTTCTCTGTAGAGTATCATGTCATTTGTAAGTAATGATAATTTCACTTCTTCTTCCCTATGTTTATTCTTTTTATTTCTCTCTCTTGTCTAATTGCTCTGGCTAATGTTTCCAGAACTATGTTGAAAAGGAATGGTGATAGCGCACATCCTTGTCTTGTTCCTGATTTTAAAGTGAAAGCTTTCAGTTTTTGTGCATTTAGTATGATGTTGACCATTGGTTTGTCATAGATGGCTTTTATCAGACTGAGATAAGGACCATCTTTTCCTATTTCTGTAGGTTTTTTTTTTTTTTTTTAATCGTGAATGAGTGTTGGACTTTGTCAAAAACTTTTTGTGCATCTATAGAGATGATCATATGATTTTTGTCTCTGGCTTTGTTGATATGGTGTATTATATTTATTGATTTGCATATGCCAATCCATCCCTGCATTCCTGGGATAAATCCCACCTGGTCATGATGTATTATCTTACTGATGATTTGTTGAATTCTGTTTGCTAGTATTTTATTGAGTATCTTTGCATCTATGTTCATTGGGGAAATTGGCCTGTAGTTCTCTTTTGTAGTTGTATCTTTCTCTGGTTTTGGTATCAGGATAATACTTGCCTCCAGGAAAGAGTTAGGAAGTATTGCTTCCCTTTCAATTTCATTAAAGAGTCTGAAGAGTATTGGCATTAGATCTTCTCTAAATTTCTTTAAAATTCAGCAGTGAATTCATCAGGACCTGGGCTTTTCTTTGTTGGTAAATTTGCAATTACATTTTCAATCTCATTAACTGATATTGGGTTATTCAGAATTTTTATATCTTCTTGATTTAGCTTTAGTAATTCATATGCATCAAGGAATCTGTCCATTCCTTTTTTGTTTTCCATCCTATGAGAGTAAAGATTTTCAAAGTAGGTATTGATAATCTTCTGAATTTCCACAGAATCTGTAGTGACTTCACCCTTATCATTCCTCAGTGAATGAATTTGAGTCTTTTCTTTCCTTTTTTTGGGATAAGGTTGGCTAAGGATTTATCAATTTTATTTATTTTCTCAAAGAACCAACTCTTTGATTCATTAATTCTTTGTATTGTTTCCTTGGTTTCCATCGTGTTAATTTCTGCTCTGACCTTTATAATTTCCTCCCTTCTATGGGGTTTGGATTTGTCTTGCTTTTCTTTTTCTAGAAGCTTGAGGTGTAACATTAGATTGTTTATTTGTGCTCTTTCTGCTTTTCTGATGTGAGAATTCATTGCTACCTATTTCCCTGCAAGGACTGTTTTGATTGTGTACCATAGGTTCCAGTATGTTGTGTCTGCATTGTCATTTAGTTGTAGATATTGTTTAATTTCTTCCTTTATTTCCTCTGTGATTTATTGGTTATTTAGGAGGATATTATTTAATTTCCAAGTGTTTATGGAGTTTTTGCATTTTCTTTTGCCATTAATTTCTAATTTCATTGCACTATGGTCAGATATGCATGGGATAATTTCAATTCATTTGCATTTACTTAAGCATGTTCTGTAGGGTAGAAGATGGTCTATTTTAGAGAATGTTCCATGTGCAGCTGAGAAGAATGTGTATTCTGATGATGTTGGATGGGAGAGTTTAAAACATTGACTAAGTCCATTTGTTCACAGGTTTGGTTCAGTTCTGTTATTTCTTTGCTGATTTTTTGTGTAGTTGATCTATCTCTTTGTGACAATAGGGTATTGAGGTCTCCTGTTACAAGTGTGTTATTGCTTATTTGATTTTTCATGTCTATTAATAATTGTCTTATATGGTTGGGTGATGCTGTATTTGGTGCATATATATTTATCATTGTTATCTCTTCCTCTTGAAGTTTCCCCCTAACAAGCATGTAGTTCTTTGTCCCTTTGGATCATTCTTGGTTTGAAGTTGACATTGTTTGCAAAAAGAATAGTTCCCCCTGCTTTTTATTGGCTTCCTGTTATGTGCAAGATTGTTTTCCAGCCTTTGATTTTCAGTCTGTGAATTTCTTCTGTGATTTTCAGTCTGTGATTTTCAGTCTGTGAATTTCTAAATGTATTTCTTGTATACAGCATATTGTTGAATCTTGTTTCTCAATCCACTCTGTGAGTCTGTTTCTTTGGATTGGTGAGTTGAGGCCATTTACATCGATGATTATAGCTTATATATATTGGCTTATCTTGGTCATGGTATTCTCCTGCTGTAGGTTCTATGTTTTCCCCTCTATTTAATTGCTTGCCCTGCCTGGTGGTTTCTGTTTGTTCTTGTTCTTGAAATTGTGGTCATTTTTTTCTGTCTAGAATATCTTTTAGCACTCTTTGTAGCACTGGTTTGGTGTTCATATCTCTTCAGTTGTTCTTTGCCATGTAAGTATCTTATTTCTCCATTAATTTTGAAAGATAGTTTTGCAGGGTACATGAGTTTGGGCTGGAAGTTATTTTCCTTCAGGACTTGAAATACTTCACTCTAAGCTATTCTTGAGTTGAAAGTCTGTATGAGAAGTCTGGCATGATTCTGAGGGGCTTTTCTTTATAGGTGATCTGTTTCTTTTCCATAACAGTTTTTAATATTTTGTTCTAATGCTGAATTTCTGTAATCTTGATGATTATTATGTCTTGGTATAGTTTTATTTTGGTCAGGAATGTTTGGAGTTCTAAATATTTCATTTATTTGTATGTCAAATTCTTGTTCCATACTTGGGGAGCTTTTTATTTCTGTGAAGAGATTTTTTGATATCATTTGTGCTTTCTCCAGCTTTCTCATTGACCCCAATCAATCTTATGTTATTCTTTTTTGTGTCCCATCTTGTAACAGTTCATCTTGTAACTGTTGGGTTGCTTTTTCATTGTCTCTTGCTAATTTTAAGATCTTTCTTTTATCACTGTCTTAATTCTGTCTTCAAGATGTGAAATTCTATCCTCTCCTTTGTTCAACCTGTTGCATATGCTTTCAGTGGAGGCCTTAATCTCTTGGATTTCAATTTGGGTCTTTTTCATGGATTCCATTTCTTTCCTATGCTGGGCATTATTTGTTTCCATCATTTTTATAAGCTCATCTATATTTTTTTTATCTGTGTCATCTCTAATATCTTTGATTTTAAGCATCATTTCTTTCTATACCTGAGAGATTATTTTCTCCATAGCCTTTTCCATTTGTTTTTTCACTTCTGTTGCTATCATTTCAGAAAGTTCCAGTATTTGATTCCAATTCCATTTATTTCCTTGAGATCTGGTCTTGTCCTGGGTGGGTTGGGGGTCTGGGGCTGCATTTTGCTTCTGCGTCTTGTCATTTTCTATTTTCTCTTTTATATTTTGTTTTCTATGTTGATACTTGCCAGTTTCTTATGACATATAGCTTTATGCTAGGATTTTGGCTTCTCTAGAGGGTGTCTGTTCTTTGGGGATGTCTTCTAGATATAGGTGGTTTCTTATAGCTATCCCAAGGCCCTAGCTTCCCAATTTGTAAAGGATGCAAGATAATTGTTTGGCTCAGCTCCCAATCCTTTGATTCTGGGCTGTGGTGATGATTATGACCTCATACAGTCACAATGTTAGCATACAGGGAAGAAAAACTGTTTATAACATGTATGACATCCTGGCTAAAGTAGTACAGTTAGTAATAACAATAGTTTCAAGTGTAGCTTAACCACGGATAAACTGTAGTCACCATTAATCTGTTACCTCTGACAATGGGCGTAAACTCTAAAATTATGTAACAAAATCAAACATATACTGTGCACTTGTATGCAGTGATTTTCCCCTTAGGTGATTTTACCCTTCTGTTGGGAGCAGAGGTGTTAAGATGGTTGGGAGATAGACTAAAGTGATGAGTGAGGTCAAGTATAGTAGAGTCAGGACTGGAAATTAAAGGATGGTCACCCAAGATTGGAAAATTGGAAGACACAGTAGAGAAAGAATAAAATAGAATACAAAGGAATAGTCAGAAAGGACAGTGACAATGTTTACTCAGTTGGTAGGTTAAATTGAAGAAGTAGTTGAGGAAAGAGAGCAAGCAAGTCTATTGAAGGGAATAAAAAAAAGGTAAGAAACCTAGGCATTGAAAAAGGAAGAGAAAAAGAGAAAGAGAATGAAAATGAACCAAAGGAAAAAAGAAAGCAAAAGGAGATGCAAAAAAGAGAGGAGAGAAAAGTAGAAAAAAGAAAAATAAAAACCCCAAATACAAAACTAACTACTGAATACAAAAGAAAACAAGATGATATCCAATCAGACGGGAGAGGGATATCCAGTCAGATAAACAAGGGAGAGTGAAAGTACTGAAATACAGCACCTCTGGTGCTTATAATTCTGTGATAGTGTTCATATTTAATCCCAGAAATGTGTTGGTTATGGAGCTGATCTTGGCCTCTGGATGTGGGGCCTGGGACTAGACTTCTGCTGGTGGAGTTCTCCAGAGATCAACTGCTGGCTCTTTGCTGCTGCATTAGACAGTTCCACCTTGCTAGTCTTGCCAATTACTCTGCCTTCCAAGGTCATGTGTGGGCCCGTGCACCTGGGACCCTGCTGTTGTCCTGGGTGTCAGGTCTTAGGGCTCCTGTCAGTCTACTTGATAAGGGCATGCATCCTTACACTCCTCTCAAAGATCCTGCTGTCTCTGAGACAATGGAGGATGCATAGAGTGTGCATCCATACTCACAGGCTCCACCATCCCAGAGAGAATGGAGGAAGTGTCAAGTGCAGATTCACTCTGCTCACAGGCCCTGCCGTTCCACAGAGCTTCTCCATATTTTGTTACAGCTTATTCTGTCCAAAAACCACCTTCCCAAGGGTTCAAGAGTTCATATCTATACTGCTCAGGACTATGTCTTTATGAATGATGGTGAGTGTGACATGGTGGAAAAAGAAAAAGAAAAAAGTTAATCACTTTTGGGAAGCACTTCAACATTTGAGGAAAAATCTGTCATTAAGATTAAAGCCTAAAGTAAATGCCCCAAAGAACTAATAGATAAATGTCCACTGTCCCTGCAGACTCCAGGATTCTTTCAAGGTAGCATGTGCCACAGGTACTATGTGAAAATCAAAATGACCCAGACTTCCAGAGAAGTTTGCTCAACACTGAGCTGTAATATCAACAATGCACATGCACCCCTGAAAACCCTGTGCTCATATACAACATGCTTCTAGGAGCACCTATGAGGCTCCTGACTCTTCCTATAACATGCTCCACCTACTCATTGTTCTCTGATCTTGCCACTGGTGAGATTAAACATTTTTCTTGAGTTTCCTGGTATTTACCCCTGGCACCTCCTCAAGTTTGCTTGTTCTGAACTCATATCATGGCTAAATCTCACATCCTGTCCTCACCCCTGCTTCAGCTTGGCAGTCTGCTCTTGCTTGGGTTCCTGAACTGGCTGCAATGCTAACCAGCATCTTTCCTTTGTACAAGAATGAAGGCACATGGAATAGAAGCTAAACATACTATAGAACATTTTTGCCTTGTAACACAGAAAGACAAATCATAGAACTATTCTATAAAGGAGGTTTAGCACTTTATTTGGATGGGAGATGCCTATGATTTGTAAGGTTATATTTGATCTGACCAATCTGCTACTTTATACTGTAACTTTAATATTCATTTCTTAAACTCATATTATTTGAAGTAATTCCCTATGCCAAAGTATTTTTCCTGAGGCCAGTCACAGTATCTCATGTTTGCACATCAGGAGCTTTAAAATATTTTTAGTCCTAAAGGGTCTTCCATGAAAATATGAATCTCCATGGGGAGCTGAGGCCCAGATTGGTTCTGGACTTCTGGAGTCCATAACTTCCCTTTTCAGAGCCAGCCTGTGCTCTGCCCACTATTTTTGTTTTAACTTCATAGGTACCTTTTTTTAGTGTTTGGTGTAGAATTGCCATGGAAATGGTGGTGTTTTAGTTATTATTCTCACCTTGATGAGACGAAATACCTGACACCCAAAGTTAAAAGGGAAAGGTTTATTTAGCTCAGTTTCTAGCAGTTTCAATCTATAATCAGCTGGTTCCAAGGAAGGGTGGCACATGGCAGAGGGGTAACATTTGATGACAGTGGGAGATAGTAAAAGCAATGATAGCAAAAGGGGGAGACAAGCTCTTCTTGTTCCTTTTATCTTGTCCAGACTGCTGGGAATAGGGCAGTGCCAATCTAGTCAGTGCCCATCCAGCAATCACCCACCCTTCATCCCAGCACCCTTAATTCTAGTATTGAACCATGAATTGGTCATAAACTCTAGATTCAGCTACTTCTGAAAAAGCCTTATCTAAAAGTACATGAAGTTTTGGGGGGACATCTGGCCACAAATTATAACAGGTGGTTATAAATATGGAAAATTAAAAGGGAAGCGGTTATTTTTATTGTTGGGACAAATACATGTAGCTCAATTAATGTGTGTGAGTTGCATAAGATGCTGGCAAAGATGGGTCTTCATTTAATTTAAAGAGTGTCCAGGATAAAATGATCTGTTATGTTAAATAGAATCACCTGCCAAGATAGGCAGTCCAGAAAATAGGGGCTTGCAAGACTTCAAGGGCAACTCTGGGGGCAGAGTTCCCACCCTGAGGAGAGGATCTGAGAATCAGGACAGGTGGGCATCTGACTACAATCTCTTACATTGCACCTCCATCCAGCAGAGCAGTCCTTGAGCCAGTGATTACCCTGGAGCAGAAGGAAGCTATAAGGCTGTTGATCTCTCTGAGAGGTGTGACAAGTACCCCTGCTTCCCTTCTGTCCACTCATTGGCTTATTGTCCAGAAGGTGGCTTTGTCCTGACTTACTCAAAACACATGACTTCACCAAGCAAATCTGTACTTGATCCCCCACCCCCACAACAACTGCTAGCTTTAAAGATGCTTGGAGCTCTTGTTCCCTGGGTACAACCCAACACTAAATAGCTGGTGGAGGGAATGTGTGATTCTGAAGGGTAACTGCAAAGTATTCATGTGGGTTGTGAAATCCAAACCCATTATAGCTGACCCCTTAAACCACCTTCTGGCTATAAGCCGATGGATAGGTTGTAAGCCAAATACAGTTTTAAAAAAATTGCTTATCATTTCCTTGGTGGAGATTTTATACCACAAAAAGACTTTTTTTTCTCCAGAGAAAATTCAGAGGGTCTGGATTCACCAGATCTATATATACTCCAACACGGTGGTATTTGGCTGGGACTGAGCTGTGGTTATCCCTAGTTATTATCCCTTTAGATGGTATATTGGCTCCTGGCTGGTCACAGTCCCTACTGCTCCCTATTGTCTTTCTAGTTACTCATTTGCAAAATATAACTGGCCTCTGTATTCTGAGCTTGTAAAACTCACCTACAACTATGCTGGGCTAATGGTTGGGCAACGTAGAGTAAGATCTGTGAAAATGGCACCAAGGATAGAAAAAGGTTGGGGGAAGCTCTGAACAAAATTATCCAATTTCAAAATGTTCAACACAGACTCTCTCTGCTGGCCACACAGCCGCCAGCCTGACTCTGACGTGGACCCTCTTACCACCGCAGGCTCACAGTCCAGGTCTCACTGGGCAAATGTTGGTAGTTTGAAGCATTTCCATTTCCCCTAAATAGTCTGCAGGTTCCAGGACCCAGAATATTGGACCTGTGGGATAAAGAGATTGACTGGTCTTTCCCCTTATTCTCCTGCTCCTCTGGCCCCCAAGCCTGTGCCTCCTGGGACTGCTCACATGTTAAGGATGGTTGCTAGGGGCACAACAAAAGGAATACGGTGATCACTGCTTTGTGCTTTCCTCAAGCTCTGCTCCTCAAAACCCAGATGCACCCTTGCCATTATCATGCTGCAGTGAATCTACAGGAATGGAAGGGGAAAGGGTGGATGTGGAAGAACATGGATTGTAGAAACCCAAGAAGGTAAAAGAAGACCATTATTCATCCTGTCCTTAAAAATAGGTCATGTTCCTATTTGGCATTAGACATGGAATCTGATGGGAGGAGCTGGACAGAATGGAGTGGGGTTGAGGAGGTCAAGAACCTTTAAAGCAAGGGTTTGCATAAGCATTCACATGGGCATTGAAGGCAGTGATCTGATGATGGTATCAGTGTAAAGAGGAATTTGGGGCATGTTAATGAATATGGGCAACTGGAAAATGTGATAGGAGGGAAAGTTTGGTTAGTTCACTTGGCTTAAAGGACAACATTCAAAAGTTTTGGGGAGAAGTAGCTACCGAGAACTAGTAGAATACTTAGCTAAATTTATTGACTTTTCTAGATCTTTCTAGGTAAATACTCAACCTAATTTACTGATCTTCCTAGTGATGGAGCACTGACTGCCTCAAACCCAAGTGATTCCTTATTGGGAGTAACTTCCCTAGTTATTTAGATTAACATATTACCAAAATTACAACTTTAGAATAATCAGTTGCATTACTTATTTTCCCCTGAGCCTTCTGACTTTATATCCTCAAAGTTCTCCAGAAGGCAATTGTAGGAAATCAAGTTCAGTTGGTTTCTCAAAGTTAAGTCTTGTGCTCTGGCCTTCACCTAGTTCTGCTGCTAGCAGCTTAATCACTTGCTAGGTCACACACAGAGCACAAGGTGGTCCCTGTCCAGAGGGGAATAATATTGAAACGCTGTTCATTTGTTGAAGGCAGAATCCTCCAGTGGCACTTGTTGGCTCTTTTTGAAAGCGCTGGCTCAGTTGGCATTATCACCTTACACTGAGTCATTTGAGCCGTGAGAATCGGAGTGGATGCCTTTCTCTTACCCACACATTCTGAGTCTCAGCATATTTGTTAACTCTCCTTTCTTTCCCTGCCAACTCTCATCGCCCTAATTGAGGACCGTCTTGCTGTTCATCTACACCATAGCAGTAGCCTTCTAACTAGTTTTTCTGTCTCTGGTCTTGTACATCCTAAAAGCCATCATCTATGCTACATGCCAGGGCCTTGCCAACACGACATTAAAGTCATGATAGAAGCCCTAGTGGGACATAACACATGTCCAATCCCCAGAGAACACCTTTCCCACATCACAAGCTACTGTACTGATTTTCCAGAGGGGACAACATCTAAACCATTTGAACTGTGATAGAATGTAAATTATGATTATGGATAAAATCAGCTGTCACTTATGAAACATGGTTCTATTTGTTCTATATATTTTCAAGTAGAAATTATAAACTAAGAGAGACTGTGAGTCTCTTCAAATAAGATGACCTGCTGTGATTGGTGGTGCAGGGGGTTGCTACATTTGCTAACTATATTTGCCCTCAGTTAAACTTCTGGAGTCAAGGTTCTCTTGTTTCATCTTCACATCTCCAGCCTTATCTTCACTCCTTTCAGAGTAGCCACTACACAGTCCCAGGGACCCCTATCACATTGTATTGAGTAAATAGTGCCACTGGAAGTGAGCAATACTACAATCCTCCTTGTCCCACCCTGTTAAGCAAATGCCAAAAATATGTAGACCTCATCCTACTAATTCTTGTTCTTTGTCTTTGCTACGTCCTTACCCTATAAAATATTCTTACTACTAATTTCTGTGCCCCCAAATTCTTGGACATATGGACATACAGAGGGCCACACAAATACATATGTTAATTTCTGCTTATGTGTCACTTATCCTTAAAGATATAGTCTAGGCATCAACTCCTCCAAAGAGCTTTTCCTATTTTCTACTCACCTTTCCCTTTGTCATCACTTATAACATTGTGTTTTAATATTGGTACCATATAGGACTTTTCTTCATTAAGGCCTGAGATCTTAAGGGGACAACAGTATACTTTTGCATCATTGTAGTGCAAGTTCATACCAGGGAACTTACACGGCCTTTTCTTTAACTAAATGCTAATGTTAATATCTCTCTGTAGTTCAGATTTTCTAATCCAAGACTGACTCATCCCAAGGAAGACT
>NW_004955419.1:17413065-17414225 GCF_000276665.1 Chinchilla lanigera | reverse complement strand
CCCATCTCCAGACAAGGAGCCTAGGCCTTGGACAGACTCACAAGTAAACACAGAAAGCCAATTGGTTAATGTTGTGGTTTAGGGTTTTTGCAAGGGGAACAATACAATATAGGACACATATTTCATAAGATTATTTATAATAGTCACCCAAAGAATCATATATAAAGAGAGTGCTGGAAGTCTGTCCACACACTAAAGACCAAAGAATCCAGCTGGAGGCCTGGATCCAATGGCAATGTCCTGCATGAGTCCAGCTGAAGACCTACAGCCCATAACAATGCCTCCTATAAATCCAACTGGAGGCCTAGAGCCCATGACAATGTCTCATGTCGGCCTGTTTCACAGATCAGTACTGGGAAGGCCCAAAGGTCAGTGCTGGAAGCTAGAAAGCCTATGCCAGCAGGATGAAAGATCTGTGCTAGCAGGCTGAGGGATCTGCCCTGGAGCCAGGAAGCAATGCTCAAAGTAAGAACCAGAGCTCTCCCGATAAGCACCACAACCATCCTTAGCAACAGTGAGGTCACAAGCTCCTCTGACAATGAGGAAAGCCGAGTTCCCATCAGGAAAGCCAATGCAACAAGCTTCTCCAGGAGACTGAGCAGTGCTCCATCTTCCTCTCTGGAGCCAGGAAGCAATGCTCAAAGTGAGGACTGGGGCTCCCCCAAAGGGAACTGAAGCTATTCTCAGTGCCAACAAGGTCCCAAACTTTGAATGAAAATAGCTAAGTTCATCAGGAAAGCCAGCATGACAAACTCCTCCTAGAGAACCAACAGCTTTCTAACAGCACCCAACAGCTTCTCAGCTCCCAACAGCCTCCTTTCTTCTTCTTCTTCTTCTCTTCCTTCTCCTCTTCCTCCTCCTCCTTCTTCTTCTTCTTCCTCCTTCTTTCCTCTTCCCCTTCCTTCTTTCCTCTTCCTCCTCCCCCTCCTCCTCTACCTTCTCCTCCTCCTCCCTCTTCTCCTCCTCCTCCTCCTTCTCCTCCTGCTCCTCCCCCTTCTCCTCCTCTTCTTCCTCTTCTTCCTCCTCATCCTCCTCTCCTTCTCCTTCTCCTTCTCCTTCTCCTCCTCCTCCTTCTCCTTCTCCTTCTCCTTCTCCTTCTCCTTCTCCTTCTCCTTCTCCTTCTCCTTCTCCTTCTCCTTCTCCTTCTCCTTCTCCTCCTC
>NW_004955419.1:17377806-17412868 GCF_000276665.1 Chinchilla lanigera | reverse complement strand
TTTGTTGTACAGACCCTTGAAAGACATCAAACATGATGCTTGGTCCCAAATGTATGTCCAAGATCTAAGTTTATTGGGTATTGATACCACAGGTACAACACTGAGAATGTAGGTCAAGCATAGACTATTTTTTTTTTATAACTTCTTCAGCATCAAAAGAAAACAGATCTGCACACTTTCTTTTCCCCTTAGATAGCAGCATATACATACACACAAACAATACCATATAGCCATATGGTAGGCAATGCATAAAAGTAAATATTTCTGTGGGAAACATCAACATCAAAGTAAAAGTTTTGATCTGATTAAAGATGCATCCAAGAAGGTACAATTTCTTGGGGTCTTACTGAAGAGGAATCATTATTTATTTAACAAATATCTACTAAAAGTAGTATATGATAGGTACTGTTATAGAGGATATATGAATGAACAAAATAGAAAAATAACCCCCTGCCCTACAGGAATCACATTCTAGTGTGTATTTGATTATGTTTACATAAGATGCTCCATTCACATTTTTCTTAGGGCAAAATAACATTTGCACCAGGAATAAATCCAGGTATCCAACTTTCAGATGGAGAAATGGTTTATAATTTTTCCTACAATCATTCTTATAAAAAATTTCAAAAAAACCCAACTTGAGGCTCATTTTAATTATGATTACTTTTATTACTGACATTTAATATTGTACCAGGAGATGAAAGTATCTAATTATGATACACATAAACTCCCTTATAAAGATAACACCAAATAACCAAAAAGCTTCTCTAGCTTTATCCAGCACAGTAGAATGATAGGATTATGTTAAGTATTACTAGCCTTATATTAATTAAATATCACCAAGGCCTTTTTTGCTTCTTAGCTTAACCAATGTGCAGCATATCCTTGTGGCCTTGCATGGGATTCTCCCTAATGTGTGGCTAAGGGGAGTCATTATTCTTGGCAAAGTCCCCCTGATGAGTCCATGGTGTCACTGGATTATCTCTGAGAGGTCATTGTTCATCTTCCATCATAGGTCAGACTTGGCAGTGGTGAAATAAATGTTCTTGCTACATCTGTACACACATAATCATGGGCTGTTCTGAACACATACGTCATTTTGTGGGTGGGTGAGAGGAGTCTAAAAACAAACAACAAATAGGTCTTTTCAGCCTTCTGAGCTAGAATAAAAAAAACACAATAAGTATACTTCAGCTAGGAGGATGATTCCAGGTCCACTGTGGAAATTTGTGTCAGCTATTGCATTAGGTAAATCCCAGGATCTCTCCCAGGGTCAACAGACTGTGATTTCAAGAATCACACTTGAGTAAGAAGTCAATGCTATTAGTTCCTTGTCTGAGTATCCTCTTAACATAGAGAGTGAAATCAATAGAAAGACTACAAAGAAGGGAGATAAACTTACTGCGTTTAACTAAAGAAATGAACTTATTTGCATTCACTAACATCATCCCTATCTCAATCTATGTAATATTTTTACCCAGAAATTTCAGTAGAAGTTATAAGAGTTTGAAGTGGTATATTTCAGAGAGAAGTTAGTCACAGTAGAAGATTGAGACATGAAAGCTCATAGTGACATGATATAAATTCAAGCTCTGTAAGCCAAATGGAAATCTATAGATCAACAACACTCAGAAAATTGGTTAATTACATCCACGGACTCCAATACACTCATGCACAACTCCATGTGAACAAATATCTAGTTTCTGTCAGAAATATGTTTCTTTCCTACATGTCTTTAACATTAACATTACCTACAAGGAAGTATAACAAGGTAAAGCAGAATATGATATAAAATATAAAAAGTAGAGAAAGCTTTGTTGGACATCATAATTCTCATTCAAGGAGTACAATTAAAATCCAGTGGTGCCAGGTAAAACAAATAAGACTGGACCTATCTTTATATTTTAATGATCAATGTCATGGTTTGATTTTGGCTTGTTCAGGTATCAGAATGGTACTTGACGGATGATACTCTTTTTATTCCCTTCATCTTCAATTACACACTTGAAATAATATTAGCTCCATTTGTCCAGCACAGACAAGGGATGAGAGTGCCGCGTGAACCTATTTTCCAGATAGTTTAGTCTCATAAGAGTATAAACATGGAAAGTCTAACCTGAATTGGACATTTTGAAAGCTTATTTAGTCTTAGCTACAAGGGGCTAAGCTTTGCCACCCCTTGATACTCTGTGATATTAGGGCTGTGTGTTCCTCCACTGAGTGACCCTCAACTGATGTTGGTTTTTGCTGTCTTGTGTTAATTGTTACACTTTCCCCCTTATTTTTATCTATTACTGTCTGAAACAACACTTTTCATGTTTTTCTCCAGCCCCTTCTAATTGTATGTTTCTATTTCCAGGGAAGCAGAAAACCACTGTGTATGGAAGATTGAAAGAAAATGTGAGTGGAGGCAAGGAGGCCACATGAGAGCCTGTTTGAGCAGTTGTAGCAGGACTGGAGAGTGGTGGAAGGGCTTGGTGGCTGTTCAGAAGGAAGCTGGGATGAGTGTTGATTAGAGATTGGGTTAGGGAATGGTAAATCATCAAGGCAGAGGTCCAGGTTCCTCGGGACTCATCTGCCCTTTCTGTTATTGGGCTAGGCAGGTAGGTGAGTAGGAGAGGTTTACATGTAAAATGATGAATGCATTTTGGATGCTGGGTTTCAGGTGTTTGTGAAGGTATTACAATGAACTTCAAGGTTTACATGTAAAATGATGAATGCACTTTGGACACTGGTTTTCCGGTGTTTGTGAAGGTATTACAATGGACTTCAATAATCACTTCCTAAGTTTAGGAGAGTGGTGTGTGCTGCAGACTTAGTTTTAGAGGTGAACACCATATGGTGGTTAAATAAATCTATGGAGGTAATGGAATTACCAAGGGAGAGTATGTACAGTGAAGAGAGATGAGGTCCCAGGTGTGACCCTGTAGAACACCAACATTTAAGAAACCATAGAGAGGAGTGGTTAGAAAGTCTTGTTACTGTAGTGTCATGAAGACAATGTATCAAGGTGGGAAGAGGGACCCTGGGTATATGCCCAAAAGAAATGTAAACATTTGTCTACACAAAGAACGGGACATGAGTGCTAAGAGAAGTTTTATTCATAATTGCCACAAGCTGGAAACAACATGAATATGCACCAAGAAGTGAAAGAATAAAATTGCAGTACATTTGTACAATGGAATGATCACCAATGGGAAGAGACTGCCTACTTAGAGCAACACGGATGCAACTCAAAGGCACTGCAAAGCTAATGAAGTCAAACACAAAAGGCTATGTCATGTCTGGTTCTAATTATAGGACATTCTGGAAAAAATAAAACCTGAGGACAGAAATTAGATGAATAGCTGCCAGGGGTTGGAGGTATGAGAGGGTGAACTGACTGTCAAGGAACTTGAAGGACCCTCTGGGGTGATGGC
Source organism: Chinchilla lanigera (assembly GCF_000276665.1). Taxonomy (NCBI): domain Eukaryota; kingdom Metazoa; phylum Chordata; class Mammalia; order Rodentia; family Chinchillidae; genus Chinchilla; species Chinchilla lanigera. The sequence continues at coordinate 17,409,449 of NW_004955419.1, read as the reverse complement.
AGTGTAATATCTTTTTTTTTTTTTTTTTTCCCCCGGTACCGAGAATCGAACTCACGATCTTGTGTTTGCCAGGCAGGCACTGTGCTGCTGAGCTAAATCCCCGGCCCTGCAATGTAATATCTTGATAGTGGCATGGTTACAGGACTGCAGAATGTATCCAAGCTCATAGTCCTGTATAACTAAAAGGGTTGATTCTACTGTGTGTAAATTATCCCTCGATAAATCTGATTTCAGGTAAAAATGCAACAGAAACAAAAGAAATGCTGAGAATGTCAAACACTACTTGCAAATCATGCAAGAAAAAGATTGAGATGTGCCCATGGCAAGTGGCATTGGGGCCTTTAGGGTGAGCAGTGGCAGTATCACCAGGGAGGCAGAAACCAGAATGCTAAGGATTGAGGTGTATGGCAAAAATTGCTGACTGTTTCCTAATTTTCACTTCCCTTTCTTATATGGGGATGGATTCCTCCCGGTTTTTGGGTAGGCTCAAGATGAGGAAGAATTAGGTCTGCTTTTCCTAATCTCCTTGGAAACAGAACCTGGCAATGTGACTGAGTTCTGGACAAACAGATTGTATTAGTCAGCCTTCCCACTACTGGGACAAAATATCTGACATCTGCAATTTAAAGAAGGAGAGGTTTATGTGGTTTATGGCTTCAGAGGGTTTAGTTAATGGGTAGCTGACTCTAAGACAAAAATGGCATGGCAGAAGGACCTGGTGGATGAAAGCTGCTCAATTCACGGCAACCAGGAAGGGCAGAGAGAGTAATAGAGTGAGGGAGAGAGACAGAGAGAGAAAGAGAGAGAGAGAGAGAGAGAGTAGGGCACAGAGACAGAGACAGAGACAGAGAGAGACAGAGGCAAGGACAGAGACAAGAACATACACCCCTTCACATCATGCCCCCACAATCCACCTCCTCCCACCAGGCCCCACCTCCTAACAGGACTGTCAGCTATGAAGTCATCAAAGGATTAATCTACCGACGAGTACAGTGCTCACATACTGCAGTCCACTCCCAGTAGCCCCACTTCTAAGACATAAGACTTGGGTGTGGATATTTTAGATCTAAACAATAACAGAGACGCAAGAGAAAGTGTCCCATGGCAGCTTCTGAGAACCTTCCTGAACAGGTAACTGGCAAGCTGGCACACAACCTTGCCCTTGTCTCTTGGTTCCTTCCACTGTTGTGCTGGCTGAAATGGAGACATGATGGCTGGAGCGGAGGCGGCCACCTAGGACCATAAAATGACTTTAAGAAGAGAGACCATCTATGACAGAACAGTGTTTTGAAAGAGATTAGGTCTCTGAGCTCTTTGAGGGATAGAATGGCTAAACTAGCCTGGGACTACTGATCTTAGAACTCTTAAGAGATAGAAAACCAAATCTTATTCCTGTTTAAGCCTCTTTATTATTCACGCATGAACTTAATCTACTCCCGGGAGGAAAGAGAAAGTGAGGGTGGAGTTAGCGAGTCTGGACAACCCTCTCAAGTGGCTGGGCAATGAAGGGAAGAGTGAGGATATAGGGTGGTGGCTGAAGGGGACGTGGATGGGAAGGGAAGGTTTGAGGATGGTCAAACTTACATTAGACTCTGCAAAGGGAAACCTGGACTTGACCAAGAATGTCTAGTCATACATTCACGAATCTCCCCGGGGCTTGACTTTGTGGAATGATAAAGCCATTAGAACCTTCTGCACGGGTCTCCTTGGTCTTTTGGACGTGTGTCCTTCTTTTCCACCTAGAGCCATCAGTCGACCACTGCCAGAGCACCCTCCCCGTACCGGGCTGCCTTCTTGTGTGAGGCCTCTGCCCATGCGGGGCCAGCCTGGCAGGGAGGCCTTGCCTGAACACCCTACCAAGCAGGTCTGCTCCGCATTTGTTCTTCAGTGGAGCATTTTTCAAAAATAGCTTCTTAAAGATCTAAGCCACTTGCCATGAAATTCACCCGGAACGCACATTTCAATGATTTTTAGGTTAATCACAGTCCTGTGATCATCACAAATCAACTTCAGGGTATCTACCACAATATTTTTACTACTTTAAGGTTTATTGCAGTATTTTTAGCCTTCTTTGTTCTCTTTTATGAGTGCGTTGTCTTTCCCGTTTTGCCCGTGAACGCCACTAGGGCAGGAGCTCTGGCGGCTGTGTATGGGCTTTGCTCCGTGTCCTCAGCCCCTGGTGGAAGCCGAGAGACCGGGCAGTAAGAAGCAAGGAAAGCCTGGCGCTTAAATTTTCACTACATGTAAAATAGCCTTTATACTATCTCCCCCTCTTTACAGCGGCGGTGGGCACTTGGGTGGAAGGAGGTTTTCACCTGGAACCTGTTAGCGGAGAACTCTCAGAGGGGGTGGGGGCGGGGAATATGGGCCCCAGGGGGACTTATTACTGTGGGGTGGGGCTGCGGTAATTTGGGAAACCATACTCAATATAGCTATTGTTTAAAAAACAAACAAACCAGACCAGGGAAGGTAAAGCTGGACAGTATCTTAAGGGCAGGCGGGAATAGGCAGAATGTGCAGTGACACCGAGGAGGGCGTAAGGTCACCAAAGTGGGGATACACCGCATTAACTTGCCGCAGCGCAGCTGGACTTTCTCTGGGAAACTCAGATGTGTGCCCGCTGCGCTGGCACAATGGCGCTTCGGAGCCCGAGCCCAGCCCACTGGGGGCAGTCCTTGCTGTGTGCAGAGGCCAGAAGCTTCTTGGCAACTTCCAAGCGGCGAGAACCGCAACCTTGCCAATGACTCAATCGTTTCCCTGCGCCCTCTGGGCTGTGCCATCCGCCGCAGCCACCTCTCGCCTCCTCCCACCCGCCCCGCGCAGAGTCCTGCGTCCCCCGGGAGCCGCGGGCGCACCTGGCGCCTGGGCGCCGGGCTCTGAGCGCTGGTGGCCGCTTCGCCCGGCGCGCAGCTGCCGGCGCGCTCCCTCCCCGAACCGCGGAGTGGAGTGGCTTGTCTAGCGCCCAGCGAACAACATTATCCAATTGCTTCCCGTCTTATTCGCAGGCTGGGAGCCGAGCGAGCCAGAGCGTTCACTTTCAACCCTCCAGGCGAGGAGGGGGTGCGGGCGGGGAGGGCAGACGGCTCCCGGCTCCACCTCGCGCGCGGCACGGCCAGAGCGCTCGGGAGCCCCGCAGCAGTGCCGGGAGCCCCGCAGCAGCGCCCGGGCCGCCCGGAGCTCCGCGATGGAGTGAGTATCCCCGCGCCGGGTCGCTCGGCACGTTGCCATGGCGACCGAGGCGGCAGGCAGCTCCCGCCTCGGTCTCAGTCCAGCAAGGGTGTTTAATTTCATCCCAGTGTGTACGGCCGGTGTTTCTATAGCAGCCGCGGCGGCCGCAGGAGGCAGGGGTAGCAGCCCTGGGGTGCGCGGTTGTGTGCAGCTGCCCCTTGGCCGGCAGGGCCTCCGGGAACTATGATGTTGCTTGCTAGGGAGGGAGACACCTTTTAGGCTTCCCCGTCCCTGCCCCAAGCTCTGCCTCTCAGGGAGTTGGCCGCAGTATCCATTACTTCCGATTCCTAACCATGTCAGCAATATTGGACTGCAGTTTAAAAAAAAGGAGGTGGAGGGGTGGGTCACTGCGGATCGGAAGCAAATGTGGTTCTGTGCGGAGCGCGTAATGGAAGGATGACGAGTTCGCGGGTAATACGAGCCAGGGCTGCAATGCCCAGGCTACTAGAAACCATCAGAGGACCCGAAAGAATTGATTTGCTTCTGGGGTAATGGAGAAATGAGACAAACGTACTAACGGCAGCCAGAGGTTCAATTACAACACTTGACACCGTGGGCACGGCAAGGGAGGGGTGGGGAAGAGATGGCATGAAGACAAGAGAGGCGTTCACCGGAAAAAAGACACAATAGAGGGCTCCGGGGGAGGGTCCGGACTAGGGCTCCTCTCTAACCTGTCTCTGCAACCCTGCCGTGGCTTTTTGGTCACTCTCCCGAGCCGCTGGCGCAGCAGGGCCGTTCTGACAGGCGCCAGCCGCTCCGAGCAAGGCTCATCTTTGGTGCCAGCTCTTGGGTCCCTGTTTTCTTGGGCAGTATCTTCTCCTCCTGTTCCCTTCCCCGGGATACTCCCTGACATTGGCGCCGTATGAAATCATACTTCTCGTTGGAGATATGTCATGTTTTCAGGGGTCAAGACCTTCATGCCAAACCCAATAAACTCTCAGTGTAGTCTTTATCTTCCTGCCTATGTCACTGTGTAAATGCGATTCAGTCCTCACCAATAAGCCTGCAAGAGCAGAACTGAGAGATGGTGTGGCATTTTAGGAGCGAGGAGTCATGGGTTTCCATTGCTGTCTGATACTAGTGCTATTGATTTCCTGCACCAGTATTTAATGTCTCAGAGCCTCAGTTTCCCTATCTGTACAATGGAGATAAGGATGTTCCTTACTAGGAAGCATTATTAAGAGGATCAGGTAATATTTGTATCTATTGTAAAGGCTTTGTAAATTGTAAGGTAAGGACAAAATTTAACAAGCTAGTGTGGAGGTTAAGAGTTAGGCTCTGGAGTCACACTTACGGGTTTGACTTCTTAGACACATTGCTCCGTGGTGTCCCTCTCCCTGGACCTCATTTTTCTCATCAGGAAAATGGCAATAGTAGTAGCTATTGTGTGTGATTTTTTGGTGACAATTAACGAAGTTGATTAAACAGTATTCTTAGAACAGAGCCTGGCACGAAATATGCTTAATAAATGTGGTCTTTTTTCTGTAAATACCATCTATTATTTCAGTAGCATTACTGTGGTCGCCAGCATTTTCTACTGAGACATTTTGTGGGGTCTTAGGTTGGCAGCAAGCTATCTTTTCCAGATAGTTTATAAATACAATGTTGGGCGGGCAACCAAGAACAGTTTCCAAAATTCATTGTAGATGTGTGGAGAATCTGTCAGAAGCTGTGGCTTGGATGTAGAAACCGGGCAACCTGGCTTTTGGGCATGCTTCATTCTTTCTCCTCATTGTCACTTTTGTAGACATGGAGACTGTCCTTTATGAGAGAGTGAACTTAAGTGCAGTCGTCTCACTGTGTAGGGTGGAAGGGTACACTGGGACAGTAACGTTCATCTGTACTCTGCCATCAGTAATGGCATCTGTAGTGCGTTTCTCTTCTATCTAGCACTTGGGCGCTCCATAACTGTGGGACAGTTTGCAGGCTGTGTGAATTGACTTCTCAGACTTTTCCCCATTTCCTGCTGGCCCCTCAGTTAAGATATGTCCCAGGTGTGCTTTCCTCACACTTGCAGCCCTTTGTGAGCAGCCTTCCTTGTCACACTCTCCCTTTCCCGCTCAGGGACCGAGTTGCTGCCTCCCCCAGAGCCCTCCCTGGCCTTGACTACCCCACAACAAGTGACCTTCCAGAATCCTCCCTGCCTATTAATCTCTCCAACTTCCAACTACCTGACTACTCACTGCCTTACTTCCTCTCCTTCCTCAATATAATTAGCTTTTCTACTTTTCTCTCTCTGAAGGATACCACTGCTTCTCTCCTTCCTTGGGTCTAACACAATATCCCATGTGCCAAGTCCTGTGCCTTCCCTCCTGCCTCCATCTCATCCTAGGTAACCGAGTTTGCTGTAAGCATGTGTGTGATAGGGACTCAGTCCCCCTCTCTTACTGTGCCCAATTTGTAGTTGTGAAAAACATAATTAAAAGAGGGAACACAATTAATTTCTTTCTTTTATTTTCATCTAATCAATAAGTACTTGCTGACATTAGCAGTGATCAGTCTGCCAGTCGTGATTCTTATCATCTGGAGTTCCAAGTCTAATCAGGGGTTGACATTAAACTTGTGATACAAGGTGCACAAAGGGAAGGAGTGGAAAAATTAACAGGGAGAGGACGTAAAGTAGGCGTGTGAGAAACCTCCTGAAAGAGTAATACTTGAAGTGAGACCTAAAGGATGAGCAGGAATTGGCTAGATGAGAAGTCAAGGAAAGAAGCATTTTGGGCTGAGAAAGTAGCATGTGCTAAGGCCCTGAGGCAGGAGACACCTTGGCAAGTTGTAGTGTGGCTGGAGCTTTGGGAGAAAGGGGAAGATGGATCAGAGATGGCTAAAGAATCACCAGGGTATATCACAGAGTGCTGGATAGTTCATGTAAGGACTTGGGGTTTCATCCTGAGTGTATCAGAGAACCACCAAACAGATTTCTGCATAGCTATGATGACATTATTTGTGTTTTAAAACATCAGTACTCAGCTGTTAAAGAAAAATCTGCAAGCCATCTTTTCTTCTGCAGGTATTTAAAACAGGTAACAGAAAATGTGTCACAGTGAAGCATCAGAAAACTGTCAGTGTCTGTAACAGGAGGAGCAAACTATCTATTTTAAAACCAGACTGTTATATGCCAGTATCTGATAGTCTTGAATAACCCAAGCTTGTCAATTAAAATGAAACTAAATGAAAATTTAAAAAAAATCTAGTCATTTACCCATGAGCATTATGGTCTTAATCAAATAAGCTCTTCTTAATTTTAATAAAAAATACAGATAGTAAATAAGCAAAGAGAGTACCAAAAGACTGAATTAAATATTGTTCTTGCTGAAGTGCTCCTTGTGGGATGTTTTGAACCGGAAACCCAGCGGACAGGGAGGTTGCCCGCATGGTGCTGGTGTTCTGGTGCAGAGCACTAAATATCATACTGTAGCAGGTTCTTGGCTGCCCTCCACAGTGGGCTGGGCATGACATCTATGTGTTTGTGAGAATGTACTCTACTATATGCAGTTACTAGTTTGAGCCCACACTTATAACCTTTGCTTCATATTTCTCTGGAACAGTCTTTAAAACAGTGTGGGGTCCAAAAAGCACAGAGGATATGTCACAAGCGTCTCTGTCTCTGTCTCTTTGTCTCTCTGCCTCTGTCTTTCTCTCTTTCTGTCTCTCTGGTAGTAGGGATTAAACCCAAGGCCGCTCGACCACCAAGCCGTACCTCTAGTTCTTTCTATATTTTGTTTTGAGATAAGGTCTCACTCACTAAGTTACTCAGGCTGGTCTAGAACTTGCAATCTTCTTGCTTTGGGCTCCCAAGCAGCTGAAATCACAGATGTGACTTCACATCTGCGATCTCTTTAAATTCTTGGCATCCCTGCAAGCATGGTATTCTGATAATGTTACTGGTAGTCTCAGGCCAGAAATGATATCCTGACAGGTGCCTGTCTTTCACATGGACTTAGGCAAAGGACAAGTTTAAAACATCCAGAGAAGGTCCTAAAACATGGAAAGTTGGGCTTTGCAAATGATCAGATCAGGGTTTGTGAAAGGCGATGACATTGAGTCCCTGGTAACGTCAGGTCCTGAGTATGTGCCTTCATTTATTCATGCAGTCATCTACTTATTTAGCTGCATATTTTCCATGTGCCAAGTGCTGTGACAGGTATGTGGGATAAATGGTGACAAATGTCCCTAGTGCTGTGTTCAAGGCGCTCCCAGTTTGGTTTGTATATGACTGGGTGCTGTGGAATGATGAACTGGTTTCCTTGCTAACTCTGTACTCCTTGGATATAAAATGTAGCTTTCATGTGTCCAGCACATGGCAGACATTGAATAAATGTGTTTAAAAGTGTGTGAAACTTTTAAAAGCTAATTTTACTATGAAAGTAATATATGCAGTTTAAATTGCATAGAAGCTGGTAAACTAAACCTGTCCACTTTCCATCCTTTCCACCAAATCTCGGTCCTAAAAGACAATTACCACAGACAGTTTTGAAGTATCTTTCCCTGTGCTTGCAAATAACACAAAATTTGAAACAAATACTTGCATAGCTTGATACTTTTTTTACATATGTTGTTCAGTAGCTTGCTTTTTCCTCTCCATTTTGTATTGTTCATACTTGTATATACTGATATATACATTTGCATTACATTGTGTACATTTGTACGGAACAGTATACTTCACTCACCTTTACTACTTACTTCGTAGTTATTTTTGGGACATCATGAATCAGCCCTTTTTTTTTTTTGATGGAATTTGGCTTTGTTTCCATTTCTTTTTATTATATGCAACACTACAATCGACATCTTCTTAATCCCTGAAATGAATCTGAAGGTTATTTTCCAGAAATGGACTTTCTAAGTGAGTGAATATGCAGATTAGAAAATTTGCCGGATACTGTCAAAGTCTGCAAAAATGTTGTGTTGCTTTATATCTCCACCATTAATATTTGGGAACCTCTGTTTTCCAAGTCCTTGACAACCTTATCACCCTGTACTATTTATACATGAAGATTTCTATTTGCCTAACCTAACTTCGTGGAATCAATATATTACTGTATTATTTTGCCTTCACTAAAGTGTCAGTACCTCAGAGAGCTCCAGTGATCCACAACATACAAACATCCAGCTTGAGGCTAGAAATAAAGAAAATTACAAATTCAAAACTCAAAATATTTCATTAACTTTTAAAAGTTATCAAGAAATTATTTTAAAATTTGTCTAGTTGATTCCTTACTGTTGAGGAATGGGTGTACATCATCTGCTGCAGTTATAGTGTTAAACATTTTTAAGGTTTTTAACATTTAAATTTTTAAACAGTTTATTCAATCAACAGATACTTTATTTTTTTTTCTGGTACTGGAGATTGAATTTAGAGGTCTTCACACTGAGCTATATCCAATTGTTCAGGCTAGGCTCAAACTTGCAATCTTCCTGCCTCAGCCTCCTGAATGTTGAGATTTCAGGCATGTGCCACTATGCCTAGGTAACATAATTTTTGAGGATCTTTTTCATCCTCAGCAGAGTTCTAAGCACTGAGAATATGGCATGGAACAGTTAAACACCATGTTAGTAGAGGAGACCAGCAATACATATATACTTCAATGTCAGGCAGGGGTAAATATTAAGAATAAAAATAAAGCAGGTTAGGAGTCTGAAGGGGACAAAAAGGATTATTTTTGGTAGACTTGTCAAAGGACAGGCTTCTGAGGTACTAAGTGTTAGTAGACTTGAACACACGGGGGCAAGCCACACAGAATAAGGAAGAGCAGTTGCAAAGGTCCTGAGGCAGGATGAAGTTTTCATGTTAGTCGTGGATCTAAATGAGTCAGATTATCAGCAACCTCATCAACGAAGTATCTTCTTTCCTGAACTTCCTGTATAGATTTAATATTTAGTTGGAAGATTTATTTTCAAGCAGGGCCCCATGATATTCTATTCTGAATGTCATTCTCATGCTTCCATTTGTTTAAATGGAATGGATATAAAATTATAGAAACATATTATTTCCCCTTATAATTCAATAAGACATTGTCACACTGTGTTCTGGCATTAGCTGTTGCTCTGGAAAAGCCTGAAGCTAGTTTGATGATTTCCTGTTTGTGGATGGTTTCCCTTCTACTCTCTGCTTACTCCGGTAATTTTTATTTTTATTTTGGACTTAGTGCTGGTCTTTTTTTTTTTTTAGTACATGTTTGCAGTCTATAATGTTTGCATTCCATGTGTGGAGTTCTACATGTACAGAACACATCTTCGCTCCTCTCTTCATCCCCTCCCCCGCTTCATAACTTTTCTGTGATATTTCACATTGCAAGTCACAATGTTGGTTTTTTCTTGAGGACAGAAATTCCTTTGATCTGAAGATTTTATATTTTCTTTCTTTTAATGACGATTTTTTCTTTCTGGCTTTCAATTTTGCAAAGATCCATTTCTTGTGTTCTCTACTACAGGAGCAGCTCGTAGGCCTGCCTCCTGTATCTATGACTCTTAAAGCGCTTCCATATTTTTCCTGACTTGCCCATGAGTTTTTATTACATGAGTTTTTATTACATTCATGTCTGTTGGTAATTGACTTTTTAAAAGCAATATTGGTTTGATTCTTATTCTAATGTAGCTTTCACTCTGTAATTGTCTTATTGTCACTTTCACTCTATTTCCTGGCTCTGCTAGCTCATTTTGCACTTGTTTTTTTAAAAGGGTTTGTAATTTCCTTAATTTCTTTGAATGTATGGAGTTTTATTATTTCTTGTGTTTTTTTCTGAAACATAGTTATATATTTGCTCATTCCTTTTTAAAAAATAATAACTACATATAGAATCAATGCATTCTGAAGGTTTTGCATATATTACCCATTGCCAAGAGGAGGCAATTCTATCCAAATCTTCTATTTGCCCAAGAATAAGTAGGAGAGAAGGAGAGAGCCTTGACTCTAGATCAGGTATGTTGTTTCACAAAGTTCTTTACAACTCTGCTATGTATTTTATTCAAAAAGGCCTCAAAGTGAAAGAGCAGATTACTTAGCCCATATCATATATCCTTGCTTCCTGGGTGAGTGTATATACGTGTGTGTGTGTGTGTGTGTGTGTGTGTGTGTTTGTGTGTTGTGGGGTAGACAGACATTTGGCATCTATTTATTACTACTTAGTTGACACTGATAAGCATCTGGGAAGGGAGGTGGAGGGCAAGTCATCTACAAAAGTCATTCCTGATTTTCTTTTTCCTTCCCTAGATCTCTTGCCTTTAGCTCTCCTCCAGCATTAAATTTTAAGTTCTCGGATCTTATGGATAAAGACAGAGGGTGCCCACAGACCTCCCGTTAGTGTCAGCCTCCTGAATGCATCACGCTGTATAAAACCAGCTCCTCTATCTACAGCAGCTTTTCCCAGGACCTGTCCATACCTCTCCTCCTCCAACCCTGGAACTCCAGGAACTCTCTCCTTACTTCAAAACCAATGGGCATCTGTGGGAGTGTGTATCACCTTTTAGGGGTCTCCATTGATGTCATAAAAATTTTATCCTTTTGGGCAGATAATTCTAACAGTCTGTAATTGGAGACTCTTAGTTCTTTGCTAATTTCAGAGGAGATACACTTTTCTTTCCAATTTTTCATTCTTTTTTGGGGGGTACTGGGAATCAAACCCACAACCTCACGCTTGCCAGGCAGGCACTATACCACTGAACTAAATCCCCAGCCCCTAATTTTTCATTCTTTTAGTTCATTTCTGCATATTTCAGGGAAATACAGAGAAAACTTACCCTTACCTTTGTATCTGAGTGAATGAATCAATGAAACTTCCATTCCTATGAAATTCTTTCTGTTTGCTTTTTTTTTTCTCTTATTCTGAATATGTAAAGCCAAAAGTTCGTGAATGAGTGGTAAATATCTTGCAACAGAAGCATTTGGAAAGTGGCGTGCGGTGGATATTCTTGGTCTCACACTTCAAGTCCACCCTCTGCCCCAGCCCCCAGCTTTGTGCCCCATGATGCTGACCTCTCTGTGCCTTCCCTAACTTGACTCTCTTGCTGTTGGACTTCCTGTTGGGTCTGTCAATGGCAGGCAGCAGCAGGAAAGCCAAGGTTGGAAAAAAGTCAGGTCAATGCACGCATTGTGCAGTCTCTATCCTGGCAGGGCGGTGGGTGGGCACTGGCTGCCTTCCTCTGCTGAAGGCCAGACCTCTTGCCTGCAGCCCTCACCTCCAGCTCCAGCTGTCTTTCTAGATCAGGCTAATGACTTCCTCTTTTCACATTCTTCTGTAGGTGTGGCTGCGGCTTCCTTGACACTTGCCTAGCCCAGGGTCCTTCACTCTCCTTTCAGTTTCCCTTGATTCTGCTCATGCCTTTGTAAAGAAGTCCATTTACAAAGCTCTCCTTGGGCACTCAGTCTGAATATACCATTTATTTCTAGCTGGGACCCTGACACAGGGTGGGCGAAGGACAGAAGTATTTAAAGTTTACAGAAGCCTAATTTATATCACCAGGATGGTACTTGGCCAGTTTTGTTTGGGCGTATATTCCGGCCATGGGGTCCAGGTTCCAATACAGGAAGAGATACATTCTTCTGAGCATGCTCACAAACCACAAAGGACAAGCTCCAGGCCCACAAGGTACCAACACGTTATTTGCTTCCCACTGAAAATTCACTTTGCTTATAGGAAGTTGTAATAAAACATTCCCCCAATTTGACTCCTCAGAGGAAAGAGCCGTCTCAGTCATGAGAAGAGGTAATTAGAATTTTATTTTATTTAAGAAAATAAAATTTTATTTCTTTTTATTAGGAAGGAACTTCACTAGGCAGAATTTTGTTTCCATGAATAGTCTTTTATAGTGATTGACCCACCATTTCAACATAAGCCACAGTTGAGCATAACATATCAAGGAATGCTTCCTAAATTGCTGTGGAGTCAATAAATCTATTCTATTTTGTTTAATCTTCTGTTTCACAGTTAGTATAAAAACATAAAACATAGTCTAATCAACAAGTGTGTTTTACAAGTAAAATGCAAAAGATCTCTATTTTAAGGATCTTACATTTCATCTATTTTTTTTTTTTCTTTTTGAGATAGGGCCTCACAAAATAGCTCAGGCTGGTTTTGAACTCGCTGTATACCTCAGGATGGGCCAGATCTTGTTGTCTCATTCTCCTTAATGCTGGGATTACAAGCCGGTGTTACCAAACCTGGTTCTGCTTAGTCTATTTTTATATAGTATTTCATAGCTGGAAAGTAAGTTTTTGTTTAGATTTCATGTCTTGCTTTCAGAACCTTCATTTGTCTGTTGATTCTGTTTGTATATTCCTTCAACCTGTAATCATTAAGTACCTACTGTGTCCTAGACATGGTTCTGGGTACTTGTGATACAAATGTGAAGAAAACATAGTCCCTTCCTTTGCAGAGGCCACATTCTAAAGAGAAACAAACATAACTGGTCAAGTAGTTCAATGAAATATCCTCCATGTTATGCTAGGGGAAGTTTTGGTGGAATGCAGTAATTTCTGTGAGAGGCACATATTGAGGGGAACAGAAGCCAAAATGAATTTTAGGAATCTAGGGATTTTAAGAAGAGCTACAAATCCAAGTCTCTAAGATTAATTTAGCATAAAAACACTTTGTGCTTAATGTCTGAACTAGTTATTTCACAATGGGTTAAGCCATTTTCTAAAAAAAAAAAAAGTAATGAAAAATATGCAAATTGATTCCAATATTAAGAATAGTTTGAAAAATTGACCTAAACTTCTAATGTTTTTGTTTGCACTAAAGAGTCTCTTGACTAAATATTCCCCTTTCATGACCCATGCTGCAGCCTTGTGGACAAGCCTGCCCTCTAGAGGGACCAGAAACGCATTCTTTTCAAATGATAGCTGCAAGTGGGATTACTAAAATAAAACAAAACAATGCAAAGAACAAAAACACAAATAAAATAAACTAATGAACCAGAACAAAAACAGACCAAGATTTGCTGGTTGCCGAAAAACCTTGTTATATCCTTGATTTGTTTTAGCATCTTCACTGAAATCACATCAAAAATCTCTGACCTTTTGAAGAGCATTAAAAACTGACCAACTTATCTCTGCACCATTCATAAAGAAGACAGTCCAGAAGCAGCTGTGATGTCCTCCGTCCCTCCATGCCTGTTCTACCTCTTCTCCTCCGGAGGGAGGCGCACAGCATTTAAAATCAAGGGTACCAGTAATACGGTCTCACTTTCTAGGACATCACCTCTCACACCACGGGCACAGCAATCACGTGGGGCCGTGACTCTGTAGGTCTTGTTGGAGTGGGGTGGGTGCTGGAGAATCCATACTCACAACAAGCTCCTCGGGAAGCGATGCCGTTGGCTGTCCACCACACTTCGAGCAGCAGTGTTGACAGTGCAGAGACAGAATGTGGGGCTCGGTGTGATGCAAGAGGTGGGGGTCTTAACCTCCCCTACTCCACCAGCCCTCCTGGTAGGGGTTTCTGCTGGTAATTGGGAGTTCAGCAATCTGTGTGTGGAACAAAATAAATATTCAAAGCAATACCTGCCTCTTCAATGTATTTGTTATAACAGCAGTCCCATGTAAATGAGAAAAGCAAAATTTTTGTTGTTGAAAATCAGAGTGAGTTAGGGATTGTGTAAAGGCAGGTAAAGGTAATATTATTTCAAGTTTTTGATGCCTTTATTTTTTCCCTTTCATTATGAATTACATAGGAATAAAAATAAACATTTTTATTGGTAAACACTTGTGATACATAATAGTTAAATTTGTCTTGGGGAACTGGTCTATGTACATGTCACACCTTAATAAATTTTTACTTCTCTTTCCCCTCCCTACCCTCCTGTTTACCCACTTCTCAGATCCCTTCCCCTCACCACAAAGTCTGCCTTCCTGTTTCCTATTCTCTCTTCCATTTGGCTCAAGTAAAGGTAATCTTATCTTTTAAAAATATGAACTTGAAGATTTCTGTGACCATAACTTATTTACCATGTAAACATATTTTCTTCGGCTAGTTCCTTAGTATTTGAAAAATAACTGATGAATCCAATTACCTGTGACCTCATTTGGCTGAAAATCAGTAATGTCTTATTCCAAAAGTCAAATTCTGATTACGAAGATGCAACTATCAAATGAATAGTACATGTTAGGCCACGAAACATGTGATATGCCATTTCTGAACAAGATTAGCAAACTTAGAAACTCTTACTATTATACACAAGGAAGGAGAAACTTCTTTCGTAACAGATAAGTCAAGCGTGTTACAGTGTTCAAGCGTGTTTTCATTTATGTAAGATAGGAGTCATCCCTCAAATTTTTGCATTGTTTTGAAGCTCAACATTATAAAGATTGTACTATCTGAGAACTAAACACTTACAGAACAAGGTTCGCTTATGGGCTGTTGATTGCTTAATGAAATGATGGCTCTCCAAACCTAATTAAACTTGAGCGAATTAAAATACAGCATTAAGGATGCTCTGCCTGTCTTCCCCTGGTCCTCATCAGCTACATAATGTGCTATCCTGTTCCTTTAACTGTAGGTCTTGAAATTAAAAGCATTTTATTATACGAGGGTGATGTGTGTCTGACCTCAGTGCAGAGTAGCAGTGTCCCATCTTGAAAGAACAAAAATTGTTATGTATAAAATGCTCCACTTACTATTTAAAAATTTTTATTAGTACATGTTTGCAGTATGTAATGTTTATGTTCCTTGGGGGGAGTTGGTACATGTACATAACACATCTTTATTCCTTTACAAAACCTCCTTCCCTTCCCCTCTATCTCTTAATCCTCTTTTCCTTCGAGAAATATCTATCTCCTTACTTCCTAATCTAGCTTTTATTTTGCTCTTTATTTATAATGTGGGCTTCTCATATAAGAGAAGCCACGTGATATTTAAGCTTATATATCTGATTTATTCTCGTAACATTATGGTCTCAATGTAGATCCATTTTCCCACAAAGGTCTCAAGTTTTTCCTTCTTTATGGCAGAGTAGTACTTCATTGTGTATAATGTATCATGTTTTCTTCATCCATTCATCTGCTGATGGACATATAGGTTGCTTCCAAGATTTAACTGTTATGAACTGTGTTCATATAAATATGGGTATGCACGTATCACTGTAACATGATGTCCTTAACTCTTTTGGGGAGATACCTAGCAAGGCAATAGCTGGGTCATATGGAATCACCACACTGATCTCCACAGTGGTTGTACTAGTTTACAGTCCCACCAACAAGGTAGAGGATTCCCCCAACCCTGCATGAAATGCTATACTTTTTAAAGCCTCCTTCTAAAATGCCATTCTTTGAATATGGCAACCTTCCTTTCTGTGCATTCATATTTCTCTTGGGGACTAGAAAAGTGTTCCTAAAATTAAAATCCCAGTTACTTTGACATTTGTCATTCTCTGTCCAAATTTTGCTGTTTCATGAGACTCTGCTCTGGGTGATAAAAATCGGAGATCTTTGTTTGTTCTAGTGGTGCTGGGGATTAAACTTACAACCTAGCACATGCTAGGCAAGTGCCATGCCTCCGAATGACATCCCCAGTCTCCCAACATTGTTTTTTTCAGTCCAAGGATGTTTTTGTAAAATTTATAAACAAAGATACTTTTGTATTCTTTCTCTTTCAAAATGCCTTTAAAATGATATGAGCTTCAGGCTGTAGGACACCTGGGCTACCCATGAGTGGCGTTGAAGGTCCCATTGACCTGTCTCTGCCCTCATCTCCCTCATCCTCCAGCTCTTCCCACCAGCTTGTTGCTCATTCCCGTTGCAGGCTTTGCAGTGGCGACCACTTCTTGGACAGTGCACCCCTCATGCCTTAGTGAGGCTGCCTAAAGCCGCTTCTCACCCCGCCCCAATGTATTCTAATCCAGTTCTCAATTTGTTTCTAGTATGATTCTTTAGTATCTAAAGTTGGTTATTGATAAATATTGATTAATGTGTGTACACAAGGGCTGGCACTCTGTCCATTTCTTCTGTGTGCTCAGCTTCTATGAAATACCATACCTGGTTCTTAATTGGCTTTCGTGAAATATCCATTGAACCTTAATCCCTAAAGAATTGAAAGCAGGGAAGTTTTATTAATTTTTAAAGAGCTGGTCTCAATTTTAGTACTTTTTAATTCTAAAAAAAATCAATGTTTCCTTAAATTTTGTCATTGCTTTGTCACAATCATTTAGGATTCACATCCTTCCTGTGGCAACTCAATTTTATATAGTATTTTAAAAGGCAATTGTAATGTCTTTCTGACAGTATAAACAAAAAGCAAGAATATAAAGCATAGAATTGTCCTTAAAAATATCCATCATGTATCTTGAAATGTGAAGATGTCTCCTTATTGTTAAAAATTGAATTATTTTAATATTGTACCATTGTTAGACCATCAATAAGTCTTTGTTACAGTGTGTCTGTGTATCTGTAGAGAAAGGAAAACAATTGAAATGTTACTTTAAAAAAATCAGAATAAATTGGGCACTGTCAGAAAAAAAAAAAGAATTGAAAGCAGAGAGTCAAACAGATATTTGTATAGCCAGGTTCATAGAAGCATTTTCCATAAAAGTCAAGAGATCTAAGCAACCCGAGTATCTTTCAACAGATGAATGGATAATGAATTCCCGTGTAGCCACATGATGGAATATTATTCAGCCTTAAAAATGGGTGAAGTTTGGATACATGGTAAAACATGGGTAAACCTTGAACACATGTGAAGTGAAATTAGCCAGATACAAAAGAGCAAATACCACATGATGCTACTTATCAGAGGTACTCAGATTAGGCAAATTTATAGATAAAGTAGAATAGAAGGTGGGGTGGATAAGGAGTTATTGTTTAATGAGTATGTAGTTTCAATTTGGAGAATTAAAAAGTCCTGAAAATAGATCGACAGTTGCACAATATGGTGAATATACTTTATGCCACTGAACCATGCCCTTGTAAATGGTTGCAATGTTAAATTTCATGCTGTGCTTACTTTGTAACACACATGCACACATACACATGCACACACACACTCACAGGCACACCTTGTATACTCTCTATGTAAGCAATAGCCTCTATCCCTGTTTTATAAGGTGGACTATTAAAAAAACTGTTGAGTCCATGCACTCTGAGAGGCTGAAGCAGGAGGATTTCAAGTTTAAGTTTATAGATTTCCCTATTTTGAACATTTCGCATAGACAAAACCATGTAACATGTGGTCCTTTGTGACTGGCTTCTTCCACTTAACTTTCAAATTTTAAAGTTCATTTACATTATAGTGTCGGTACTTCATTTCTTTTCATGGCTAAATAATATTTCATTGTGTAAGCAGAATGTTGACAGATATTTAACATTTTGTAAAGATGGAAGTGAGTTCTAAGCAAAATTATGTAATACATGATTAGAAATGATACATACTTTACTCTAACTGAAAGTGTGTTACTCCATTAAAAACTTCTTTATAGAAAATTCATAGAAAATGCTTACATAAAGAAAACAACTATTTAATACAAATAAAATAAATGCACTTAAATGAAAAAAAGGGTCCAAAAATGAGTTTGTTTTTACATTGTTGGTGGCTTTTTGAGATACAAATCTGAGCAAAGTATATTTTTAAATGTAATTGTGCCTTTCAAAAATTATTTTTATGATACTGGGGATTAAACCCAGGACCTTTGTATTGAGCTGTATCCACAACCCTTAAATTTTATTTTTTTTTAAATTTTGAGACAGTCTCACTATGTCCCTAAGTATCCCAGGCTGGCTTTGAACTTGCAGTCCTGCTGCCTCATCCTCCCAGAATGCTGGGATTATATACATGTGCCACTTTGCCTGGTACCTTTTTTAGAGGAGTCTCTCTCTGTCTCTGTCTCTGTCTCTGTCTCTGTCTCTGTCTCTGTCTCTGTCTCTGTCTCTCTCTCTCTATATATATGTATTTCTCTGTGTTTTCCCTGGACTAGAAGGGCACAGGTCCAGGCTAATGAATGGAAGTTGTTTTTCATTCTTGTTTTATGCAGAGGTCAGTGGTGACATCACAGACAAATTTCTTTCACATTTATTGATTTGCAGTCAGTTTCAATTCTCTCCAACTCTCAATTTTTATCGATTGATTCCGTTCCTCACTCCATTGCTCCGGGTTCCAGAAGTCCATGCTTTTGTTTGCTGTTTGGATTAGAACTTTTAGGTATCTGCTACTTTTAGGTCTAGCGCTGCTGCCAACAGAAGCCTAGCAATCTGCAGCTTCCAAGTCAAGAAGCACAGCAGGAAGGGGTATGTTGGTTAGATAGGATTCTCTGTGAGCTAACAAACAAAGCCAGCTCTGGCTAATAATGCAAAAGCGAAATGTTTGGAGAGGATGTGGGAGTATTCAGGAGCACTGAAGGAGGAGATGAAGCACTGTTTCCCAAAGGACAAGAAGCCGAGGCAGCACCAGGTATCTGGGCACCAGGATCTCATGGACAGTCTCTCCGAGGGCCAGCAGCTGGAGTGCACAACTTCCAATGATGTTTGGATTTTGAGTCACTTGCCTCTCCTAGAATACCAAAAGGAGAGTGGAGAAGAAATAGAAATAGGAGAATAAGGAAACATTGGCTATATTGTCAGAAGAAGAGAGAAGGGTCCTGGACAGATAAGAACAACTGTGCTTTATGGGAGAACATGGACATCGCTCTACTGCACCAGAGATGACCTGAGATAGTGCCTGTGGGCCAGGCCAAATGTTCCTCAAGAATTAATGTGAAATTTGCTCTAATACCTAAAGACACAGAAAATCCAGGCCTAAAATGTTATCCCTGAGAGCCCTATTCAATGATTTGACCCCAAGAACAAAACTAATCAACCAACAAAACACAGGAAACAAGAAAGTGATAGCTCAGGGTTGGTTACCTGGAAGGTATAAATGAATGAGGTAGTGTGCACAGAATTACTGGGAACGTCTTTTTAAAATGATGCCTTTGGTTTTAGAGTACTCAAGTGATGTAGCTTTCTGCCAACCCCTAGAGAGAAAAACCAGAAATGCACTACTAATTTGTTTATAAAATGACTATTTGCATATGGAGGAAAGTTTGGTTTGCTGCTCTTTGTAGCAGGAAGGCCTCCAACCAGCTCATTTAAAAGGGAAAGGGCCAAGACACATCTTTGCTCCATTCCACTGGAAATATGTTATCTATTAAGAGACCTGTCAAAGTACAACTGAGACTTTTAGTTAAAGCGTGGCTGAGGATTAATCATATATAAGAGAAAGTAATTATGCATAGATTATGTCTCTGGGCAAAGGCAGAGATAGGATATGTGAAAGGGAAATCCACGATCTGAGACACAGAACATTTCTCTGTCTCTTTTTAAATTTGGTCTGTAGCAAACTGATTAACCAACCTACAAGGAGGCTATGTTGTCCGGGAAGGCAGTATTAGTTATCTGAGGGTTTCTTGAGACTGTTCTCATTTCCGATGATGCACAGAGCTGCTTTCCTTCCACTGGTGCTTCCGCCTCCACCTTCCTTGCATTAACCCTGCATCCTTCTCTGATCAGATCTCAAGGTATATCTCTAGACTTGACTTTGCAGGTGACACTAAAATGAAGATTCCATGTGAACATCAACAGCAAGGGGGCTGTCTCTATGCTCTCAGGTCTCAGGTCCTCTCTGGTTTCCCTTCCTAGAACAAAATATTTGTAGGCTAGAAAAGAGTAACTGAGGTCAGAGATATTGCCATTGCCTAATGTCTGCCTAGAACTGGAGTGGAAGCTTAGGCTTGCAATTGCTTAAACAAAACAAAATAAAACAAAGCAAAACAAAAAACAAAAATTCCCTCACTACACAGTAAGCTTATAAATAAAGCTACAGGAGGAGGGTCAAGAGACTTGCCCTTTTCACTATTTAGTATGATTTTAGTTGAGAGGTTTTTAGAGATGCTCTTTTTCTTTTTATCAAATTCAGGATATTCCCTTATTTCCTTCATATGCCAAGTGCTTTTATTTTTTAATTTTGTAAATGAATGTGCTACCATTGTCAGACACATTTTTCTGGGTTGAATGAGACACTATGGGTTCCTTTGGCTACTATTTTATGGAGGTTTTATGTTTGTGTTGCTTACTTTTCTTTTGTTGGTAAGACAAAATACCAAATGCCCAAAATTAAGGAAGGAAAGGTTTATTTAGCTCACAGTTTGTGCAGGGTTCAGTACATAATCAGCTGGCTCCAAGGTGGGGTGGCACATGGACAGCAGTTCAGGGCAGTGGAAAACAGCAAACGCAGCAAGAACGAAAAGGGAGGAGTGGGAAGAGCAATGCTCTTTCCCTCCCTTATGTTGTATGCAGGCTACCCGAGCCAGGGCGAGTGTAGCACTCACACCCATAATCCCAGCACTGGACCATGGATCACTCAAAACTCTAGAAGGCTGCCCCATGACTGCATGAGGCTTTGGGGGGACATCTAGACACAAACCATAGCAATGTTCATGCAAAGTGTCACCTGTAAGTTTCTTTTCTTATAATGCTTTTGTTGGTTTTTACTGTCAGTGTTATTTTGGTATCATAAAATTAACAGGGAAGGGTATCTTTTGTCTGTGTTTTCTGTAAGAGTTTAGGTAGGGGGTGTTATTATTTCTATTTTAAATGTTTGATAAAATTCTCTAAGGCTATGGTCCAGAATGAATTTTTCTTGGTTGGAAGATTTTTAATTAAAATTATTTTTTTTATGTTAAAGAGAATGAAAAAAAAAACAATATAAATAATACAGAATTTCAAAACATGATAGGAAATTAACAATGGTTATTATATTGCATATTGTTAAAAATTGATATACTACAAATATTTTTAAAAATTTTTTGTGTTAATAATTTGCATTTTCTAAGGAATTTGTCTATATCATCTAAGTTGTTCAATTTATTGAGATGATGTTTTTCATAATATTTTCTTTTTAACGTGCCCATGAATCTATAGTGACATTTTGACTTTCATTTCTGAGATTTGCTTTTGTGTTCTGTTCTTTTTTTAATTTTTAAAGAGATTATTATGAGGCTGGGGATATAGCTCAGTGGAACAGCACCTCCCTGGCAAGTGCAAGGTCCTGAGGTCCATTCCTGATACCAAAAAAGAAGAGATTATTAGTTTTTCCAAAGTACCATCTTTGTTTTTTGAATATCCTATAGTATGATTTTTACCTCATTGATTTCTTCTTTTTCTTCTTTTTTATTTGCTTTCTTGTATGTATTTTGAGTTTAATTTTTCCTTAGTTTAAAATGAACTTAGTTCATTAAAATATTTTTCTTTTTCTAATATCAATATTTCAGTTATAAATTTCCTTTTAAGTACATTAGCTACATGCCACGAATTTTGATTTGTTGTGTTTTTGTTATCATCTTGTTTAAAACATTTTCTAATTTCCATTTTGATTCCTTTTCTTGACCCACAAAATGCCATTTCATGTTGCTTTTCTTATCCTGAAGAAATTCCTATCAGATGTTCCTGTGTGACATGTTTTTGGCTATGACAAACAATCTTAGATTTTGTTTATCTGGGAATTTCACCTTCATTTTGGAAGGATATTTTTACTGGATATTGAATTCTAGACTGACAACTTTTAAAGCATGTTTGGCATTTTTTGTCATTCACTTTAATTATTTCTGCTAAGAGGTCGCTTGTCATTCTTATTAGGTAAACAGTGATTACCCCATAAAAGAACACTGTGCCAGCCTGAATCTGGGGTTCTGAGACCTCCAGAATGGCTTGCAGAGACAGGTCTAACTCAGGTTTATTGAGTGACTTTTTTATCTATAGGCTGAGATTTGGAAGAGTGTATCCTCCCTTTCTCCTCTCACTCTTTGCTTCCTGTCTGCCTGGGTTGAATAGCTTTCCTCCGCCATGCCATTCCACCATGCTATTTCTGCCTTGGAGCCAGAACATACACTGAATCCTCAGAAACCATAAGCCAAATAAATCTCTCCTCTTTTAAATTATGGTGTCAAGTATATGTGCCGGCAATGGGAAAGTGACTAATGCAATAAGCTTAACACTAATCTGGTGATCTAGTAATAGAAAAAGCTTCAGCAAAGCAAAGTACTCTCCCATAATTTGGTTGGCCAGAGTTGGGATGTGTGTGTGTTATTCTTTATCATCCCGTCTCCTTTTTACTACATATTAACAAAATATTTCATATTCTGTTGGCAGAATACTGTCTCTGCTTAGATGCACTAGGGCTATTCAACTTCCAGCATCTCAATCATCCCAGGCAAGGCTCAACTCCAGATTGTTTTAATTTAATACATAAGAACAATGGTACTGACACCTCCTTGGCAGGGACATTTTGCCATCAGGCTTTGCTTAGTCAATAATTTCCCCATTCTAGCCTTAGCTGCGTTTTTCCAGCTGTACTGTTTACCACTTATGCATAACTTGTCTCTCTGTGATGATTCTTCACACTTACCATGTCTGTGGAAATGTTTTGGAAGATGATGGAAGACTACCACATTAGGTAATATCCCAACATCTCTCAAGGCACTCTGCCATGATAAATGTCTTAGGATAATACCCAGAAGAGAGAAAAAGATGAAAAATTTCAACATGCAAAATTGAGACAAATCACCTTTTTCCACCCTCGGGAAAGAATCTCAACTAAATACAGTCAATCAAGTTGAGTAGAGGAAAACAGTCAGTGTTCTACTCATGCTTTGCTTTGGGAAAGATTAGCCTCATGTCCCTAAAAGAGGAAGAGAGAGACCTGCTCCCCCTGCTTTCTGCTCTAACATTTGTTTCATTCAAAAACTTGGATAGCTTTATCTTTTTTTCCTTCAAGGCAATATTCTGTGACCACTGTGAAAACAGAGAAGAAAACAGGAAGAAATTACTCTTTGTCCACTGTAACCCAATTACTTAGCTAATAGAAAAGGTAGTCCAGGGCCAGGAAATGGCTACTAGGTAAATAGTGCTGCCATCATTAAGACAGCACACATGGGGAAGAGGAGCAGATTTATATGAAAGATGATTTCAGTTTTGTACCTGCTGAGTTTGAGGCTCCTATTATTATAATTGTTAAGATTAGAGGTATTTTATATTTTAATTTTATTTATATTTTTATATTTGAGGTATTTTATTTTTTAAAGTAATCATTAAGGCATTTCAAATAGATTTGGGTAATAACTGGTAGGAACTTGGCTATCTGAGTGGAGTTTAAGTCAATTAATATAGATTTGGAAAACATACAGTAGGTAAGGCCGTAGATACAGAAGAGAAAAGGTCCTGAATAAATTCCCAGGGAAGACCAACATTTTCAGTCTAGGCAAAGGAAAATGATCAAGCACAGTTAAGAAGGCATAGAAGAAGTACAAGACATGGGCTGGGGATTTAGCTCAGTGGCAAAGCACCTGCCTGGCAAGCACAAGGTCATGAGTTTGGTTCCTGGTACCGGAAAAAAACCAAAAAAAAAGAAATACAAGACAAAAAAGAGCAATGTTTCAGAGAAGAAGGTGTTCCATGAAAAAGAAATAATTCAGAGTCAAATGTTTCAGAGTAAATTATTAAGGGAGAATGAAGTCTCAGCAGGGTATTTTTAAAAATTGTTTATTGATACTATATATATAGATATATAGATATATGAATTCATTATGGGGAATCTGTACCTGTACATGATATATCTTAGTTCCTCTTTTTTTCCCCATTCCCCTCCCCATTCTTCAGCCCCTTTCCCCCTCTTTATTTACAAAGCTTTGTTTCCATTTCATCATTTTTTTCTAATTTTTTTGTCTTAGGGATACGGAATAAGCACTAAATACTTACAAGATTTTGCTCATTTACATTGATCTTACTTGCTACAGTTACTGAATCATTCCTTAAACAACATCTTTCCAATGTTCTCCTCTTGATTTTCATTTCTCTTAAAGACTCAGACATAAGGATGAGTCCTATTTCATTCCCCAATGGATTAAACAGATTATATTTTAGTTGTCTTTAGTTGTCCATTTTAGTTGTCTTTCTCATTTTTTACCAGACTTTCCCCTCAAGGTAAGAAAAACAAAACGTTTGACACTAGGATCTGATAACAACATTGGGCTTCATTTATAATCATTAAGATTTTCAAATAGATGCCATTTCTCAGGATACATCCTTATCCAGAAGAGGCAATCAATGGGTCTTTGCCAATGTCCAGCAGAGACAAGGTACAGACAGAGGAAATTAAAATCCTGAAAGAGGAAATCATTGCTAACTCAGCTGTTATAGTGCTTTTTTTCCTGACAAGAGGTAAGCCAAAATTTAATTACACTGCTGATGATCTTGGCTTGATAAGTGTAATGGCTGGAAGGTCATAGATGACTAGAAATCAATAACTTTTTCTCAGTGAGTAATACTACATTTGCTTTGAGATATTTTATCTCAGCATGAGATTCAACATGTAAAACTTTCTACCCATCTTTAAAGAGAGAACTCCGAAATGCAATTCGTCAACAGCAGACCCAAGCTTAGGGCTGAGGTCTTTCCTGGTAGATCGTTTTAGAAATTTAAAATGATCACTCTGATTTAATCATTACAAATTGTGTACATGTATTGAAATGTCAGACTGTACCCCATAAATATATATTTATTATGTGTCAATAAAAATACATATTAGGAAAAAAGGAAGAAATCTATGCATCAAGAAACCCTCCAGGTGCTGCATCTCTGATTACTGGAGGCAAGGTCTCTGTCTGGAACTACCTTAGTTTCTTATTGCTGCTTCCGCCCGTCGACATCCCAGCTTACATCGTGCCAAGCTGTGGCTGTCAAAGGCTTTCTATTGACAGTGCTAACTTAAGTGGAAATGTTTTCTTTCTGGAGCTATACAATGGCCAAGAGAAGAGAGTCTTAAGACAATTGTTTCAGAAGTGAGAAGAGCAAAGAGATTATTCTAAGGGACAAATGGGAGGAGAAGGGAGCTGTCAGTGTGTGGAGAAAGAAGCCTCAAGATGACCTTGGATCTGGTTCCTCAGCTAGTCAGATGACCTTGTTTGCTTCTGTGCCACAGATAGTGACCTAGCCTTCATCAGGATCTAGATTCACATAAGAATAGAGGCTATTTTAAACTCCTCTGTGGTAATGCTGTTTTATATTTCACTGATATTTATTCTGGGAATTAGCCAACTTTCCTCAGTGACTCACATGTGCTTTGTGCAACACCAAGATTCCCAGGTGCTTCTACCTGCACCTGGGTCTGCCCAGTCAATTTCCTCTTACTAGGAGTACACAGTTTGTTTTTGATTCACATGGTGCAGTTTATGTTCAAACTTCATTCTCCAGTACTGAACTCAGGTGTACCTACAAAGGCCCAGACTCAGGGGGGCCCATTTTCTCTCCTGGGTAATCAGGACAGCAAGCCACAGTGGTGCCTAGACACAGCTGCCCCCAATAGGTGCTGTTCCGCAGCAGGTGAATGGGAGCTAGGGATGTGGCTCAGTGGTAGAGCACGTGCCTCACATGCTCCAGGCCTAGGTTTGATCTTCAGCACTGCAAAAACCAAAAGCAAACAAACACCACCACAGCAGGGGAATGATCCCCGTGTGGCTCAGTTCCAAAACTCAACCATGTCTTTGAACATTGCCTCAGAGAAAGGGCCCAACTGTGTGCTAAGAATAACTATCAGAGCACAGAACAAGAATTAAACTTTTTATATCACAGACCTCTTTTGCACTTTGTTGAAGCCTGTGAACTCCTTAAAAAATTCTATAAAATATGTAGGATTATGAAATTTTAAAAATTATGTTAAAATATAATAATTAAAATGTTCTGTAAAACAAATTTGTGATACTTGTAAGGTGTGTGCTTTTTAATCATGCACAAGCTCCAAAGCCTAACGGTGGATCAAATAACTAATTTCAAAGCTGTGATGTATGTAAATCATTTCAACATATCTGCATCAAGTGGAATAGAATGTGAAAGTACCTGTGACTTCTATTGGTGACAAAGTCACAGGTACTGCTAATCTTATTGTCATTCTTTATCTACATTCACAATAGGAAGAAATGCTAAATTTCAGTTAGAGATTTGAGAAAGCAAATACGTGGCTATTTTTCCTATCCAAGTTCATGAATCCCCAGGATTCTATCTGAGGTGAAGCGTTCTAAATTTACTTTTCATTTCCCAATATCTGTTATACATTTTGGTCCTTATTTATACTTTTGGTTTCTCATATCAGAGAAACAATGCAATATCAAAACGTGTGTCAAATGGGAAGGCGAACAAGAGAGGGGGACAGGAGGAAAAGAAGGAAGGGAAGAACAAAAAAGTAATATAAGGAAAACATGGAAATAAAGCTTTTGCATATAAGCGGGGGAAGAGGGGCTGAAGGGAGGGGAGGGAATTGGGGAAGAAAGAACGAAGATATATTATGCGCAGGTACAATGAATGTGATCATTACGTTTATCTTAAATGTACCAATAAAATTAACAAAAAAGGGCTTTGATTTAGACAATAATTAAAAAGGAAGAAAAAATAGGAAAAATAGGAAGCCTTACTTTTTAATGCACTATTGTCAGAAATATTAATTGTATTTCAAACCACAAACAACGTGTCCCAGCTTAGTCCTAAGCACAATTGTTTGCATTGTCATTTTTCAATATTTGTTGATGGAATTAACAATAGTATTGCTCTTCATTGAAACTCATCTATCAACTTGTCTGTTTTGCTCTGGACTATGAACTCTTTGAAATATAGTAACAGTGCCATAACAGGAGCCCAGGAAATGTTTATTGAATGAAAAATTTATGTTAATTCATATTCATGTGTTATATTGCAATCGGATTAACATCTTTAAACTGTCATCTGCATATTTTTGTAATATCAGGAAAGAGCGAGCTCTCACTAATTTCTGGCAGAATTCTGTTTAATAGCCCCCATGTATGGAGGATTTATTGTGTATCAGAGATGTAATGTCATGTAATACTCATAATGAACTTGCAGATGGATGTTATCCACCACTGAACAGTGCAATCCAGATGCTGATGAGGGTACAAACAGTAAACCATGGAAGGCACTTCACTAAGCACAATGGCATGGTGGGGGAAGACAGAGTTCGAGCCTGCAGATGACATACATTTCAGCAGGATGAAGACCTATAAGCCTGTTATGGTTTGAATCTGTGTGTCCCCCCAAAGCCTCAAGCAGCCATGGGGCAGACTTTTAGGGTTTGACTGCTTGTGGGTGTGAGAGCTACACCCACCCTGGGGTGGATAGTTTACATATGTAAGAGAGAGGAAAAGGTTGCTTGAGGCCATTCCTCCCCCATTCCACCCTGGTGTGTGGTTGCTGCTTTTGCTGTGTTCTGCCACCCTGAGCTGCAGCCCTCTGCCATGTGCCATTCTGCCTTATAACCTGCCAAGTATGGACTGACACCTCCACAAACTATAAGCGAAATAAACCTTTCCTTCCTTCATTTTGGGCATCAGGTATTTTGTCCCAGCAACGAGAGAAAAGTAACCAAGACAAAGCCTAATGAGACAAGATAATCAATGGCAGGCTAAGGGACTCTCATGACAAAAGGCACTGGGATTGGATGGAATACTTTTTATAAGAATGGTAAGTTTTTTTCACAGAGAGCTGAAGCAAGATAGGTTGGCATTTAAACTGTGGAGCTAAGTGTGTAGGCATTTTATCTGAAGTTCAGAAATACCACTGGCACCTTCAAACAGTATCCCAATTCTGTGTCTATCCCAAATCACTGTACATCAGATGATAATGATTTTGCAGGAGTGTCTCAGAAGACCATAGTAAATCTTGGTGTTTTCAAATTGAGTTTAATTAACGTCTCTCTGCCCATCTCCAGTAGAAGCATTGTGGAAAGAAATCAGGTAACTGGACTTGGGGTGGGAAAAGAAGCATCTAAGTGCCATGTTACCAACCCAGCAATGCTAATCTGAAACCCTGGTTGGCCATGGAAGTCCATAGTGAAGCATCATTAGTAGTGGTTCAGGTAGTTTTCCCAAATCAAAAATTTAAGATGATTAGTAGTATTGAGTTATTTGATCCAGCTTTTTCTCAGGGACTAGTGAAGGCAATTAAAGAGCTGTCATCTCTGCCATGTTTCTTAACTGAGAGGACCTTGAAATGTGTCCTGATGTGTATGGAAGGCTGACAACTTAATGTAGCGCAAAACATAATTTATTAACACTAATGACCAGAGTGTTTGCCACAAGAATGGTATAAATGAAACCATTTCTGAGAACATTTGCTGTGTTGATGTTTCTGGATCACTTTGTTTTGCTTACTCTTGGAAAAACATTGCCTTGTGTACAAATCACTTAAATAATCAAACAGTTGCATCTTCTGCAAATGTTTTTCATAGACTCATCTGTCTATGTACATCTTTGGTCTTTAAATATAAGGATGTAGGTCTCAGCTTGATCACACACTGGTCATATGGCTTTTTTTTGTTTTGTTTTGTTTTTTTTCTGGTACCAGGAATCGAACTCATGACCTTGTGCTTGCCAGGCAGGTGCTGCGCCACTGAGCTAAACCCCCAGCCTCTAGGTCATATGGTTTTGATGTGCCAATGCCCAGACTCCACTCTAGTCTCCCTGAATTACTTATATATATAATAAATACAAATTAAACATATTTGTTTTAGAGGACAGACTCAGTGTCCACATTGTTCAAAGTGAGAAGGAGTACTTTGAAGGGGGTTAAAGGCAATGTGTCTTATACATTTTTTAAAAAGTAAGACATTCACCATATATTCTGAGATGAAAAAGGATCTTAGATTTATATGTTGTATGTTCTGTAACAGCAATTCTCCTTGAGCTGATATTTCTCTGACTTCAGCATGAAGAATGACTGTGTATGTTTCAGAACAAAGGCTATAAAAATGCCTTTTAAGTGCCTTCAGGAGAGGCCTGGAAAATCCTGAAAGCAGCAGAAGGGAGTTGAAAAGGCAGTGAAAGAACTTGAGTGTGGCGTAAAAACAAAAGAGGTTAAGACATAACTATAATGTACAATAAACAAATGTTCCCTAGGGCACTTCGATCTCTGAGATGAGCACTCATATGCATATGCATACTTCGAATTTTACACACACATAAGCACAGACGCATACATGCAATGCTTCATATGTTCTGCAGCTGACTATAATCAGGCTGCACAGAAGCAGAGAAAGAGGATGAGATCGGATTAGTGTCTGATTGAATAGGGAAGTAGATCAGTTCCTCCCCACCTCCTTCTGATTTTCTTTCTAGGGGAATATTTTAACTATATCTATTAATAACATCGCCTCGAGGATATTGGGAGATGAAATTTACTTAGAAATGATCCAGTGTTATTTCCCATCAAATTTAAGGAATTTTTTTTTCTCTGGAATTCAAAATTCTGCTCTTATCTCTAGTTGAACAGATCTAGGAATAAGGACCCCCCAATTCTCTACACGACATCAGACAACACTGTTGTCTGTAAATATCCTGACCATTGAAAACTGCCTCTCTGCTATTCTTTGGTCTTCATTCAGGTTTTCTTTTTTAAATGAACTCAGGGGAATAAATTTCACCACACCCCCTTTCTTGAAACACTCTTTTAGAGGTTGGCAGAAACTCTTCCCATTGTTATGCGCCCCCTGCCACCTTATATTCAGGTCTTGCCCATCACAAAAAATGGCATTTCCAAGGAAAAATTATACCTTAATAATATCGAATCTTCCAGTCCATGAGGAGGAAAAATTATACCTTAATAATATCAAATCTTCCAGTCCATGAGGAGGAAAAATTATACCTTAATAATATCGAATCTTCCAGTTCGTGAGGAGGACATATATCATCTTTACCTGAGTATTATTTAGTTTTCCTCAACAATACTTTCCAATGTTTCAGTGTGTGGGGTTTGCATAATTTGATTAAATTTATCTCTAAGTATTTCACAGGTTTTAGAAATTAAGATATAATTCATGTACCATAATGTGTACTCCATTAAAGTGTATGACTTGTCAGTAATTTTGAGTATATTCACAAAGTTGTTCGAAAAGTACCATTCCATGTTTTTAAGTAGTATTTTAAGTTTCAATTTCCAATTACATAGAGTTGATAGTGCAGAAATATCGAAGTGAGTTTTACATTTCAACTTTGTATTTTGAGATCTTACTAAACTCATTGATCAGCTCTAGCGAGGATTTTAAACATTCCGTAGGATTTTCTACATAAGCGATCACATCATTTTTGATCACATCATCAATGACAGTGTTAATTCTTCTTTTTTATCTCTACTTTTTTTACTTCTTTATTTTCAATTATTATGAATCCTCCACTAAACTAATGAATAGCAGTGGTACGCAGACATCCTTGCCTTGCTCCCGATATTAGGAGAATCGATTCTTTTTTAACCAATAAACATAATGTAGCTTCCAGTTTTTCAAAACATAATTTTTTATTTATTGATTTTATTTCACTGATTTCTTACCTCACTTTCATTATTCCTTTCTTCTGTTTATTTTAGGTTTAATTTGATTTTTTCTATTCCCATAAGGTACATACTTAGAGCCTTGATTTTAAAGTTATCTCCTCTAATATTAATAGTTTGCATTATGAATTCCCTCTAATTACTGCTTAGTTGCTTCAGAAATTTTGAATTGCTGTGCTTTGATTTTAATTCAGTTAAAAATGTTTTCTAATTTACTTTGTGATTACTTTTTTGACTTACATATTGTGTAGGAGTGTCTTATCTAATTTTCAGATATTTGGGGACTTTTTCAGATATTCTAACTTGATTTATATTCTCTTTTGGTCAAATTTAGCTTAAATTGTAAGCTATCACATTCTACCTTCAAATGATATCACACTATTTTAGAAATAATACAACACCTTAGAAAATTATACTACCATTTCCTCCACCTTTGAGCTATTGTCACTCACCTTACTTCTAGATATGATAGAAAAACCCCATAACATGTTGTTTTTCTCTAAGTAGTCAATTACTTTTAAGGAGATCATTAAAATGAGAAAATATATTTTGCATTTTACGTGTCTGCCATTTCTGTCATTCTGCTTTCTACTGTGTAGCCCCAAATTTCCTTCTACTGTCTTCTTTCTACCCAAAGAAACCCTCTGAGCATTTATTGTAGTGCAGATCAGCTGACAATGAATTTCTTAGCTTTTGTTTATCTGAAAAGCACTTATTTCACCTTCATTTTTGAAAGATAATTTCAACATAAAAGAATTCTAAAGCAACACTTTCAGTGCTTTGAAGATTGAATTTCACTGTCATCATTTTTTTAATAGTTTCTGATGAAATGCTACACATATCTGTGACGCTTTGTATATAATATATATTTTATGGCGGCTTTTAAGATTTTCTCTTCATTACTGGATTTTAGTAGTTTGATTATGATACACCTTGGTCTAGTTTTCTTTATGTTTACTCTGCTTGGGGTCCATGAATGTATTCATGAAACCATGCTTAAAACATTTATGTATTAGAAATTATGTATGGGGGCTGGGGATTTAGCTCAGCGGCACAGCGCCTGCCTGGCAAGCACAAC
>NW_004955419.1:17347910-17377706 GCF_000276665.1 Chinchilla lanigera | reverse complement strand
TTTTTTCAATGACAGTGGTTCCTTCTTGGACCCTAGAGTGCGCTTATGACCTCCAGTCACCTACCAGGATCTCGTATAAAAAAAAAAAAAAAAAAAAAAAAAAAATTATGTACAGGCTCGACCGTAGAACTCAGGTCTCTCTTCTAAAACTTTTCCTCCTTTGTTAGAATTAAACAAATGTGAAAACTTCTGACATGTACATATTTAACTAAAAACTGTGAGCATCCAAGGAAACAATTCTTTTATATATTGTACACAATTTCTTCCTAAATTACTTCCAAATAATGTTTGTATGTCTTACAGAATTACTTTAAATTCAGGAAAATAGCAATCTACTTTATTTATAGAAATTTATTCATGGAATTAGAAGGAGAAGCATAGACAAGCCCTAGGAATAAAACACAATGAAAAGTGATTTTAATATAACAACAACATAAAAAAGTGATAAATTTAACAGGAGTGTTTACAATATTTATGAAGAAATCTTCGAAATAGTGTTAAAAGATTCAAAAGTTAAAATGAATAAATGCCTATCTTTGGAAAGGAAACAATATTATCAGATATTCATTCACCTTAAATTAATAAAAACTTTAAAGTAATGCCAAAAGAAATACTATAACTTTCTCAGGTGGGTAGAGAAAAAATATACCTGCCAGAGAAGGTAGGAAAATTCTGAAAAAGGAGAGCAATAATGACTAACTTTTTACATATTAAAACTGATAAACTACAATTGAAACTGTATAGTCCTGGGTCAAACTTATACAATAAGTAGTGAAAAAGAGGAATCTAGAATGATTCCCAAACTTACTCTGTCATAAAGGCTTCATTTCATTTTAGTGAACAATGAATTAATTAATGAATGGTATTAAGGTAAATCTGGAAAAATATTTTTAAAAGTGGGAGCCTACTTTACTCCATATGCCACAATAAATTCCAGGTAGGTTAAAGACTTAAATAGAACCCTAAATATTAAAGACTTGAAAAAATAGAACCCTAAACATCAAGAAACAAATCACTGAAGTATTTTTTATAGTCCTGGAGACCTGGGAGATTGACATAACATTGAAATGCCTTTAAAAAGAAGAATACACAGGAGCTGGGGATTTTGCTCAGCAGCAAAGTGCCTGCCTGGCAAGCGCAAGGTCGTGAGTTCGGTTCCTGGTACCAGAGAAAAACCAAAAAAAAAAAAAAAAAGAATACACTTGATTATCAAAATGTTTTAAATTTTTCCATAAACTCCCATGAGTAGAATAAAAAATACTTTTGTATAAATATTTTTAGAAGAACTAGTGTTGATGATATAATGAGTACTTATGCATCAAGAAAGAAAAAATTAACAGCCAAATTTTAAAAGAGTCAAAAGATATAGACAGGCAGTTCATATGAAAGAAAATAAAAACTGCTTTGAAACATATGAAAAGTTTTGTATGACTCCTCTTAGTAAGAACATGTGAATTAAAGTGGCAACAAGGTGCCATTTGCTATTTGAATCACATAGATTAAAAAGTTCAGTGAATT
This sequence comes from Chinchilla lanigera, assembly GCF_000276665.1. Taxonomy (NCBI): domain Eukaryota; kingdom Metazoa; phylum Chordata; class Mammalia; order Rodentia; family Chinchillidae; genus Chinchilla; species Chinchilla lanigera. The sequence goes on along the minus strand of NW_004955419.1, from coordinate 17,376,188 downwards.
TTTTTTCAGTGAGGGTGAGAGAAGACCAATACTCTCATGTGCTTTGGGTAGGAGTGTCAATTGGAGGACAGTTTGGCAATGTCTACCAGAATTTGAAAGGTTTCTATCTTTTGACTCTGTAATTCCACTCCAGGCATTGATGTCTTGAATGGTTCTGGAACATGTACGAAAAAGTGTATTCACAGGATAGCAGCATTGCTTGTGCTTACACAATTGGGAAGAGCCTAATTTCTGGTGCAGAGCTCTCTACCTCCATCCCCTTTCCTGATCCAGTGCATCCGTCTCCAGCTACCGTGACTGTTGGCTGCTAATAGCTTATACTCATGCCTCTCCAGAGCCTTGTCCTCAACTGACTGGGACAATCCTTACCTGGGAATGGCTGGGAGTTACCCATAGGTTGCCCAAAGTCAATGTTTGAACTATTTGTGATACAAAAGCTCATCACCGTTTCTTGATGCCATGCCTTCTCCAGAGCTCCGGGTCAAAGGTTAGACTTGACTAGAGCCACACCTTTGCTTGGCTTTTTTTCCCAGCCCATTTTTATTTCTGGCTTCTGTATAGGCTTCTGTTGAAAGCACTTCTTAGTAGATCACGTTCATAATTGTCTCTCTCTGTCAGGTTCCACTTCTAGAGGATCCAGCCTGAGACATCTATTAACAGGGATTAGTTAAATAAATTATAGTATTGCATGGAGTGGAGTGATACTTAGAGATTAAGAAAAAAGAGGCAACAGTTGTCTCCATCCTGGCATGGACTACTCTCTCAAACACAGTAGAAAAATTAAGTTGCAGTTTAATATGTGAAAATAAAAGGCAAGTTACAAGTATGGTTGAATATGCATGAAATATCTCTGTAAGTATAGCCAAGAAGTGAATATTTGCTTGATCACAAGGGAGAACAATTTAGGTCTTTAAGATGAAAAGATAGAGTAAACTTTCCACTATATTATATTCTTTTTTCCACCTTTATAATATTCTATCAAGTGAATAAATTAATAGTTAAATTATATTATTTCAACAGTATTAAAGCAAAACTTGAGGCTGGGGATTTAGCTCAGCAGCACAGTGCCTGCCTGGCAAATGCAAGGTTGTGAGTTTGATTCCCAGTGCTGGAAAAAAAAAATAAAGCAAAACTCATTAATACCATCAAATAACTTAGGATTTGGAGAATGTTATTTATCGGAAATTATTGCTCTTGTGCTCAAGAATAGGTCATATTTTTGTAAATTAGCAGGTTAGTACTCTAAATGGAAACATATGGGTTTGAAGTCCTTGGAGCATGCCAAAAATTATCTAATTATCTGTAGCTTAAGAACTTTTTTTGGAATTTTGTTAATTTACTGAGTAAACACTTGTCTTATGGTTAATACCTAGCTACTTTCACCTGGACCTTTCCAAATTATCACAAATTGCCACAAATTTTCCTCAAAATAACATGCTTTTTCTGAGCCTGAGTTTAATCACATTTCATTATATTGCATTAATTATGATAGATTCCCTACCTCTTTCATACCTGTGCTCAAGTAGCCATCATACCATCATTAGTTACTGTTGGCCTTTGGTTACAAATAATACACACACATCTGCTGTGAAGTGTACATTTTTTTAAGGACCAAATACACTGGACTGAGGGCTTATACACAGAAAGTGATGTCAAAGTACCACCCTGAAATGTGGCTACACATTGTCTCTGCTTCATGAAACAGAAGTTGTGACTATATAAAAACACTTGTTTGTAGCTGAAACATGGTCAAAGATATTTCAGACTTTTCTCACTGTTTATCCCGAGACCAGGGTGTCTAACACTTTGGAATGGCCTTATCCTTTACTACTTCCTAAGGCCTATGCAGCCCTCCTGCAAAATGCTTCTCCTTACCATCTTCCTTCCCCATATCTCTCCCTGTCACATTTGTGTGTCCCTTTAGATATGGCATGGGAAATGCAAGTCAGGTAGGCTGGTGTGAACGTGTCATGTGGGAGTGGTTGTTGGTTCACTTACCTTTTCATTCTGTAACACTGAGTGGATCCCTACGTTGCATTTTACTTGGTGCAACAGGTCTGGGTAAATAGTGGTACATGTGGTAGGGACCCTTGAAGGGTTGAGAATGACTTCAAAGGGTCAGACAGTAAGCAAATATCTTTTTAGTGAATAAGAAAGAAAGAAACACTGAAATTTGATGCTATGTGCATATACATAATTGGGCTTCAGAAAAATTTTAAATTCCATACGCTAGAAATAGCCTTGCAGACAAAATTGAAAGGCTGAGGATAACACCTTGATATTTAGCACATAGGACATGAGAGGGTGGGTTGCTTTTAAAAGTCGATAATAATAAGATAAATAGCCAAAAAGAAAAATGGGCAAAGACGTGAACAGAAAATTCATAAGTGCAATCCCACTCAATCAACGAGATACCATTTTCACCCATTAAACTGGCAAAATATTGTAATTGTAGGACCTCATAAAGCAAGAATGTGCTTGGAAATACTGCTTAGCTGTTAGTTTAACTTGTACCTCCTTTCTGGTACCTGTCTGGTGGCCAATTAGAATGAATAAAAAACCTGAAATCAGTTCTTGCTATTTGACTTGACTTGGTACTTGACTGTATAATTCCTTTTTTCAGAATTTTGTCTTGCAGGAATAATAAAAGGTATAAATAAAGACTTTTGTACAAGGATATTTACTCTAGCATAATGTATGATCATGAAAAATTGCCACCAAGCTATTTCAAAATTAAATGGTTAAATTTATGGACACAATTATGAGATGGAAACATTATCCCACCTCTAAAATTCAGATTGTCAAAGAATAAGAACATAGGAACATACTTCAGGCACGTTATTGAGTGATAACATGGAAGCTCAGTAAGAACTCAGAAGGTTAACAGCATGCACATGTACAGCAATGAAGAAACCAAATATGAGGAATACGTGTTTATATGTGATGGAAGGAAGAGTGATATTAATTTTTCTTTTTCTCTCTGTATTTTCTAATCTTAACGCTCAGCAGATACTACTTTGAAACTATATTGAGATCATATCAAATGTTAAGGAAGAGATATAAAAACCAGATATTTACACAGATGTGTTTTAAATGATTTGTTTTGCTCAAACGCTAAATATTCCTAATGTCTTTCTAAATACAACTGCCCCACAGAAGCACAAAATTAGTCTGGGCTATAACTTCTCCTTCAAAATAAAACCTCCAGCGCCTCTCTGAAATCTTGGGCTTTTTCTGAAAACATACTGCTTGTTTTCTCTTTGGTGTCACCTATGGTTCTTTGAGGTAGAGAGTCTTTTAATTCAGGAAAGCAGATGTATTATTTATTTCCTTTTTTCCTAGTCCTCCATCTTATCCTTTCAGACTTTGTATTTTAATACCAAGTAAAATTATCCTTTCACTGGAAAATCAAAATATGAGTATAGATGGCAAAAATGTATTACATCAGTAACATGGTTGGAATTATAACAAGAATAATATATGGGATCTTACAAATGGTAGACATGGAAATTGAAGCTGACATACAATTTTTTATAGCTGAGAAAGAGGGAATGTTTAAAACAAGAGTTTGCAGTAAGTATTAAATTTTATGAAACAATGTAAGGTTGAGATGTAAAAGTGACAGTTGGAGACAACAAAACAATTTACAACATTTTATGCTTATAAAATAAATCTGTAGGCATGATAATGGAATTTGGTAGCATTTAGTCAAAAGATCTCTCATTTGGTTGACTTTATAAATTCAAATGTAGGCATATAAACCTTTTAGTTTTACCTTTGTAGTGTTGTAGGTATTTGGGTCAGTAGTCTCAGTAAGATGTATCCAACAATATAATTTAACATAAAATATTTTTTCAGGGTTTATGTAGCAAGAAGTTATAATTTGAAACATTTTTGTTGTGACTGACTTTTTTTAATGCATAAGATTGTTCTCATTCAGTAGAAAAATATCTATTGCACCAATTTATTTAACCCTATAAACCCTTTCCTAACAAATCTTGAACAAAACATTGCCTATAAAAATTGGAAAAATGTTTTGTTGATATTTAATATTTTGTATCTACATTTAGGTATATATTAATACATGAAAATATTTAGTCTGTGTTAAAAATATGTATTGCATACCCAGCATATTTCAGGCAATATGTTTTATGGAAGCTGTCTTGGAAATGTCTTAAAAAGATATCAAATAGTGGCAACATTTTGGGCAAAGTTCACATGTATGAATTTTTTTTCAAAGCAGCGACTTTGTTTTCTGCCAAAAAAGTAAGAATTGGGCAATTTGCGTTAACTTTAGTGACTAAGAATCACTGAGAATAATTGAACTTATTTATTCAAATTAAAAATTTAATTGTCTTAATAAAAGCGATGGTGTTACTGTGAAAATATCTGCAGTTGTGTTTTGTGGAACAGAGATAAACCTTATATATAAATTCAATATTTGTAAATGATTAGGATGATAGGCTGCAAATGTCTTTCACAGCAGTTAGAGGAACAAAAAACTTCTCTACCAGATTGATAAGTTAAGATACTTTAATTAATCTACAGAAGACTCTAGTTTAATTGCATTTCTTTGGATATAAGTAAAACCATATTCTGTTATTAGCTTAAATTATGTTAATCTGCTCTGGGCCTTTACACCTGTCTGGGGGAAATTTGATCTCAGTTTGCTTTGTGGACAGTCTGCACCCTCCTTGGCTGAGTGTCATGCAAAGATTCAGGGGCCCTTTGCAGTGCATACCACAGGGGAAGGACATACTTGTCTTCAGTTCCCATTGGTTGTTTCTGAAAAGCTCCTTGGCCAGGCTGGCATGCCTCGGACTTCATTCTGTAACTTTCCAACTTTCGGACAGTGGTGAGGGAACATCTAGAGTATTGTCTTCCTGGCTGGAGATGGAGCTTACTGTAGAAGATGAGGTGCCCAGGTTTAGTCCTTAAAGTCACAGCTAAGTCCCACCTGCCGAAAGCCAGAGAGCTACATGTATGAGAACATAGGTTTGATTGTCAGACAGAGCTCTGCATTCACCATATGCAGGACTATAGTCCAATTGCCTAACTCCATCTGGGACATTACAATGAGAGTACATAGGACTTAACCGTGGAGGGTTCCATGAGCGTAACATAATAATGTGTCTGCAAAGAGCTTATTCCACCAGGACAGGGCTTAGTGAATGTCACCTGAGATTGTGGTTATCTTCCCTTCAAACCGGCGAACAACCTCCCTTCTCATGTACTTGGAAAGCAAAGCTCCCTCAGCATTTTCTCCTTCAACTCGTGAATATTACTTTCTACATATCATTCTCTGTGTTCATTTAATCTTTTTCCATAATGTACCTGCAAACCTGTGTCCTTAGATTCCATTGTTTATGCCTCAGGTTCTTTTGTGACCCATTCCCCTTGTCTAAGACCTTCCTTGGCTCTCAGGCAAACGTTCTACTCTGGAGCAACCTTCTGGATATGCTATCATCTGAAGGATTCCCTCCTATCACCCATTACTATGTGTCACTGTGTTCTTCGCGTCTTCCTTTGGCATCTTTCATGTTTCAGTTTTTAACACTTTGCTCTTTGCTTTTGCAATGATTCACTCTGAGGCTTCCAGAGGATGTTGAGTGGGACAAAACATTGCTATGTGTCTCACAATTTGAGAAGACCCAAGAGAAACTGAAGCTAGACACATCTCCGTGGTTGACCATTGGGAGGGAGAATTATCCAACTGAGTAGTGAGGTTATTTGACGTATCCTGAAAGTAGCAGAGTTAGGAGATTAATTCTGTCACACTGGCAATTAAGTTTGTGAACACAGGGATTTGGGGAGACTAGACTACTTGGGTTTGAACCCCATCTCTGCTGCTTATAACTATAAAGTTGAATTACTTAATTCAACTCAGTTCAATTCAACTGAATACAATTCAACATAATTTGACTGGTTGAATTATTTAAAATTTCTGTGCCTGTGGTCTCTTATCTGTAAAACAGAGATAATGTAGGACTTACTACACAGGGTAATTGCATTAAATGAATCCATTATTAAGAATAGTGATAGTATCATTATAATTCCCCACCTTGCTCACGTCCTGCTTAGGCAAGAAAGAAGGTAAAGAATTACCACAACCCCACTTTGGGTCTTTCCAGCAAGGGCTCAGACCTGTGCGGGAGGATAGAAGAGGGGAGAAGATAAAATTCAGATCATGTTTGAGATAGAAATGTTTAATTGGCTTGTAATTTTAATAAACTTTCAGAGAATGTCTGGAAAACTATGGTTCTGTCCAAGATGTAATTAAGAGTTGTTTCACAAAACCTCTATTGAAATTTTTCAGAAAAATAAAAACCAATTTCATGCTTTTATTCCACTAACTTGACTCTTTGATAGTAATGCTAATGATGATAGTGGTGGCAGTGATGATAGTTACCTGCATTTAGCCCAAGTTTTCTTGGATATTGTGGCAAATTATCAAGGTTAAATACACGTTTACTACTCATACACACTAAGATGGCCATAATAAAAATAAATAGACAAGAATAACAATTAGCAAGAATGTGAAAAAGCTGGAACATGCATGTAATACTGGTGGGGATGTAAAATGTTGCAGTGGGTTTGGAAAACAGTTTGGCAGTTCCTCAACATGGTAATCGCCTGGCAATTCTACTACTAGATATGAAAGAGAAATGAAAGCTATGTTCACACACAAACCTGTCCACAAATGTTCGTTAGCAGCATTATCCATGATAGGAAAAATCCAGAAACAACATAAATTTCCATCAAGGGATGCATGGATAATGAAAATGTGATATATTCTTACAGTAGAATACTATTCAACCCTATAAAGAATGAGCTACTGATGTGTGTTAAACATGCTCATAATGCTCAAAAACAGTATTTTAGATGAAAGAAGCAAGTCACAAAAGTATATATATTGTATGATCTCATTCATTTGAAATGTCCAGAATAAGCAAATCTAGAGAGAACAAAAGGTGATTAGTGGTTCTCAAGAGCAGGCCGGGTAGGATAGGAAAAGGCTACTTACTAATAGCTACAAGGTTTCTTTTGGGGATGATAAAAATGTTATAAATATAGATTTCATGATGATTATACAACTCTAAAAAGATAGACTTTATGGTATGGAAATTATATCTCAATAAAGCTGTTAAAATCAGTTTATTATTGTCAAATTTTTGGAAAGAGGGCCATGGTTTCCTTGGACTTAGTCTTTATGTTTTAGGATGAATGACCTTTTCCTTCTCTTGCTGCGTGGCCTCACTGATCAATCAGTGACAGTCATGGACATTTGTCATTTTTTCTGGTTACCCAGCCTTTCAGTCCATTTTCAAGCTTGGAGAACATATTTACAAGTCTTGGTGGGACGTAGCAGTTACCTCTGCCATGACCTGAATATACCCTCGTCTCCCCAAATCCCTGTGTTCATAAACTTAATCACCAGTGTGATAGTATTAAGATTCAGGGCCGTTGGGGACAGTGATTAAATCTTGGGTTAGTGCTCTCACAAAAGAGGTTGAAAGGAGTTCTCTAGTTTATTGTGCCCTTCTGCGATGTAAGGATGTAACAAGAATGCCCTCACCAGTATCAAATGCTGGTGTTTTGATCCTGGACTTCTCAGTCTCCAGAAACATGAGAAAATCTGTTCCTTATAAATTACCAAGTCTCCAGTGTTTTGTGAAAGCAGCACAAATGGACTAAGACAAGCTTTAGGCATAGAAACTGAAAACACCAGGTACTTGCTTGCAGCTCTCCTAGAGACACTCAGTCACCCTACCCTAGACTTGAGGTCAGGCCCTGGGAATAGATGCGAAGAAGCAGGGACAGCGGGACATCTGTTTCGATGGTGGGTGGGTGAGCAGCAGCACCAGCCAATCTGGTTTCCAGGGACAGCATCTGTCTATTGCTGGGCAGTGGATGTAAGGCATGAGCTGCTGTAATCAGCAGCCATGGTGGTCTCCTTGGTCCATTCATGCCTTGATTTTGGCTGTGACAAAATGTTGCTAAGTTTTCTGGTCCTGACTGTTTTCTAAGTCTGGTTTTTCAACCTTCCTGTGATCATGTGAGCTGACTGATACCTTTCTACTCAGTTACTTTCCTTCCATGATCAGTTTCTCCGGTTGAAACTAAGAATCCTGTAGGATGCAGCTTACATGACAGAATGATTTTCATCCCAAAAGAGCTCCAGGATCCATCTCTTGAGACAGTATATGCATGTATTTCTTCCATAACTTCTTTTTGCTATCCATGATCTCGTTTATGTCTCATAATAGCTTTGTGATGTGGACCCTAATAGTTTCTTTTTCACAATGAGGAAACAGGCTCACAGGAATGAATAACTTGTCGATTCAAATCCAGGCCACTTCGAGTGCCCTTCCCAATGATTTTTGTGGCTCCTTCTTTATTTTCACTGCTGCCGTATCTTGCCCATTATTTACAGTGAAAGGTCCTTTTCCTCTCCCTCTCTCCTCTTCCTTCTTAAAATCATGTTGCACACCATTGCCAGATTTCTTTATGTAAGTATTTGTCTGCAAAGACCCTATAACTGCTCCTTATTGCCTAGGTGATCAGACTGAAGGGAGGCATTTACTGCTGATATTCAAAGCCTCCTTCATCCCTGGCCATGTCTCACTCTAGTTCTTGCTTATCACATGCTACAAGTTTAGGCCTTCCTTATTTTCTCTTAGTCTGATTTAATTTACTACAGACAGTAGACCTTCAATAAATATCCTTAATCCTGAGACAGACTGAGGACAAAATATTGAATTCACTTCTCATGTTTCCATCATAAACTCCCAATTCCACTGCAATGATGATTGGGGAACAATAAAATAAGCATCAAGTATCATATGATGGGATATATTGGAATGTGATATTCTTGGCTGGAAATCATTTCAGGGTGGAAAATGTTTGCTAAATATAAACACTGTAAAAACATGTGTACCATCCAGCTTTATTATTAGATTCTCATAGAATTTTATTTAGAAGCTGAAGAACTTGTGAGGCTATACAATTCCTGGAATGGAATTTAGTCTTGGTTTCTGAAATCAATCCAGGCAAGCCTTTTTATACATGAGCATTCTTAGAAAGTCTTTGAACATCTATTCTGACTCACTTAAACTGGTGGCGCAAAGTCCAAAAATAAAGTCACCATGAGGTTCTGCTTACTTCTTGCTTTAGTTGCACTGGAAATTTTCCAAGGAAAATGCATGTGTTTTATGAGTTCTCCTTTTTCTCTCCTATATTGCCAGCATTGGGTAGTTGAGGCTCAGGGCAAGTCTGGAGTGGCTTGAACCAAAATCAATTATAGATATTGAGCAGGAAAATGCAGAGAACTGGACCATACTTGCCAAGGATATATCTAGAAAGCTAGGGCATCCGTGGAGGGCTGGTCAGGAGAGTGCTTGAACTTGTCAAGGGACTGAGCCGAGAGTCCTTGTATGGCTCCTGTTTTCCACTTCTCCTGTTCCTCCCTTGGAACTAGTGGAGGCCCAATGACTCCTGACTTTCAGGATTTTGCAAGAGAGATTGAAAAGATTATATCTCACATTTCAGGACACCACAGATATCTTTTTTATTCTGGGTCTGGGCTTCACTTTGATTCCTGAATGTGATACTCTGTAGAGTATCTTGCTAAATCCACCTTGTAAGAGGCAGCCTAGTGTCTGGATGGCTGACACTTGTCCCTTCTCTTCTTATGCTTCTCCTACCTTCCATGAGTTCTTCACAAAACAGTTATCAGTTCCCTTTGTTGCTATGAGCTTTCAGTCTAATGAGCAACTCTGCCAGCTGCTGTCTGCTCCCCTGTTCCACTCCTTGTTGTTAAGGTCAGACTTTCTCCATCAGTACCATCCTCTACTGATCCTGTTAATCAGAACTCGTGTCTTCCAGGCATGTCTTCCTCTGTACCATTCTGCAGGCAACCTAATTTCAGACCCTGACCGCATGTCAATGTTACCAGCTCTATTCTTTATAGGAGTAGCAGGAACTGAGGAGACTGTCAGGAGCCCTAACATAGGTTAGAGACTTTGATAGCACGCACAGTAAGAGTGGGTCAAAATTCTAGATCAGTGGTGGCAAACCTGTGACACCTGTTATTTTCTTTTAAGACAGAAGATGTTAATGTATAAGTTGTTTTTTCTACACTAAAACCTCAGTATTCAAGTTCAGTTGCAGTGTTGGCACTTTGTGGTAAATAAGTGGGTTCTGGGTTGCAGTTTGGGCCCTCATCTCTAAAAGGTTCTCCATTGCTGTCCTAGATTGATGGAAAGCAGAAATTGAGCAACAATACCAAAGGGACCAGGGTTCATTACTATATAAATGTCTTTGTGCTAAAGAGAAAAACTCACGTGCTTTGGGTGGAATAGTTAAAAAAGCTGCTTTCCTCCAGGAAGTACAATGGTTTGAATGGTATTCCCCAAAAGATAAGTGGCAATCCTAACGCCCAGGACCTGTGCATGGGATCTTACTTGGAAAAAGGATCTTTGCAGATGTAATTAAAGATCTTGAGATACCATCATCCTGGATGACCTACATACCTAAATTCAGTGACAGATGCTCTTTTAAAGAGAAGAGAAACAGAGGAGGCGAGGTGGAAGCAGAGATTTGAGTATTGGAACTACAAGCCAAGGCATGCCAAGTCTTGATGCCTACCACAAGTTTGGAGAGAAGCATAGGACAGGTTCTTCCTCAGATCCTCCAGAAGGCAGCAACCTTGTTGACACCTTGATTGAAGACATTTAACCTCCACAGACTGGGGATGTGGCTCAGTAGTAGGGCTGTTGCCTTGCATGTACACAGCCCTGGGTTTGATCCCAAGCACCACAAAAAAGAAGTTATTTAACCTCCAGAAATTTGAGGATACATTTCTGTTTCTTTAGGTCTGTTTGCAGTAATATGGTATAGGAGACCTGGGAAACTAATGTACAACTCCAACAGGGAGACATGACTTGCTGGAGAGAATACAGATTAGCTTTCAGCCTCTTTATCCCCTCAGCCTGATTTCTTGTACATTGCCCATATAGCAAGACATGAGCTGCAGAACCATTTACCAAAACACTGACGGAGACTGAGGAACCAGAGCCCGAATCCACGAAGAATTAAAGAAAGACAACAGATAGTAATGGGAAAAGAATGAATTCTGGAGGCAGATAGAGGCTTGAGATTCTGACATTGTCACAGATTAATATTACTGAGCATTTGAGTAGGAAGGGAAATAGCATTTATTGATTACCTGCTGGGAATTATTCTTCTTCTGATTTTGCTGCATGACCAGCAGAATTGGGTGACAATGTACAGTGCTCAGTGTCCCTTCTGTCTTCTATAATATTTATTTCCTTCCTTCTCATTTTGGGTAACGTGTTAACATTGGAGGTGCACAAAAGCTGCTAGGACTTGTGCTGTCAGTTTGCTTCAGCTCAGGAAAGCATGGGGCCTATTGAAAGAGCAGCTAATGGTATTTTCCCCTGGAGGAGAATGAAACTGACATACTGCTTGGAGAAAAAAGGGAAGAGATAAAGCAGGAACCACAGTTTATAAATATTGTATTTGCAGCATGGCCACAATTTGGAATCTACTCTGCATATTTATTTTATATGTAGCACTAAGTACATGCAAAACTGGTTTTAAGATAATTTCCATAATGAACACAAGTATTATAAATATAGATTTCAGTTGGAATTCAAGTGTGAAAGAGGTTCTTCCAGTATACCCATATTTTGATATTGTTGTCTTTTCCAACAAGAGGGAATGACTTTATTTCCATTTTTTTTTTAAAAAGGAAATTGATAATAGTTGTCCTGAATTAAAAGAAGATGAGTTCTTATTTACCCAGCAGGTGGAATCTGGCCATCCTGAAATTTGGGGATATTTTGTGTCTTCTGAACCTGAACAGAAATTGTATTGAAATAACAATGTTAATGTACACTATTAAGAGAATTTTGATGGCTTATAAAACCCTTGTCAACTATATATAAGGGTTATTGATATTTATAGATCAGATAATAGAATGAATTTTTCATTCAAATATATTTTGGTATTGTGTACAGATATTTTTGATGGATATGTGAATCAAATTCTCTCTGTATCTGTCTGTGTCTCTCCCATCCCCTCCCCTCCACTCTTCCCCTTTTCGTGCACCTCCCCTTTTTTGTCCTCTTCTTCTCCTTCACTTTTTCTTCCTCTCTCCCTCTCCCTCTCTCTCTCCCTCCTCCTCTCCCTCTTTCTCTTTTCCTCTCTCTCTCCACCTAGGACCTTCACACTGAGCTACATCCCCAGTCCTTTTTTATTTTTTATTTTGAGACAGAATCTTGCTAAATTGCCCTGACTGGGCTTGAACTTGTAATCCTCCTTCCTCAGCTGGAATTACAGGCATGTGCCACTACTCATGGCTCAAAGTTTTTATTTTATAGACCTTTTCCAGTATGATGTTGAAAGGTAGTCTGTGTGTCTGAGTTGGAGGACTATTAGACCCTCAAGGCTGCTCCTATGTGTCCTGGTCATAGAAGTACCATCATGACAGAACTGTGAAGCTAAATATTTTCAGAAATGCGGAATGACTACATTTTGTGCCTTCAAGAAAGCTGTCTTATGAAAGCTTATACTTCACCAGTGGTCCAGATAAGGCTGGAAGAAGAGAGAGGCAAATATATACTGGCTTTTGCCTCCAGGGAAATTCTCTGAGGGTTTGAGCACATTTTTATTGGATTCTTTGGGGTCTTTATTGAAAAGGTGTTAGGCTATCCAGCAGCTGAGACCTTGTAGTCCTTTTAAAGCAGGAAATAGAAAAATGATGATCTTTGCTACCTTTATGTATGTAATTATTTTGAAGATTTATTCCAAATGTGTGGTTTATTGAGGTATCCCCTGTGGCATGTACCTATCCTGTATGCATGCGTGTGAGCAACTCATGTAAAAAGTGAGCTCTAAAGGACTCAGTTCTATCTTTTGAACTGACAGATATGTGGGCTTTAAACTGTGAACTTGATCGCTCAAGATAGCAGAGACAATAAAGAGTCTTTTATATCTTTATGGCCCGTGTCACTGTTACCAGGAACTCTCAGACAGAAGTTCATTGCTTAGAGGATAGTTAAATAAAGATGCTAAAGGATTAGATAAAACATTATCCATGTGTTATCCCAGAGTCAGTGGTAATATCTACTGACAAAAGAGAAGATTAATCTCAGAGCCTTCTGCTAAGCAGCACACTAATATCCAAATCACGTTTCAACATATTTCTTTGCAGGGAGGCTGTTTTATCTCCATCCAAGGTGGCATTGATAGATTCATGGAATGAGTTTCCTGGTCTCTAGAAGCTTGTCAGCCTTCCAGTGACATGTTTTTTCAAATAATTCAACGAGTCAGGTCCATCTGGAAGTCATTGTTTTGTTGCCTCCTGTCTTTCATATGACCTCTATTAAAAACTGCAGAGAGAATGTGGTTTGCAGAAAAGCTGAGATGTCCCAAAGTTGTGTTTAATGCACTGCTGACATTCAAACAGATCGGTGGCTTCTTCTTTGGAAGAAGATATTGGCAGAAGGAATCATAAAGGCCTGGAGTTATGAACTATTTGGCCCAGAGGGGTTTATATGGCTTGTGCCTACTTCCTGTTTGAAGAGCTGTACTCTGTGGCTTTTAGTCTAGATGGTTTCCAGCCATGGTTTCTTGTTCACTGAGGGGAAAGGAAGCCCCTTGCTTTGCAAGGCAGCCTATTCCTAAGGAAAGTCCTTCAGCTGAGCTGAAATATACTTATGTAACATTGGTCTTACTTGTAAAGCAACTATGAATGAATGTCTTTCTCTGTGATGGTTCGTGCAGTCTAGACAAATGGATAGAGATACTGAGTTTGACCTCACTCCATCGTTTAAGTAGCTGGGCAATTAAAAATTCCTCAGCAGTTTGACTTTTTGATCTCTTAGGTGAAGATCAGAATCCCTCTCACGTGGATTAGTGCAGGGTTGGGACCAAATAATATATTTTAGCTGTCTATCACGGTGCTTGGCACGAGGTGGGCATCTATTGAATGTTTCCCTCCTCCTTCTACTTGGCAGCTTTTCAAAAACACTTGGAAGGAGCAAATCTGTTTCTTATGGTGTTTTCTTTTCCCAGCCATTATGCTGTGGGTCAAATATATGGAGCTGAAAGTGAGAGAGTGGGAAATATCTAAGTCAATGTCTCTCATGAGATTATGTTTAGATAGCATGTGGATGATCATTTTATAACAAAATTTACATCTCCCTAAGTGATACATTTCAAAGTCATCTTCCCTTTGGGCATATAGTATTATTTTTCCTCATATGATATTGATGTAAAATCTGCTTTAAAACAAGTCTATTTGAGAATAAACATGAGTCAACAAAAATATCTCATTACCCTGTTTAAAAGCAAACAGTTTTCTAAGAAAACAAGTTCTACTTTTAAAAATGTGATTAACAAGCCAATCTGAAAGTCTACCTACTCTGTGATTTTAACTGTATTACATTCCTGAAAAGGCAAAACTATAAAGACAGTAAAAAGATTAATGAGGAGGAAAGAATGAATAGGCAGACCACAGAGGATTTTAGGGCCACAAAACCACTCTCTATAATACTGTATTTAGCTATTTTTACATATTACATTTTTAAAACCCTGTAGCTTATACAAAACAGAGCAGACCCTAACTTGAGATAAGGATCTTGGCAAATAATGTCTCAACATTTACTCATCAGTTGTAACAAACAGGATGTTAATGCAAGTTGTTAATAATAAGAAAAACAGAGAGAAGATATGAAAACTCTACTTTCTGTTCACTTTTCCTGTAAGCCTAAAACTGCAAAAAATCTATTAATTTAAAAAATGTCATGAGTTAGGCAAATTAGCAGTCTGATTATTTATTTGCTATCATTACTGCATCTGTCTGGAGGACATGTCATGTGGAAACTCACATTAGTCATATTCCTCCACAAAATGGTACTACTACCGGCTGCTACCAGTTGTCAACCTCTGGGATGCTTGGGTCTGCAAATTTAAAGGATACAGTGGACTTCTTTCTCCTTAATTTAACACCTTTTGTTCATTACTAAATCCCACTCTTCCTTTTTCTCCCTTTACCCTCTCCAGAATCTCAACCCTCTTTGATTTACACAAGTATTAATGTGCATGAGGCGTTCTCATCACTCCAATGCTGGGCTAGTCAGACAGCTTCTTGGGTGGTCTTCTTGTCTTTAATTTCTCTCCCATTCCAAGATCATCTACCGAGATTTGTTAAAATTACTTGCTAATACCAAGTCATTCCATTCGTTCTTTGCTTCAGATTTTACAAGGTTTTGTTTCCAATCATCTAAGTGGGTGGAATGATCAAAGGCCTGAATATCACATGTGCACAATCAGGACAGGGACTTGGATGAAGATAGCCACTACCTGATCCTATAAAGATAATTAACAAAGGTAATTATGATCATTTACCGAGCACCAGTAGGGGATTTGTGACGTGTTCCCAGACAGAGGCTCTCATTTCCTTACTACTATACTTTGAGGGTTTGTCCCTCAAAATTCACGGGTTGGAAACTAAATCCCCAAATTCATACAGTAGTGGAATGTGGAGGTGGTGCTTTTGGGAAATAATTAAGCTTTGATGAAGGAGGGTGGGGACCCCAATGTCATTAATTGCTTTATAAGAAGAAAGACCCAAAATAGGACATTTGCTTTGTCTCACTATATTATGCTCTCTGCCATGTTATTATGCAGGTCGAAGGCCCTTGCTACATGGTTGTACCATGCTCTTGGACTTTCCAGCTTCCAAAGTCATTTGCTAAATAAACCTCTCTTCTTTATAAGTTGCCTAGTCTGTGATATTAAATAACAGCAACAAAAAATGGACCAACCCACCCACCCACTGCTGGGAGTATTGGTGGCTGGGAGCTCACTGATGAATTACTCTTAGAAATTGAAGACAGGCACTTCCTCTCACCAGCCCACATCCAATGGCTGGAGGATGAGGCTGCATAAGTGCTCTACCTCCTGGCCACAAAGCTGACCTTTCAGAAAGGCCATTCAAATGCTGGATCTCCCATGAGATTTCCTGCATCTGTTCTACTGCATCAACATTTAGCCCCTCATTCATTTCTTCCCAGCTTTTGAGCCCAGTGGCATCCCAAATAGTCCTCATGCACAGGAATCTTGTCTTGGCTTCCACTTCATGGAAAAGAAGACCTCTGACAACATCCAAATTCAATTAGGCTCTGAGCATTTTATTTAAGGTCACCTGGACTCAAAGGATGTTATTCAAGATCTACTGGACTCCAAATCAGACCAGTTTCCACTCATCTACACAATTTTTTCAAAATAATAATAAGAATTGCTGTCTTTTTCAAAGTACTTTCTAGGTTCCAAGAGGCATGCTAGGATATTTCGTGTCACGAAGTCTAATCTTTACATCAACCCTGTGACAATGGCCTTCTTTTCATAAGAGAATACAAGGAATTAAACAATTTGGAAATGAGCAGAACTGGTCCAGTTACAAAGATGTTTGTACATAAGGAAGTCCAGTCAGCAGCAGCAGGCAGGCTTGGAGCATAAGTGAGATGAGATTGAATCTCTCACCCCAGGCTCATTTACTTGTCCCTGCCCAGGGACAGATTTGTAACCAGAAGATGGAGGCTAAAATGAGTCTAGGAGGGCTGGCAATTGTCGCGTTCAACTTACATTCAACTTGCTCATTACTGTCTCTCTTCCCTGAGGACAAATCCTTACTCTTCTGTACATGAGCCCTGCACTCCAAGCTAGCTACTCTGCTTCCCCTCTTCTTCCTAAATGTAACCAGCTCCATATATGCCTTCTGTTTGTGTCCCATTTTGTCTTAGGGGATGCTCATTCTGCAGCCCATCCCATCATGTCCCTTTCAGTTTGGTTAAAAAGCTATATTTTTCACTAAGGCTTTCCTAATGCTACCCCCAGATAAACAGTTCACCTCCCTAGGCACTTAAATACTCAGTTTGGTTATAGTTGTTCTATCTTCATTCATTTCTCAAAGGAGGTTGTTTTCAGAATTCAGAGAGCTTCTTTTGGTGAGGTTGAGGATTTGATTGAAGTGAAGGCTCTGATCTCACATGCATTATGAATCAACTAAGAAAAGGCATAAGAAGCTGATTATAGTAGCAAATTTGTTATGCTAAAATTTAGTTTCTGGGTAATGACTTAGAGGAGGTGGCTGTCATTCCTCCAAACCCGATCCCTTGGATCTGATGCAGGTGCAGTTATCATAGTATGTATGAGAAAAACAAGAATTCATTCTTGTTTGAGATCTGGTAGATTCAAAAGACAGCAGGTGGTTAGAGAAGGAAATGCAGCCAGGTGGGGATGGAAGTGTGGGATGTTGCTTCAGTGTTGTGTTCCCATGAACGGCATAGAGGGAGATGTCTTTATGCTACAGAACTGGAAAGAATGGGGTTAAATGTGCTCTCATCCTTCTTCTGAACAGATGTGTGTTTGGGTGAATGCACCAGAATGGAAGCTGTTGGTGTACAGCTTCTCTTGTCCTCTACTTCTTCTAAGCTCTTATTTGTTCCCTAGCCTGGAAGGTTGAAAGCAACTCAAGAATGACATCACTTAGTATTACTTTATCCAATGTCAGAGCTCCTTGGAGTAATACACCCCAGAATGCAAGTTTTAGCCAATTCTGTTAAGCAAATGCACTTTTCTCTATTTATTACTACTTCTACGGTGCCCATGTGATTTCTAAATGTTTTCAAATGCTGTTAGGCTAGGACTTTTCTTCCAGATTGACTGGAATGGCTGAATAGCATCTGCAGCTGGGGAGTTATGGAAGAACTGTCTGAATATTTTCCTTTGCAAGCAAATCTTATGTCAACTAAGGTAGGAGTAAGATTTTAAATAAGTCAAAACTTTCCATGATGTGATCCTGGGGGTGAGACTGTATAAAAATGTGAAAAGGTAAAGTTTTTTTTCAGTGTGATAACTTGGCAGAACACTCTTCCTTTTATATCATGTTATCCCCAAGAAAGTCTTAATATATCTTCTTATGTTCATAGAATTATTGAGGATAAAAACACATGGAGAAAGTTATGACTTTATATGGGTCCTCTTAGCCAGATTATTCTTGGGTAAATTCTATGTCAAGAACCAAGGAGAATGTCTGGTTGTTTAGTATACGGATACTACTGGTAGCCTGGGGAAAGGCTGCCAGATAAAGAACAGGATTCCCAATGACATGTGAATGACAGATAAGAAAATATTTGAAATTTTTGAAAATGCTTATTATGGAGAAAATAGTGAAGTGGTAAGCTACAACAACTAAGTGTCTCCAGATTTGGAATATAGATCCTGGAAAATAGCAATTTAGGGAAGAAAAAAAGAAAGAAGTAAACCCCTGGAAATCAGGAACAATCTGACAGGAAAATCAAAGCCTACAGAGAAATTGAAGAGACACAACACAACATGGAGAATGGAAGGGACAGTATGGACCTTCTCACTGGATCAGGGAGAAATGTAGTAGTGGGATGGAAGAGGGACAGCGTGGTATTCTCCTCCCACATGTGTCTTTTGATAGGCAACAGCTAGTGAGTGACTCCAGTGCAAGAGCACACCATATCCTGGAAAGAGTGGTTGGCAACATGCCATTCCAGGGAAGGGCTGCTGTTTGAACCTGGCACCCAAGGTAGAGCAACCACAGGGCAGCTTCACTTCAGAACTCCCAATGTTATGTCTCCACAGTGACTGGGTGAGAGACAGCCATGGGAGACAGCCACAGTCAGGGAACAGGCTGGAAGAAGACCCCCTGAGGGGTTTGAGCTAAAGGACACAGGCCCCACAACTACAGCAAGAAGCCACACTCAGCTTGAGTTGATCTGGAGTTGAGAGTTACAGCATTGGTGTCTTCAACCTGATCCTATTTCTTGGTGGTACTTGCATGGAGATAGATCTGGGGTCTAACTGCTTCTTTATCTACCAGTATGGGCAGAAATATGTCTTGACATTGACACTGCCCCCAAATTGTAGATTCCAGAAGAAAACCACACATTCAGAATCACAGAGAAATTTTTTTTGTGTGAGTGTATGCATTGTTTTTGGGTTGGTTTTTTCTTTTTTTTTTTCCTTACTTTTCCTCCTTTGTCCTTCACCAACTTATTGGGGCTTGGAAAATTTGCCTTTGTTTTTGGTCTTTGCTTCTTATCTCTTTTTCTTCTTACTTTTTTTTTTTCTTATTTCTTTCTTTATTTTTCCTCTTCTCCCTTTACATTTTTCTCCCTTTAATAGGATTCTTTGTACCACTTCTCTGTCTTTTTTTTTATATCATATAATTTAAAGTTACATTCCCCTATTCCTAGCCCCTTATATTTGTTAATAGTATAACTATAAAGATTTATTAATTTAGTTAGATAATGCTATGAAATTATTGTTCAATTCTTTTCTACCACTAGTGGTAATATAGCTGTTGCATTTAGTACGTCTTAGCTGTAAGTCAATATCTGGCTTGTCTAAATGTTTACAACATAGTTGTGGAGTTCTTCTCTGGGGTTAGGGGTGGTACATATTGGTTCTTCATGGTGTGTTAATATCCAGTTTATCTTGGACAATACTATTGTAGGTGATTTTTTGATGTTACCCGGGTCACATTCTTATTGCCATTAATGGATTTCCTCTATAAGCCAACACTCAGATTACCTTTATGATATTATCAATACTGTAGAACATTCTCAGAAAAGTCAGTATTGAGCAATTACACTGTACCCTTCCCCCTCAGATTAACCAAGATTGTTGGATCTTGGGGCTGGAGCAAAGGACTATAGTAAGTCATGCCCAAACTACAACATTGAAAAGTGACTAAAGAGAACCTCTATACCGGCACAAAAGTCTTTGCACTGTAAGTGTCCACAAACCTAGCACAAAACAAAACAAATAAACAGCAGCAACAACAAAAAGACAATAGAAACATATGACAAGGCAGCAGAAAGGCCTCCTCAAACTCCCAGTGTCCCCCAAAACCAATTGAGGGAACATCAAGAATAACATAAAGCACACACCCAAATTACTTAAAAGAATAACAAAGGACCCAGAAAACAGGTCAAAGAGCTACTCAGCTGGATCACAGAAGATATAACTAAACAAATAATGGAAGTAATAACCAAAATGATCCAGGAGCTTTCAGAAGACATGAAACAAAATGATGCAAACCATGAATGATGAATTTAACAAAGAATTAGAATCCATGAGAAAGTTTCAATAAGAATCCAGGAGATTAAAAATTATTTTGAAAATATGGATAGCAGAAGTGACCAATGTGAGGATAGAATTTCAGAGCTAGAAGAGAATGATGCCTTTAAAGACCAGCTATTGAAAGGCAGCTTAAAAATAACAGAACATGAAAAATGGATTCAACAGCTGCTAGATGATGCAAAGAAGACTAATTTAAGAGTAATTGGAATAAGTGAAAAGTCAAAAAAGACAGTACAAATGACATAAAAAGAATCTGTTCACAGAAATACAGACATAAAACTTTCCAAATATAGACAAAGTTATAAACATACAGATAATTGATATATATAGAACCCAAAATAACAAAGATCAAGAGAACCTCTTCACATTACAGGCACAAAGTCTTAAAAGCTGTTAGAGAAAAACAATGAATCACACATGGGTGTAAATCCACTGGCATTACAGCAGACTTCTTGACACAAGCCTTAAAGGCCAGGAGGGCATGGAGTCCTGATGAGATATCTGGTTGTCTAATATCCACTGTTCAAAGTAACAGAATAAACTTGGTCTTGGTTTGGCTGGCATTAAAACCCCTTCACTCTGACAGCCCAGTCATGATAGGAAGGCCTAAATTCTGAGGGGAGTGGGTGGAGCTGCTTATGTCCGATCTGTTTTGCCAGGTGTGCTCCAGGCCCCAAGGGTGGTAGGTCTGTGATCTAATGGAATAGCCAAGAGCTGAGTAAATTGAAGGAGGTTGGGGTAACAGCCCCCAAATTGCCTTCCTTGGTGGTGGAAGGTATGCGGGTTAGAGTAGGCAGTGTGCCAGATACCACATGAAAAAACAACAGAAACAGCTGGAGAAGCAGGTTAGATTAAAACAGGAAAATATAGGCCAAAAGGCAGGTGAGTCATCCTATAAAGATAGCACTAGATGCCACAGAAGGCTTCTTCCTTTGGAAAATAGAAAGAGTGATACAAAGGTGAGAATAGCCTTCTGTAAGTTGTGTGTGATCTCCAAGCTCAGCAGGAACCTGTCCTAAAAAGGCTGTCCCTGAAGACAGCTTGCAAAGTGAGCGCATGCCGTTAACAGAAAAGCACATGTTTCCAGTAGGTCTGAGGTCTCCAGCAATTGCACCAAATGCTGTTTGCTTGTGCAAAGTCATAGGAGAGGAATTTAGTAGGCACCAATGTTGGTAAATGAGAGTTTAGGGGAAGTGAAAGAAAGAAAGTAGAAGAAATAAAAGGAGAGATATGGAAAAAGAAATAGGCCACACAAGCGTGCTGGTGCCCTGCCCCACCGGTTCTACTTATTTAGGCATTTTGGATTGAAAATTCTGAAGGTCAGTGTTTGCTAGCCCTTCAGTTACCTTATTTTTAAGGTATGTAAGTATTTTAAGTATTTAAGTTAGAGTTTACATAAACATATGTGCAATGAAGTTCATTACTCTAAGGCATTTCTTTCTACTAAGTTGATTTATATTAAAATGTTAAAAAGTTCACCATCTGGTTGTGGGAACTGTTCTCTGTGAATACTTCTTGGTATAACTTCCAAATGAACTCCTAAATGCCTGAGCTTTGGAGAAGTCTAGAAAGGCTTTACCTACGCTGTTGTTTTCCCTAGCTCTAGGAACCTGAACTTTCCCACCCTTGGTTATGGTGTCAGTGTGTGGTCCATGTTCAAATGGTGTTTTCCTTTTACTTATTTGATTTTTGAATTTACCACATCTCCATTTACATTCTCACATGTAAAATAAACTATCTCAAAATGATTTTTTTGCACTTCTAGAGTTGAAACCAAAGCAAAAATGCATTGTTCTATCAAGGAAAAATATAGTGACAGGAATACAATAAAAACACCTCCAAATTCAGGAGCACCTTCAGGAATTTAATCATCTCTTAGGAAAATAAATCATTTTGGAAAATGACTTAATTCTATGTAATCAATTCTATGTAATCATGTAAAATTAGATATCAAGAAGCAAAGGTAATACAGCTAGGTTAGCATGAAAAAGGCCGAAACACGCTAGCTGAAGTGTTTAGATCAATGGACAATCACTGGGTGTTTTCAAGGCAAGCTGTAGGGAGCAGGACAACAAGGTAGGGTGTCAGGAGCTTGAGAGCACTAACCTGGGAATCTGCTTCTAGTTCTCAGTCTGTTCTGCTCTAAATGCTTCGTGTCTTCAAGGCAAGCGACTTAATCACATGTGCCGTAAATGAGCATAGTTGGAGATAGACAGATGAATAAGGTTTTCCTCAAATTCCAGACTCTGCTCTCCACAACAAAGGCAATCACGTTCCCTAAACACTAAGGAGTTTAATTGTTATTTGATTGTTCCTAAGATCTTGCGGTGGGTGAAGGTCACTGGTGTGAATATTTCTATGGTGTTGATGAACTGTATTGGTGAGAATTAATGGAAACATGGGGCTGTGAACAGAAGAGAAGTTCAGTGCTTCTGGACCCCATCATGGTGTCTCTCACATGGAAAACTGGGACTAACAGATGAGGATGCCTATGCTTAAGGCACCTGGTCCTGGACTTAGAATCTTTCAGTTCTTTTCAGGTGCCCCAAGAGCTGAAAGGATTGATTTCTTGGACACTGAATTATAACCCAGTCGTAGCATAGACTAGCTCAGTAGTCAGGAAATTCTGAACTAGAAAACAGAATTTATTCTAGAATGGAGAGTTATATTTTACATGGTAAACATTATAGCTACAAAAGAGAACACTCCTTTACATTTTTATTCTTTGCCTTTTATTTTAAATATCCAGAGTGAATGAGAAAGAACAGATTGGAAAGAGGTGAGGCCATAAAATCACTTGATGTTACCTTGATTCTGGAGCAGCTCTATAATATCAGAGTACAGATATAGAGATGATAGGAGGTACCTAGGGCAGGAAGCCATGGAGGAATTGTGGGAAGGAGAGAGTTTGAAAGTCACTAGTCAATAAAGATGAGAGTTGAAGTCATGGAGGAACTGTCTCAAGAGAGAGAATGGGAAGACAAAGATAAAGTTCAAAGGTGAGCAAAGGGATGGAGGTAGCAAAAGCATAAGACAAATTGATATGATTTGGCTTACATAATGATACATGTAAAGATAAGCAAGGACACACACATGCTACAAATTTGTTTGTTCATTCACAGAGAATTCGTTTATTCTTTTGACCAATATATACTGAGCACCTACCATGTTTCTATGACTATTCTAACCATTAAGGACGCAGCAGTGAGAAAATAGGGTCAAGGCCCTTCTCTCTCTCTCTCTCTCTCTCTCTCACACACACACACACACACACACACACACACATGCACACACACACGCACACACACACACTCCATTATACTTTAAAGCCTACTTTCCAAGAGGTGGAGGAGAATGTAGACAGTCCTGTTTTTTCTTTTTCTTTTTTTTTTTTGGTTTTGGTTTTGTTTTTTTTCTGGTACCAGGAATCGAAATCATGACCTTGCACTTGCCAGGCAGGCGCTGTGCCACTGAGCTAAATCCCCAGCCCCCAGTCCTGTTTTTTCACAGGGCAAGAATCTACTGTCTCTCTATACTTTTTTCCCTTCTTTTTTTCTTTTCTTCTCTTCCCTCATCCCAGTTGTTCCTTCCTTTGAGTATATAGAAGGATAGCTGGGATAATTGTACTGCTGAGGTCTAATGGTTTATTGAAGGGAATAGTTAATGCTTAAATGTTTTTAACCAATTTTGCATGCTTATATCTGGTAATCTGAACAACTAGTTTGAAGACAACAATATGTCATATAGCAACCATTGGTGAGTTCCTACCATCTTGTTTAGTGAAGTTCTATATCATTTCTAATTTTTAAAATTATTTTTATTCTCTTTAATGGTTTGATCAATCTTGCCTTCTTACATCTGGTAATCTGAGCAACTTCACTGAAGACAACAATATGTAATATAACAACCACTGTTAATTCTTATCATTCTGTTTTGAAACCCTGTATAATTTTTATTGTTTTTGTCTATGTTGTTGTTATTTTGTTATTTTTTACTCTCTTTAAAATAAAATAAAAAATAAGAGTATAAAGATTAAAAAGTAAAGTTTTTTTAAAAAAAGAATCTATTGTCATCCAAAAGGATTGCCTATCATCAGGACCAACACAGAGCTTTGGCCCATTATATTTGTCTTTTATTTGCTTAAATGGTTAACTGGGTGGTTGAGTTCCAGGATGCTAGCCCAAGCCTGCTCCCTCTCAGCCAGTCAGTAAGCCAAGCTGAGCTGGCATCTGTTTTGCATTACTCAGGAGCTGGGCATCTGCAGGCTGAGCTCATATTGCTGAGGCCTCAGCAGGACTTCCATCTCCTTTCACGTTGTCATTGTGAGATAACTAAGAGCAGCCCAGGTCATGGTTCAAATCTGAGGTGCCAGGTTCTGAGGACAAAGCCTGCTGGGATCACTTTTATTGGAAACTCTTTCATTTTAATCCATTGTCAGAACATTCCAACCTCAGGTCTTTTAACTCCAGAGAAAGTGAAGGTAAATCTTTCTACCTTTTTGTGTCTCCTAGACTAACGTTTTCACTAAAATATTTTAAGTAATTAAGAGACCAGAGATTTTTCTCCCTCTTAAGATCAGTATGTGTCTTAGAGTCAGTGACTTTCTTTGTCGGTTGGGTAAAATACCTGACACCCACCACTTTAAGGAGGGAAAGGTTTTTTCGGCTCACAGTCTGTAAGATTTCAGTCCCATTGTCTGCTGGCTCCAAGGCAGGACAGCATGGCACAGGAGGATGGTGAGTGAAAAGCTCCTCATAGTGTGGCAGAGGGGAAGGACAGAGAGAGAGAGGGAGAGAGGGAGAGGAGTGCCTGAATAGGAAGATTCATAAACTCTTTCAGGCCATGACCCCAGGGACCTAGTGTTCCAACCAGACCCTATTATCCATCCACCTTGCCAAAGCTCTACCTATGACCATATGAGGCTCTTGTGGGACATCTAGATATAAACTTTAACAGTATGTTTAGGGTTTTCATTAGCTATTTAGTTAATTCCATCTTTGCAACTTTCCATTTCTATCAATATTTCTAATCTTTCTGGCTCTTTAAAGTAATTCCTATAAAGGAAGCTCCCTCTGCTCTGTCTGTCCCCCTCCTTGTTCTCTATCCTATGATTGAAATTGGGAAAGTGGATGGTTCATGGGTGAGAAATTATTCTGACAGTGTTGGCTGTCCTAGTTTTTATTAATGAATTTAAAGTAACCTTACACTCCTTCCTCTTCCATCACCTGTCATACCTAATTAATTGTGTATAAGGTCTATTTCTTCAAATACTGTATGTGCATATAGTATCAATATATCTCTATTACAACTGGCAATTTAAATTTATTAGCCTAACTTTTGGCCTAGTGATGAACATTTTTAGAAGCTTAATCTTAGAAATATGGTCACATACATGCACAACGACCTACTTGCAATATTGCTGTGTATAGCAGCAAAATATAGGAAATGATTCACATTTTTATATTTTATTTTTCAATATTTAGTATTAAATATCCACTGATAAGTGACTGGTAGAATAGTGGATCTGTACAGCAGATTATTATACAGCTGTTAAAAAAGAAAATTTTTATATATTGATGTTAATGATCTCTAGCTCATATTGTAAAATTTAAAAAGTTAAAGTTTGTGCAAAAAGGACACATGTGATCAGTCAGCCATTTGGGGAACTTGAATGGATGCTCCATGCTCTGCAGTTGTTGTGGGTCATGTCTGAGTGCTGGAAGCCATTAGCCAGCTGCCTGGGGAATTCAGACTGGTGCCCTGCACTCCATGGTTACTGTGGGTAGCTCCTGAGTGCTGGATGCCATTAGCCAGCCACCTGGGGAACTCTTTCTGGTGCCCTGCACTCTGTGGACATTGTGGGCTGCATGTGAGCACAGGGCACCTTCAGCCAGCCACCTGGGAAACTTGGGAACTCAGAATGGCAGCCTGCACTCAGGGGTCATTGTGGATCTCGCCTGAGACCCTAAAGAGACAGGTATGCCCTACCAGCTGCTTAAGGACCCCCATTTGGTGCCCCACATTCCACTGACATTGCAGGTCAACCTAAGGCCTGGATGTCCTCAGTCAGCCACCTGGGGATCCTGGTCCTGAAGGCCAGTGCTCCACCACTGTTGGTGTTCTTATCTGAACCATGCATTATATCAACTGCCTGGGGATTCTGGACCCACTGGCACACCTCCTACTGCCATTGTGGGGCTAGCCTGACACCCAGGAAATCTAGGGGCCCTAGATATTGTCTGGTGAGCTGCCTTGGAATGGTGAGTCTTGGCACTTCACCTCCAACATCCAGAATGACAAGTTGAAGGACCAAAATGCAATCTTGGGAATTCCACCCTACCCAAAACAAGTCCAACAGACATCAACATAGGAGAACTTGGAAGTCACACACCTGAAATTCCTAAAATTATCACAACCGAAGTAAAGAAGCAACTGCACAAGAGCTTAGAAGAAATCAGATCAGAAATAATCTCTCAGGTAAAAAATTAAATGACAATAATAATGGAAGAATTGCTCAGCACATCTAAAGAGGACATATATAAAAAAATAGATGGGCATAGAAAAATGCTGGCAACGTTAAATGAACAATATAGGAAAGAACTCGAATATGTAAAGCAGATTCATGGAGATACACAGGAAATCAAAACTTCCATCAAGCAAAGCTATTTGAGTGAAGCCAAAGATAGACTTTCAGACCTTGAAGACAGCATTTCAACTAACAATCGTGAAAGGAAAGATCTCTTAAAAATAACAAGGAAACAGGAAATAACAATTCAACAGCTGCAAAATGATGCAAAGAGAAACCATATAAGGCTAATAGGTGACAATGAAACAGCAGGAGTCAGTACAAATGACATAAGAAGACTATTTGCAGAAGTAATAGCAGAAAATTTCCCAAGTATGGAAAAAGAATCTGTCATAGAAGTAAGTGAGGTATATAGAACTTCAAATACCATAGCCAAAATAAAACTACACCCAGACATATAATAATCAAGATCCAAGAAATGCAGCAAAAGGAGAGCATATTGAAAGCTGTAAGAGAAAAGAAATAGATCACCTATAAAGGAAAGCCCATCAGAATCATGGCAGATTTTTCAACACAAACTGTCAAATCAACAAGACCTTGTAGTGAGGTATTCCAGGTCCTAAAACAAAATAACTTACATCCCAAATTGATATATCTTGCAAAACTATCCTTCAAATTTAATGGAGAAATAAAATACTTCCACGACAAAGAGCAACTGAAGAACTTTATCAGTGCCAAACCAACCCTACAAAGAGTACTAAAAGATCTTCTAGAAAGAGATAAAAGTGACCACAATTTGAAGAACAACAACAGAAAGGAAGAACCTAGCAGAGAAAGCAATTAAACAGACAGTAAAAGTAGGAAACCAAAAGCAAGTAAATAACATGACAAAGACAAGCCAACACATAACAGTTATAACCATTAATGTAAATGGCCTCAATTCACGAATCAAAAGAGCAGTCTGGCAGAGTGGATAAAGCAATAACATTCATCAAAATTCTGTATACAAGAAACACATTTAACTCAAAAGGAAATTCATAGACTGAAAGTCAAAGGTTGGAAAACAATTCTCCATGTGACAGGAACCCAGAAAAACGCAGGTGTAGCTATTCTGATTGCAGACAATGTGAACTTCAAACAAAGAGTGATCAAAAGAGATAAAGAAGGTCACTGCATACTTGTTAGGGGAAAATTTCAAGATGAAGAGAACAATTATAAATATGTATGCACCCAATATGGGAGCACCTGACTACATAAGACAAATCTTAACAGACATGAAAAATAAAATAACTAATAACACTATTGTAATGAGGGATCTTAACATCCCATTGATACAAAGAGATAGTTCAACCAGACAAAAAATCAGCAAAGAAATAACAGAACTAAACAAAACTTGTGAACAAATGGCCATAGTAGACGTTAGTGAGTGTTCCACCCCACAACCTCAGCATACACATTCTTCTCAGCTGTGCATGGGACTTTCTCTAAAACAGACCACATATTACTCCACAGAACATGGTTAAGTAAATGCAAAGGAGCTGAAATTA
>NW_004955419.1:17318823-17344121 GCF_000276665.1 Chinchilla lanigera | reverse complement strand
GAAGGGGAATTTTGTGACTGAAAGATAGGTGTGGAGGACAATTTTTCATTATAATACACTGTGGGGGCTTTTGATTTTTGAGCCACGTGAACTAACATAAATATATCTGGAAACAAACACACTTTAGATTTAAAATTTTTCATCTGACTCCTGACAGTCTGGCTTTAGAACTTCTCACTATGTTGCATTGCCACTCTAGAATGAGAATGGAATGGGGGTGTTGACCCAAACCCCATTACAGAGCTTATGTGAAGTTGGATGTCTGCAGAGCACAACCTGAGAAGCTTGGAGCGGAAGAAGCTTGCTTTACTTTCTACTGGAAAGCCAACACCTGAGCGGCCAGTCCAGACCACGCCAGCCCTCATGAGAAGGGTATCTTGGTAAAAGCAGCAACTTATGGTTTCTCCCCTTGCCATGTCTGTTTCCCCAAAATTCGTGGTAAAATACTCACCCCCAATGTGGTGGGAGAAGGAGCTGGGGCCTTTGGGAGATGATTCTCAAGAGAGTAGAGCTCTCAGGGAAGGGATTTGAGCCCAGGTAGAAAGATGTGAGAATTTTTTTCTCTCTCTTTCTCCTCTACGCACCATGTGAGGATGCAAGGAGAAGATGCCCCATCTGAAAACCAGAAAGAGGGCCCTCAGCAGGCACTAGGTCTACTGGCACCTTAATGTTGGCCTTGCCAGCTCCAGAACTGTGGGAAATACCTGTTTCTCACTTAAGCCACCCTATCTATGGCATATTTGTTATAGCAGCCGGAGTGGACTAGGACACCCCTGGTCCTAGGGCTTCATTACTACAAAAGAGGCCAAGTCAGTGACCTCAAACTGGAGATATATATAGCTGCCTATTTCCTAAATGTGCATAGGAGGTCCTTTTATGGGGGGAAAACACAGAGTTGGGTAGAAGGAGCTAACAGCACTTCAAATGTCCGTAATGTCTTCTTAAAGGCCTATCTTCCCCAGGCAACCAGGACTATCCACTCAGCCACGCTGATCTCTTCCCACGAGCACCTGCAAGTTTAACTATGAGAGCTCGAACTGTGCCCAGAGCTGACCTTCTGGGGCCATTCGCCTTGACATATATGGTCATGATATGTTTACGCACCAATTCAATTCATGTAAGCTTTCAATAAATGTTTATTGAACACTACCTTGCTACTACATCACAAAAAGATAATTAAGAGCCTATTCCTGAGTTCAAAGAACTCATGGATCAGTAAGGAATAGTTACATTTTAAGATGTTATCTCTGAGACGCCTGAGACATGTAAGGAGACCTCCAAACTATGCTGAGGAGAACAGAAAGAGGTGCTAAGGATACTGGCAGGAGGCATGAGGATGTAAAAGGAGATTTCTAGGAGGAAGGACAGATGGAAGAAGGACATTCAGCAGGAAGGCATTTTAGGGGATTTATGACTGGATCTGTATAACTGAAGTGCAGTAGTGTCTGTATAGAAGCAGAGGTGATGGGAATGGACCCACAGGTATGAGCTGAAGCAACGTAAATCCCTTCATAGCCAGGATTTATGTCTGTTTATTGATGGATCTCTTGTGTCTCAAAGTGTCTGGCATGGAAGAGGCAGGAAATATGTACTTGTTCTATAGGGAAAAATGAATGTTGCAGGTAGATTAATGGATGTACGTTGGGCAAAATTTGGACTTTGACCTAAAATGTTATTGAAGGACTTCAGCAAGGTAAATGTCAGATAGGTCAGGTGTTCATTTTGGACAAGCAGTTAATCCACTGTAAAACAAAATTGATAAAACATCTCAAGATGAAGGCTGAAAGAAAACACATGAACATCTGTTTATACATATATGGAATTCTGATAATAAAATAAATAATGGTGAAAATTAAAAATACTAAGTAAAATAAGAACGTAGAGGATGTACACTTTTTAAAAACATACAAAATTTGATAGAAGAATGAAAAGAAGACTTCACAGAATTGCCAGGTGTGGTGGTGCACGCCTGTAATCCCAGCACTCAGGAGGCTGAGGCAGGAGGATCCTTGCGAGTTTGAGGCCAACCTGGACTACAAAGTGAGTTCAAGACCAGTGTGAACTGCATAGTGAAACCCTATCTCAAAAGAAAGAAAGAAAAAAGACTTTGCAAAATAAAGAATAACACCATGTTCCTGGGCAGGAAAAGTCATATTGTAAAGATGTCATGCTTCTCTAAAATAATATGTAAATTTAATACAGTTTCAACCAAAATCCCAGTGGAATTTTGTGGTACTTGACAAATAGCCTTTAAAATCTATTTATATGTATAAATGAATGAGGATAGCCAAAAAAAATTTTGAAAAAACCAAGAAAAATTAGAAAGGACTTTGCTTAACCAGATCAAAAGACACTATATAAATCTACAGTAATTAAAACAGTGTGGTACTGGAGTAGGAACAGAAAAATGGAATAGAATAATGTATCCAAAACAAGACATTTATGTACATAGTTAACATATGATGATAGCTAATATTTATCCAGTGCTTACTATGTGCCTGGCACTGTTCTGAGCATTTTCTATTAATAATTTAACTCTCTCACACCTCCTTGAAGTAGATCCTATTATTGTCTCTATTTTTATATGACAAAACACATGTAGATTATGATACATGCCTAGAATTACAGAGCTAGCAAATGGCATCTGGTCTGATGCAAAAGCTTTCATTTTCAGTTGCAATTAAAAGCAAAAGCTTTCATTTTCAGTTGCAATAAAAGGCCAGAGCAATTAAAAAGTAGTAGATTGACAAATTTAACTATACAACATTTAAAACATCTATGCCAAAAAATGTTGGCGGAAAAATAAAACACTAGGAAAATATTTGCAAAACATATAGCAAGGGTTACTATCGTCAGTATGTGAGTTCTTAAAAATCACTAAAATATGATCACCTGAACAGAAAAAGTAAGGACTCAAAATGAATAAGACAATTACTAGAAGAAGACATGTAAATGGTCAATAAACCTGTTAGGCACTCAATCTCAATAACTTTAAAGAAGAAATTAAAATGAGCTATTTCCTCCTTTCAGAATGATAGAGGAAAAAGATTTATGAATGCTGAAGGCTAACAGAATATGTCAGTGGAAACAGCAATATCAGACCTTGGAGTAAAAGGAAAAGTTAGTAATTTTCATCCTACCTTTATTTAAGCTTTTTTTGGTGGCATTGGGTTTGATTTCAGGGCACTGTACCAGACAAGCATTCTACCACTGAGCTACATCCCCACCTCGTTTTTTTGGTTTTTTTTGAGACAGGAACTCACTAAATTGCCCAGGTTGGCCTCAAATTTGCAATCTTGTTTTAGCCTCTCAAGTAAATGGGATCACAGAAGTGATATTTTAGTGATTTGGGGCATTAATTTTCACTTTAAAATATTGCATCGAAATATTATGTGACTTGATTACTGAAGTTTTTATGCCTCCTTAAACTTTATGCCCAAAGAAAGATGACTTGTTCAACTCATCCTGGTCCCAGCTGTGTATATTCTTACTACCTTTGAGAATGAGCTCCAAAAATATATTAAAATGTTAATGTGTTTAGCCACTAATTCAGCAAGTTTTTGTAGGAATTTTGCCTAGAAATGAGTGGGCAAGCACAGAAATATCTACGTACAAGGATGCCTATCGTAGCACAGTTTATAAGAAAAAATTATAAACAGTCTAATTGAGGATAACTGAGAGAGTCATACTACTGACTTCTATGCTTTATTGAAAGGAACAGTTAATGTTTAATTGTTTGGTCAATCTTTCATGCCTATATTTATTTAACTGAATAACCAATTTGAAGATAACAATATGTAATACAATTGTTAATTTCCTATCACCTTGTCTGAAACTCTGTAATGCTCCTATTGTTTGGGTATTGTTTTGTTGATGTCTGTTTGTTTGTTAATGTGTTTTCATTCTTTATCTTCAAAACTAAAAAAATAAATAAATGAAGCTTTCTTTTTGTAGCAAAAAAAAAAAAAAGCAGTCTAATTGGCCACTAGTAGGGGATTGGTTAAATAAACTGTGTACATTTATACAATGGAGTGCTATACAGGCATTGAAAAGAATGGTATAGAAGTTGGATATTTAAAGAAAAGATATCAATGGTGCATTAAAGAATAAATTACAAGTTAGAGTATGTAGAACTGTATGTGTACAATAACCCTAATCATGCAATCACACATACACATACATATATACACAACTCCATAAAGTCTTAAAAAGTAGTGTAAGTTTGTTGGAGTGACATGAAAAAGTAGCAAATGGGAATGTCACATTTCACAAAATTTCACCCATCCTGCTAGGTACTATATTTTCTCTCACAAAACTTTTTGCTGATTTACCCCTTACTAATTCTCTGATATATTCTCTTTTCCCTGGCTGTGGCAGTAGATAGTATCTTATATACCAGAAGTTAATCTGCTCACATCTCAGTTCCCCGTGTCTTCAGTCCTGTAGCTGTATGCAACACCTGGTATCTTTAATGTGTGAGCTATGGTCCCTAGGAGATAGTGTAACAGACAGTTGTTTTGTTTGGGGAACTCTTTGGCTCGTGGGTCTGCCTTCCTGTATGGAAGTAAGATTTCTGTTACTCCCACCTACCTTTCAGCAACAGCACAGATATGTTCCTGGACTCAGTTAGTCAGCTGCCCCTGTCCTAGACTTGGAATCAGAAGCTGGTGACTCAAAGCACCAGGCATCATCCAATCTGGCAATGGTGGCAGCTGATCCATCTAGAAGCAGCAAGCCCATGGATTCTTGCAGAGGCCCTTGGTGCCTGCATTTGTGGATCACTGCCTTATTAAGTCCAGTGGTGGGGCTATGGGGTCTCCTCCAAGTCAGCCCTGCAGAATGATGTGATGTCTCTACCCAAGCAGCCTCTCAGCTCAAGTTGCTAAACTTCCCAGAGATACTGTAAGTGACTTAACATTCTTTAATAAATCCCTCTCTTGCTTACATTAGCTGTATTAGCTTTCCAGGGTTTGCAACTAAGAATCCTGCTTGGCATACATTTACTTTTGTCACTGCCGTATTTTGTGGAGAAACCTAGTTTCAACACCCATTATTGCTTACCCTTCAAAATGTAACAAGCTTGTACACAGGTCAAGTCAAGTTGATATGTTTGGGCTATCTTCATTGATCTAGAGCTGCGTAGTCAGATACAGTAGCTTCTGGGCCCATATACCTAAATTTATGTTAATGAAAAGTAAATAAATTAAAAACCCAGCCACATTGCAAGTATTAAGTAACCACATGTGGCTAGTGGGCAGTGGTACTTGGAACATTTATATTACTACAGAAGGTGCACAGGAGAGCACATTCTACTAAGATCTTACCAGCCTATCTCACTCAATCATTGTAGAGAGTAAAATATCACTTTGGGATATACTCACTGTATTACCTGATCATACTACAAAAATTTGATGGTAACTGATGAGTAATCTTGCTAACTAGACCACAGTATGTCTCGCTTCACACCTTAAATTGTCTCTGCTTTCTGCCACCCCACCTCCCATTCGTGTTCTCTTTCTTTGGTAAGCCTGTGTTGGTAAATTTACTAGAAGTATTTGATCTTATGCTGTAAGTCTTCTATAAAGCACCTGCCTTGCCAACTTTGTGGGGTTTCTATGAGTACAATCATAGAGTTCAGAAAGAGAATTCATTTTCACTATTGGTCTAGAATGAGCCTTGAAATTAGATGGTTCTGTGATTCTCACCACCTGATTTTGAGCAACTTACTCAAATTTCTATATCCCAGTTTTCTCAACAGCCAGTGGAAGAGGCTGAATGAGATCATTTCTAAGTTCTCTTATCTCTCCAACATTAAGAAGTCCTAGGCTTTCATGTGGATCCTTGAACACTTTACTTAAAATCCCTCCCAGGGAACTGAGAATAGAGTTCTGATGCTGGTGGACAATAGTTAGGGAGCAGAGGGAGAAATTATAACAATCAGGAATGAATCTCTATTGAACATTTGATGGGCACCAGCCCATTTTGCTGGTGGCCAGTCTTAGGGTCTGAAAGGCAAAATAACAAAGTGGAGAGCTTCTACTACAATCTCTTTCCTGGAAGACACTCTATGGCCATATTTTTATTGTACCGAATGTTTAAGTCTTCAGAAGCAACTTTAAAACAAGTAAGTTTTCAAATCCATTTCATTTTGGGTGGCCGAGCTTCGTGCCTGGCAGCTCATTTCACTGGTTATGGGAACACAGTCTACCCAAAAGAGATCGAATTGTTCCAAATGACTAGCTTGTGTTCTTTTAAAATTCAAACTCACATTTCAAAGTTACCACTTTAGAACAGCCACCTGGTCCATCCCAGAGAAAGACAGTGTGTGTCCTGGCAGAGGGCTTCTGATTGAGGAATTCAAATGCACACCACAGTGTCAGCCTACTCTGTTAAGTCTTCCACCCTGACAGTTTCTGTTACCAGATTAAAATGTTAGTCCACAGCTTCTTGAGAAGCAAGGATATTTTGGGTAAGAGAGGGTTAAGCCTGTGAATTTGATAGCTTAGAGTGCCCTTCTAGGACTTTTAATCAGGAAAATGGACATTCTTATCGTCAGTAGGGAATTGATTATGACTACAAACACAACAGTAACAATGCTTACAAGCACAACAGTAAACATTTTTTATGTGTTAAGAACTTTATATGCATTGCAGAATTTAGTGACTATCTACCCTATTTTGAAGCCAAGAGCTGCTGTAAACATCTTGCTACCATATGCACATGGAAAGTGATCACAACACACAGAAGAAGTAAAAGAAGTGAGCTGAGAAAAATCTTGTCCTGATGACAGCAATTGATTCCTGAAGTCTGCTGTGCCCCAAGCCAGCTTGTACTCTGAAGCTTTGTGGAGTCATCCAAGTCCTGTTTAACTTTACTTTTTGGTCAATTTTTCTTTCACATTTACTTTCAAGAATTCTATAGATGTGTTTTAATTGTTACTAATGTGAAGGCACATAATCTTGTCCAAGGGATAAATTTCAATGGCATAATATGTAGAAAAATAATTCATTTTGCCCCCCTGGGCAAAAAACAAATCACCACCAATCTGGTTTCCAACAGTTGGCTGGATGTGAAGGTTCAGACTCATTTATTTCTTTGTTCTGGACCCTAAACCCTGAATTGCACCTGCCTTATTTCTGGAGAAATAAGTTAATGTGGGATTTCACTGAAACATCTGTAGATATTTTAGGTATTTGCACAGGGAATTTTTTGACCTTTGAATAATATATGTCCTGAGAAAGGTCTTGGGATATTTTAACATATTAAACTGCAGTAGTCCCGAAGAGGTTTATTTTGGTTTCTATTGGCTGGTACTTTTTTTTTTTTTTTCCAAATCCTGTTGGATGTTTAGTTTTCATGAGGATACTTTTGAGATTTTTTAAATTTTTTATTTATTTGTTTACTTTTTTAGAGATTTTTTTAACTGAAGCATATTTCATGTTATTTAATTATCTTTTTAGTCAAAGGGAACAGGTAGGCAGTTGACAAGCTCTCCTTATCCCCTGATAAGGCCCTTTCTCTATTTATGAACTGGTGAATTGCTGCTGACCTGCCACCAATGCCTTCAGTTCCAAACTAGGTGTTGTGTACTTAATGTGGATGCAAGCTTTTATAACACTTAAAACTACTGCTTAATTCTTTGAAAGTGTAAGTACAGATAATCATGGACAGCTATAAGCCAGTACTGTCAAAGGCATCATGAGGACTGGATCTCTTCTACATTCTACAGGTAGTGT
This sequence comes from Chinchilla lanigera, assembly GCF_000276665.1. Lineage (NCBI taxonomy): Eukaryota > Metazoa > Chordata > Mammalia > Rodentia > Chinchillidae > Chinchilla > Chinchilla lanigera. The sequence continues at coordinate 17,336,385 of NW_004955419.1, read as the reverse complement.
ATGATTGAGGAAATAAATATGATCAAACCTACCTTGTCAGCCCTTGCCTTAGTTACTTTTCCCATTGCTGAGACAAAATATCCAGCACCCAAAGTTAAAAGAAGGAAGGCTTATTTCACATCACAGTTTGTAAAGTTTTCAGTCCATAGTCTGCTGGTTCTAGAGCAGGGTGGCCTGGCAGTGGGGCATCACAGAGGAGAAACAGCCCACAGCAGGACAGGCAGGAAGCCAACAAGCAGCCAAAACAGTCAGGAGCAACAGCAGCAGCAGTAGCAGCAGCGGCAGCAGGCCTCCCTTCTTTCTATCTCTTTGTATTCCATCCAGACTATAAATCCATTGATTGGTTCTACTTATGCCCAGGGAGGAGCTTCCATTATCCATACCCTAAATCCCAGTATCACACCCTTAATCCACATTCACACACCCTAAACCAGCCACCTTTGAAACTTCTCACATATGACTGCATGAGGCTTGTGGGGGGGGACATTAGATACAAGCTATAACAGCCCTTTAGCAGAAGAGAACAGAAGTAACTCTGCTATTAGTGTGGTATGATAGATTGCAGTGTAAACTGGAGATGAATTAAAAAGGCATGCATTTTTAGGTGGATGTGTTGCTGCCTGCCCATAATACCAGCATTCTGGGAGGCTGAAGCAGCAGTTCAAACCCAGATTGGGCAATGTAGTGACTTAGCAAGATCATGTCTCCAAATAAAAATATTAAAAGTGGGGTGGGGTGCTGTTGGGGATGTAGCTCAGTGCAAAGGCTCTGGGTTTAATCTCCAGTACTACAATAAAATAAAATAAATTATAAATTTTAAAAGTGTATGCATTTTGACTATTCTACCAGAAACACAAAATAGAATACAAAATAGTTCCTCATTTAAGTTCGGCATCTTTGGAAACTTATTAACCTTTCTATGCGATTAGGCTACAAGGAAATGCATTTCTACCCCAGAGAACCTTTGTTTCCTAAGAAAGAGGAACTTGTACTGTGGAAGTTTGTGGGTGAGAATGCAATGAATTGGCTATAAATTATAGTGAGTTTGATTTTCTTCCAAATTAATAAAAAATGGACTGTGTTTGCATTGCTCATTGCTAAGTCCAGTTATAGTTATTGCACCCAGCAGACATCTTGTAATTATTTATTGAGTGAATAAATACACAAAGGTAGTGAGCAAATGTCTTAAGGAGACAGAATCCACTTTGCAGAGGAGACACTTGGAACTGGGGTTAGAGACTGAGGAGAACTCTCCTGGTGTGTGGAGGGAGGAATGAAAGGAATTATAGTCAAAGAAAACAGAATATATGAAGAAATAGAGATGTAGATTTTAAGTATCTGGCTATTCCTAGCAGGAATCCATGAGTAAAATCTTGCATAAGGTAATAAATGGTAAATCTTCACAATAAAAGTGCAAATAGAATCACAATCCATAAGTGTCCTGCTGTGAACATCGGCCAGAGGTTGGGCTTTAGCTAAAGCATGAGCATTATACTAGGGCCACTTGCTTTTGTGAGGTGATGAACCATTTCTAGAAGATGGCAGGCTCCTCCCTGCTGGTTTTATAAGGTTACTGTACAACAATTTATTCTAGAATGTTGCCTGGGGTTGCACCACTAGGAGTCCTAACAATTCCAGGATTGATCAGGAAAATACAATAATCTGCATTTCATAAAGTGAGAAATTCTTCTACAATTAGTCTTTGACTAACTGCTGGTCTTTTGCCAAGAATGTACTTCGGAGACTTTAGATTTAACTAAGAATCTATGACAATTTTTATATCACTTGGTTTTAGAAATCTTTGAACACATTTATCATCTTTTACAGAGTCAGTGTGTGCAGAGAATCTTTAAGGAATGATATCATCCTTTTCTCTGCCCAGTGGGATGCTTTACAAAAGAAACTGCAGATGTAATCACTTCCCAAGGTGTTAGGCTAATGGGTGCACCATATTATACACCCTACTCACACAAGTATGGAGATGTCTGCAATCTTTCTAAGAAGAACAAATCTTGAACAGCACTCATTTGCCAATAGAAAAAAAAAGTGTAACGTAACATCCCTTATACTAATTAACAAACCATCTGGTACAGATTTAGATAGCTATGCTTGAAGTGCTTGCCTTTGCTTTCCAATTAGGGGCCCTCAAATGCTAACCAAACATCCTGGACTGTAGATTTTGTATTAGGTACTGCAGATGTTAACTAATTACACCTCAAGTGTATACTGAAGTTAACTCATGTGCATACGTAGAGACATGAACTCTCTATGCTGAACTATTCTGAAGTAGTTACAAAGGTAAGCATGTCTTAATTTTCAATTTTTTTCTAATTATCTTATCTATACCTCTACAGCCACTGATAATGGACTCAAAAATGCTATGTGACTGAACCAACTCATACTGTATATATTTCCTCTCTTTCCCATGTCCAATGATACAATTCTCAAACATTTTCAAGTAGTTTAGATATCAATATGTAATACAACAACCATTATTAATTTCCTACCACTTTGTCTGTAACTCTGTATTGTTTGTATTGTTCTTATGCTACTTTGTAAGTGGATGTCTGTTTGTTAATATGTTTTCCTTCTTTTATTTTTAAAGTAAATTAAAAAAAAAAAAACAAAAAAAGAAGTAGTTTAGTTTTCAGCAATTTATTCCTTAGGCTATATGTCCTATCTTCTCACTCTTCCAAAAATAAAGCAAAATAAATTTAAGAAAAAAAAATTACTCATGGCTCCAAACATAAGCCTTTTAAAATTCAGCAAAAAGAATGGTGAACTACAATGTTGAAATTAAAGTGAAATTATAAATTAGAATGTGCTTTTTTGCATAATCTGACTGCTTAATTGTCTTTTGTCCCAGTAGACCTCATGTGTAGTTATGGTACCTCTAATTTATTATCAATGATAATTAAATACCGAAGATTGTGAAAAATGTAATGCAAGCTATTGTAGACTAAATAGGTTTATCTCTAAACATGTTCTCAGGAAAAGAAAAGATACAAATAACAGCCATGGTGCAGGTTAATACTGATGATTGATATGTGTGTCAGAGCAGAAAAGAGATATAATGATTAGGTTTTGTTTGTTTGTTTTTTTGAGATGCTAGGGATCAAACCCGGGGCCTTGTATATGCTAGACAGGCTAATCTTGATTGTAAACTTGGTTGGCTTGACATATTGGTAAAGGACACTTCTGTGAGGGTTATTGGGAGCATGCCCTTATTCACTATATATGGTCCCTGGTCATTTCCTCTCTGGTATTCTTCCCCTTGCTCTGCTTCCTGCCTTCCTTGAACCAAAAAACATTGGCCCATCATTGTCTTCTGCCATGTTTCTGCCTTAGAGCCAGCCAGCCATGGACTGAATCTGTAAGCCACATTAAACGTCCTTGCTTTAGAGTTGTGGATGTCAGGTATTTTTTCCCAGCAACAGCAAAACTAAACCATACAAGAATGTAAGATTATTGTCTTGTTTGGCCACAAGGGTAGATGAGGACTAACTATGAATATTACAAATTTTCTAAACTATGAATATTACAAATAATAACCTGGCCAGATATCCAGCCAGGGCTGAGATTTGGGAAGCCCAGAATCACCTTTAGTAGGAGCCATTTTATCACGATGATTTGACAGGAAGATACCATTAAGACTAGTCTTCCTTCAAGCAAGTTCAAGTTTCTTGCCTCATTGTGTATATGTGTGTATGTGGGGGGAGCTAGAAATTGTGCAAAAACTGATGCATAGATCAATGGAAGTGGCAGATGTTATGCATAAGAATAGGAATCTTTCTATGTATCCTGCTGCATGGTTTCACCAAAGCTCTAAGGGTGTGGTGCAGTCTGATGGAAATAACACCAGTGTGTTGGTAAAAAAAATGAGAGAGCTCAGCTGGGTGACCCTGAGCTGCTCAATCCCATAGTATCCTCGTTGTGTCCCTACCTGTGTGTCCATATATAATATCTCCAGGGAGACAAATAAGATATCTTTCAGGAAAACATGAATTTTTATTTATAATTGATTCTGTTACTTCATGGAGGTGGGTGAGAATAATTAGGGGATTTCTTGTTTGATTCTCAGATTGATGGATGGTGGGTATGCATATTTAGAAAGATTAGGAAAGAGCTGAATTGCTTGCACTTGTCATCAAGCCAATAGACACTTGGAATGTGAATGAACAAGGCAGAAAAGAAACATTCAAATAGGAAAATGATATAATGTGAGTAATAATGAGCACTAGGGAGAAAAAGGAAGTCAGGGTAGGAGTTAGATAATGACAGACAGAAAAGGTGGCAGGGGAAGATATCTGATTGGTGTACCTAGCAAAGGCCACTCTCTGAGTTGGTAGGATAAGTCATGTGAAACTCAAGGCTGAGAAATGTTGAAGAAAGAGGGTGTCAAGCTGCAAAGGTTCTGCAGTGGGAATGAGCCTAATATGACTGATAAATGCTCCAGGGAGAGCTGCAGATCAGGAGTAAAATGGGATGTATGATAGAAGTACATAGGGCCCAGATCATGTAGAGAGACTTGGGTAAGCAGTTTCTATGCTAAGTGGTCTGGGTGGAGTGGGAAACCACTGAGAAGTATTAAAAGCAGTGCTCCTGGGTATGTATATAAGAAAGGGGGAAGGAGCTGAGCAAAGTGGTACAGGCCTGTAACCCTAATACTCTGGAGGCTGAAGCAGGAGAAAGCCAGCCTGGCCTATATATGGATTCAAAACCAGCCTACTAATATATAGTGAGACACTGTCTCAGTACACAAAAAGAGAGGGCGAGAAGGTGGCCACACAAAGGAAAACAGAAAGGATGAGTATCTCCAAATTGGTACTGGGGAAAATCAATAGTGTTCTTGTCCACCAATGATGAACCCACAGAGAAATAAATTAGGAAGATAATACCATTCACAATAGCATCAAGAAAAATGAAATACTTAGGAATTAACCTAACTACGGAAGTGAAAGACCTCTACAAGAACTATAGAACTCTGTAAAAGGAGATCAAAGAGGACATCAGAAAGTGGAAAGAGAGTCCATGTTCCTGGATAGGCAGTACCAATGTTGTTAAAACAGCCATAGTTTCAAAACTGATATACAGATTTATTGCAATCCCACTCAAAATAACAGCAGCATTCTACATAGAACTAGAGAAAAGCATTCTAAAATTCATATAGAGCCAGAAGAGCAATTCTGAGTAATGAAAGCAAAGCAGGAGGCATCATGATCCCAGATTTCAAGTTGTGTTACAAAGCTACAGTGAAAAAATAGTATGATTGTGTCATAAAAATAGACCAGAGGATCAATGGAAAAGGATAGAGAAACAGCCCCAGCCACAATCAGCTGCTTGATCTTTGGCAAAGGGGCTAAAAATAATAGGTCAGTGTTTACCCTATTATGATGGAGGAAAGATAGCAAACAGTTCTGGGAAAGTTGGTTATCCACATTCACAAGGTTGAAGCTAGACCTGTCTATGGCCAAACCACCCTGAACGTGCCTGATCTTGTCTGAAGCTAGACCCACATTTCTCATCATGTACTAAACTAAATCAAAATGGTTCAGAGATCTATATAGAAATAGCTGGAAAATGAAACAGGTAAAACTTGAAGTCATAGGTGTAGGGAAGAACTTTCTGAATAGAACTTCAATTGCACAAGAAATAACATCAAGAAACAGTAAATGTAATCATATCAAATTAAAAAGCTTTAGCACAGCAAAGGAAACAACCAACAGAATGTAGGGACAACCTACAGAATGGGGAAAAAATTTTGCCAGCTATTCCTCAGATGACTAACAGCTACAATATATAAAGAACTAAAATAAAATGTTAGACCTCCAAAATAAAAGACTCAGTCACAAAATGGGCAACTTAAATGAACAGACACTTCTCAGAAAAAGAAGTACAGATGGCCAATAAATACATGAAACAATGTTCAACATCACTGGCCATTAGAAAAATGCAAATTAAAACAAGAGATTTCATCTTATTCCAGAAAGAATGGCTATTATCAAGAAATCAAATAATAACAAGTGCTGGTGAGGAGACAGAGAAAAAGGAACACTTCTACATTATTAGTGGGAATGTACAGTAATATAACCACTATGGAAATCAGTATGAAGATTCCTTGAAAAACTAAAATTAGAAATTCCATTTGCCCCAGCTATTCCCCTCCTAGATATCTTCCTAAAACAGTTAAAGCTATCATATTACAGTGGTACGTGCATACCCATGTTTACTGCAGCACAGTTCACAATACTGAAATCTTGAAAGTGGCCTATGTGTCCACCAACAAATGAATAGAGAAAACATGGTATGTATACGCAGTGGAGTACTACTGTTCTGTAAAGGGGGATAAATTTGAGTCATCTGTAGGAAAGTGGATGCACTTTGAATCCACAATCAGTGAAATAAATCGAAATACGTGGGTAAATATACTATGTTTTTTCTTATAGGAGAACCATAAAATATAAACAAAGAGCAAAATAAGACAGGAAACAGGGAGGTAGACCTTCTGAGATGGGAAGGGGACCAGGAAATGCCGGGAGCAGGGAGGAGTGAGAAGTGAAGGGAACGTAGAGAGAATTAAGAGGTTAATTCTCTGCCCATGTGACTACATTCATTATGTACCACAAACCTGTACTCACAGGCAATGAATAAAAAAAGCACAAACAGAAATCAAAAAGAAAGCAAACAAGAAAGGGTGAGGAATTTAGAGGGCTGAAAGGAGGAATGAGGGAGCTAGAGAAAGGAAATACAGTTACTTAGGTTCATCCCAGAAAAGCATTGAAGGGAAATACTACTTTATCTTGCCACTACCTTGACTAAAAAGGACCACTGGAGGAGAGAAATGAATACTTGTTCAAAATGTAATATGTGAGGAGATCCATCTCTCTCTCCTGTGGAAGTTCCAGGAAACCCTACCAGTCCGGAGTACTCTAGGGCAACCAGATCCTGAGGCGAATGAGAAGAAGCACTGTGTCTGGCTTAATTATAGCAGAAGATGCCTCCCGCTCCCTGAGCATACGTCAGTTTCTTAGTTGCCCGGGTAATAGTTCCTGTTCCAGTTCTGGTTGCTTCTGTCTCCTAGAAACGGCTGGTCACCGTGATGCATATCTGGTCACTATGGTGCACATTGTAAGAACCAATCCCCAGTTGGCAAGCCATTCTGCCTCTGTACTTCCTGCTTGCTTACCCCATACAAGCCCTAGACCATCAGGGATCAGGGACTGATATTCTGGGAATGATCCTGATCAGTACCCGTTGATGTAAATAAATCCGCCCCCAAATCCTGGGTGTTGGTCTGGTGTTTCTGCTTGCCGTTGCATAGTGATTAAATAGGGTGCGTGAGAAGAGACCTCAATGTGGTAAGAAACAGAAACCCTTGGAGCGGGGCTTCCTTTCGCCTTTCTAGACCTCGCTTTGTTTTTAATTAGTGGGTTGGGGCATTTCCTCCTTTGTGGAATGACACTGAATTGGCCTGAGTCCCTTCCAAGGCTGACAGTTAATAACCCCAAGACTTTTATCTTCCAGAGAAGGGAACTCACAACATGTAAAAATTTCCCTTAGTTTTAATCACAGCGTTTAGCGTCATCATTTGAGGAAATCAATCTGGAAATCATCAGGGCTCCTTTTTTCTTTTTACGGCTACCACAGATAGTGATTGTACAATGGAATGGAGGAAAGATTTTTGGTTTTGATGTTGCAATAGCAGGAAATGGAAAGTTACTGCTGTCAGCTACTTGGTCAGAATCACAATTTCTTTTTCACCACAAAAAAAGTCTTATGAGAGACTGGAATATGGCTCTGTGTAGCCCAAATCTACATTCAGCGATGAATGTAGCATTCCACAGGGGAGGTACAGCCAAGTGTGGGTAATTTGATTAAAGAACAACTAAAAGAGATTCTAGATTATTTAACCTTGACTTAACATAATCCCAAGGGGGAGACCGTAATTATAGCAAACTTCCCTTTTTCTTGGCAGAATCTAGAGTCCATTTTGTTTTCATTTCACTTATGGTATCCCTGCTACTCAATAATCTCCTTTTTAGATAAATAATCACTTCTTTCCCTCTGCAGTAGCTTTAACTATTTTAGGAATCTTGTCATTTTTCCTTTCAGCTATATTCTAAGGAGTCAAACCAACTACCATTTAGAAATAAGCAGGGCATCATAACTGGCATTTTAGAGCCAGTAAAAAAAAGAATAGATCACAAATTGAATATTGAAATAATATGGAACTATTGTGCCTAGCAAGTAGCCCTTTGACATGTGTCTGTTTAAATTTAAATTAATTACAGTAAATAGCATTAAAGTTTATTTCCTCAGTCACACTATCCACGTTTCCTGTGCTCAAAATAGCACATGTGGCCAGTATTTACACCATTATAACGTAGGTAGAGAACATTTTCCTCTTTGCAGACAAGTCTACTAGAAAGCCTGATCTAGGAATTTCTCATGAGTTTTACTCAAGAGAAGAATCTTTGTAATGCATAATGAGGCAAGAGTGTCTTGTCAGTTTCCATGACTTTTAATTTCATACACTTTAGCTATTAACATTCTCAACAATGGATTCATGTATTGGAATTAATTAGAAGAGTAAAGCTAACTTTCCTAAGATTCCCAATGTGTTAGTATTCCCTGGATCTTACACTAGTCTGCAAAAGCTTCTGCACAGGTAGCAAGAGGACCTACCTACAGAGACATTGTGATGCTCTGTTGCAGTGAACTCAGCCATCCTTGTCCTCTGAAAGGTAGACCAGAGTCTCTTCACTCTCATCTTGTCAAGCATATCTGTGTTGCTCAAATGACATGGGAAGAAAACACCCTCCAAGTATGAGACTCTGGTGGGCCAAGCTGTTTCTCAAAGAGCATATTGAAATGATAACAGTGCCACTGCTCAAATATTATTTTGAGCAAGACAAGGCAAATGGTAACTCTGTTCTCCATAGTTGAAAAAGTGTGTTCTTTCCAGCTGAGTTCTTCTTTTAGCTCTGGCTGGTGTCTCCTTCAAGGCCTGGCTATGGTCTTGGACACGAGATCCAAAGGCCTTTTCCTGAAGCTCCTAGGGGTTCAAACTGACACTGCCCTCCAGCAACCTGAATTCAGTAGAGCTTGGTCTTGCCACCGTGTATGTGCACATTTGCACACTTGGAGGTGTGGAAGCCATATTCCACAGGCTTCCTGCAACTGTGAATCTGAAGTAAAGATACCTTTGTGGGATAAAGTCTCAGCTCAAATTATATCTTACAGGATCTGTGAGACCAGGGCCCAGTGATTTTTATTTTAAAGCTGGGGAATTGGGTACAGAAAAACTAAATGAAATGCCTGTAGTCATCCAGTAAGTTAATTATGGAATCAAGCAATAATTTTTTACCTGAACTTCCTGTTGCATGATTAAGAAGTTTCTTTCTTCACTCTGCACTACCTCACAAAGGTACTTTGTGTGCTCAGGGGGAAAGGAAATATGGTGATTTCCACTTAATAGCTTTTCCTTGGGGAGGGGGCATTGTTAGTTTTGTTAAAAATATCAGTAGCAATTCTGCCTTCATGCACTTTGCAGTCATGCTGATTGGAGGAAGACCAGAAGCAGAAAAGAGAGCCATTTTTTTCCCTCTGGGTTTTAGCACTGTGACTTGGTTTTGATTGCTTTTTGTATGCAACAGGCTTGGGAAGACAGACCATCCCTCTGGTCCTCAACTGTTGAGAACTGGAGCCAAAAGTGAAGAAGAAAGCCAAGGAGACGTTTCTCCCACGGTGGTTATCTTTAGTCCATGCTGAGATCATTGCCTGCTTGTGGGATATGAGCCAAATTCACATCGATTCCTGGAAGCTGGAAATTCACCAGCCATCCCAGCATTCAGGATCAGACTTTTCCACAGGCATAAGCAGGGTTAAAATCTCCTGTACTTTTCTCTTGCATATATATATATGGAAAATAGGACACAGGGGGCCAGATCTGTATAAAACAGAATGAAATATCATGAATACATAGACATTTGTGAATGTATGTATGAATAGATACACATTGCGGAAGCAATCTCCTTTTTTTTTTTTTTTTTTTACAGTGATGGTGAACTTGAGAGCAGTAGATCATTTACATTTAAATGAAATGAATTGATAATTTATCAGAAGGCATGTTCCAAGGATGGTAGAGTGTGATGAGAGTTGTTTGTCTTCCTAACAGAAAAAATAATTCAGATGTCCAGTCATCCTGGCCAAACAATAGCTCAAGCAAGATGAAATACCTTTTCTCTTAGTAAAAGGTAATGACAAAGGAGCCACTTTGCTCCATAATTGAAATGGTTTGACCCCTATTTGGTAAAGGTTGGAGAAAGTGTTTCTTTCCTGGCCCACAGGTGAGAAGTTGGTATGAATGTGTAACCATTAGATAGCCTACAGGAAACGCTTCAATACTCTCAGTGAACTGAATTGCTGCCCAATATGGTCATATAATAAGTATATTCAGTCTAGTCATTCTAATCTTTAACATCATTGTGACGAGGAAGCATTTGAAAGTTGATTAGATATACAGCATAGGACAAGACTGTTTTGTCTGGCATCTAGGGAGACACATTGTGGGAAAGTCCTTGCTGAAAATTCCTTCTAGTTGTGAATCTTAGGGGATTAGGGAAAAAGGTTAGGGATGACTGTTCCAGATCAAAAAGAATTCAAGAGATTCCAGGATTAGAATGGTTTACAGAAATGTGGTGGAAAAAACATAAGCACTACTGTTTGGTATGGTCAACACAAAGGACCAGTACACTGGAGAGCAGACTGGGTGGTTATCATAGGTAGTAAGAAGTGATCTGTTGATTTATTTGTCCTGTGACTGCACAGCTAGAACTGTGTTCTTTGAAACCTTAAGGATATAATTAATGAACTCACTGACTCCATGGCCACTGGTCAAGGGTAAGGTCAGGCTTGATTGTGTAGAGTGTCGCTTACTCTGCCAAGTGTGTATCTGAAGAGACAGAGGCAAATGAAACAGACAGCAGCCCCAGTCACTATAAACTGAAATGAAGCAAGCCAGAAGGCCTGTCACAGAAAAAAAGGAAGTAAGCCAGGCCTTCAGAATAAAAGGTTAAAGGAGCTAGACTCGGAATAGAATTGGGGATGCACTTACTATAGTACATGCATTTACTGACCTCATCATAAAAAAAATTGCCCATCCAACAATACTTGATTAACATATGATATAATTAGTTAATTTTAGTCCTACAGAGCTTTGTAAATTGGTGAATTGTTCACCCATTGGATTCCAAAGCTTGTGCTTTCAAAGCACCAAAGGGAAAGAACCCCATGCATTCAAGATGATTTACGTTAAAATGGGCAATCTGCATCAAGCTTGAAGGTTTTGTTCTGTGTTACAAAAAACCTTTACAACATTTAGATGTTGGAACCAAAAAGTCTGGGACCAGGTATATGGACACTATTGAGGCCAGCTTTGATACCTTAGCATAGAAAATATTGATTGAATCTCTCAAAGGGCAAGAGATATTGGCAAGTATTATGCAGTTGACCTCTAAGCTGAAAATGTCCCTGATGCTAGCATTGCTTATAAAAATTAATATTCATTTACTGAGCACCAAATGTAATGATCCACTGTACTTGCTGTGCACTTCGTTACCTTATGTTTCTCTTATAGTATACCAGAGTAGCAGAATTACTGTTCTCATGTTAAAGTTAAAGAAACAGTGATAAGAAATATCAAGTAGGATCTTCCTTTTCATTGTCTCACAATCGCACCCAGAGTCTATTGCTGAGAACTTGGAGTTTGCAGAACTGAGAGCTGCTGTAAGAGCTTGCTGATTAGTGCATTCTTAAAAAAAAAATAAAATAAATTAAAGGACATACAGTTAGGAAAAGCTAATAAAACTGCCTTTGTTCACAAAATAATTATTTTTATGTGAAAAATTAAGATATCTACAAAAAGTTGTCAGACCTAATAAGTGAATTTAGCAAAGTCTCAGAGTAAAGGATCAATATACAGACATCCATTGTATTTCTAGTACTGGCAATGAACAATTGTAAAATGCCATTTTAAAAATGTTCTGCTTAAAAAACATAAAATTCTTGGAAAGTGTTAAGACCTAATTGATTTGTTATTAAAGGAGTCTGCTCTTCAGAAGAAAAAGTGAATCAACAGAGAATAGTTGGTTAGAAAACAGAAAGTGTTCCATATTGTATTTTCAAAGAGCTGGGAACATTTCAACAAGCGTTAACCCTGGCCCAGACACTGAACAACTTGCGCAAAATGACATAACAAATTAGTCCAATAGCTGGTGTTTAAATTCCTCGTTAATTCAACAATCTCTTCTTTATTTTCATAAACATCAGTGCAAATGAACTGAGTTCTCCTCCTGTATTCTCTGAGTGGTGGGACCCCTGATGTCCCTCTATTTCGAGTACCCAAAGGTTCAACATTTCTTTCTGGACTCCCAGCATTTCTGCTTGGCTTTAAGCTTTCTGGGTTGGCTTTCAAAGTCCAATAGTATGATAACATCATTTCATAATTGCACAATATATTTTACTAAGTTTTTCCATATATTATCCCACTTGATTCTCACAATAACTGGGGAATAAGGAAAGACTAAAACTACTATCTCAATTTTGTTACTAATGTATAAGATAGGATCAAAGGGTTTTGGTTTGATCCAGGCTATTTTGCTTTTAAGGATGGAATGAAATCTACTTTGAAAACTTGGATTCACAAAAGGTGTCAGACTTAGCCAACATGGATGAAATTGTATTGATTCAAGTAGTTGAATCGCTAACTTGGATGATACTGAGCATTGGAACATATGTAAGGAAATGTAAGTGGTCAGATGCATCTCAGGATGGGTAAAGGAAAGTGAGGCCTCCTGGTTTAGGGAATGCCATTAAGTGTAAAAAGAATCAGTAATAACCTATTTGAAATGTGCTTTTTTAAAAATTTATTTTAAAAATAAAAGAAGGAAAACATTAACAAACACATCCATTTACAAGATAACATAAGAACAATACAAACAATACAGAGTTACAGACAAAGTTGTAGGAAATTAACAATAGTTGTTGTATTACATATTGATGTCTTCAAAGTGGTTTCTCAGGAAAACAGAGACATGCAAGATTGACCAAATAAGTAATCATTAACTGTTCCTTTCAGTAAAGTGATAGAAGTCAGTGGTACATCTATGTTAGCTATCCTGTATATACATACATACATAGTTTCCCCTTCTTTCTTTTCTCTTTTCCCTTGTCCCAGTTGCTGTTTACTTTTGAGCATTTTCCTTTCATTTCATGTCTGTCATCCCTCTGAAACATGCTTATTTTTTAAAAAATGTAGATGTTACAACTGAAAGTTTTGCTCATAAAAAGTTGAACTCTTCCTTAGTTTATAAGTGTAGAGATCACAGATTAAAAAAATGTAAGTGTTGGAAAAGGTTTAGAGGCTTTCTAGTTGAACAGCTTCTTTCCTAGCTGAGGGAATAGAAACTTCAAGATTTTAGTTGGCTCCTTGCAGTCACCCTCTTAATTAGTAGGAGTATTGGTCTTAGAATGCAGAGCCAGATACCAGGCTAATTCTGTAATGATATATCCCAAGCTTTAGAATTTTACCACTCTGTTTGAGTTTGTATTAGACAATTTTAGTAACTTTTCAGTCTCTAGCTTTGAATGGTTGACTGTGCAATGCTAGCGATGGCTGCTCAGAAATTGTATGGCTGATCCTCTGCAGAGCCCCCAAAGGAAGGGCTTCAGAAAGGAGCTCACCCTGGGAGCTTGCCAACTCCTGGAGCTCCCACCCTGCACACGAAAGACATTCTTATGTATCATCTTGCTCCGTGATTTCTGATCATAAAAGGTGTGTCAAAACTTACTTCATAGGCCCTTTAAACTATAGAGCTCTTGGATGTAAGTTGTTTATTTTTTTCTGAAACACATCTGCTATTCATCTTATTTGTATTTTAAAATGTGAGTGTTTTGGCCAGCAATTTGAATGAGAAGTCTAATAAAAATAGGCATCAGGTGATGATTTTCATCTGATCTACCATCACCTTCTAGTCATTTGCTCATGTGTTCACTCAACAACTATTTAATGGGTGTTTACTACATGCCAGAAACTGTTCTAGCTGGTTAGGAAACAGCAATAAGCAAAACAAAATCACTGCTGTCAAAAACTTTCATAAACAAAGACATAATAAATCTTGTATATATCAGAGAATGTTGAGACAAATACACAGGGTGAGAGGGAATAGGGTGTGTCGTGGCTGGAATTTTAGATGGGGTGGCTCAGGTGGCATTTGTACAGAGACCTGTGGGAGAGAGAGTAACAAGCCACAGAGCTATCTGATGGAAGAATCTCCTAGAAAGGAGGCAACAGCAAGGCTTTGACCATGCATTAGGAGATTGATTGATGTGTTTCAGAAACACCAAAAAAACCTGCCTAGCTGGAGTGGAATAAGGGAGGGAGGGGATGATAGAGATCAGGCCTGGGAAGTAGCCCAGGAAGCAGGAGCCAGATCATGCAAAACATATTAAAACAATAGAAGGGTTTCTATGTTTTTAAATTCAGTTTTTAAAAGTGAGATAAGATAAAACATACAGCTTTCAGGCATCCATTTTTCAGGTTTTGACAATTATATATTTTCTTATCTATCATGAAGAAACAGGTGTAAATATTTCTGTCACCTCAGAAAGTTCTTTTCTGACACTTTCTAGTCAATTCTCCCATCCCAGAAAGAACAAGTGTTCTGACTTTATCGTTATTCTGGAACTTTGTAAAAATGGAACCAGGCAGTGGATATGTTTTTTGAGTCTGGGCTCTTTCCCTCAATGTAATGTTTAGGAGCTCCGCACACGTCGTAGCACCAGTTCCTTGCTGAGTACGATTCCACTGTGGGACTATAGTGCAGTTAGTTTACCCACGTTCCTGGTGAACAATTAAGCTGTTTCTTAGTTTTGTCTTTTTGAATAACCTGCCTTCCACAGACTTCTTGTGCATATTTGCTTCCATTTCTCTTGGACACATACCTAGGAGCAGAACTGCTGGGTCATAGAGTGATACTTATTTATCTTGTAAAACTCTCAGACTGTTTCCCCAAGTGATAGGGAAGACTTCCTGTTGTTCCCTGTGCTCACAGACATAGAGTGTTGTCCCATGTGTTTGTGTCTGTTCTGATCATTCTGAGAAGTTTGAAATACACTTCACTGTGGTTTTACTTTGCGTTTCCCTGCTGACTTCTGATGTTGAACACCTTGTCATCAGCTTTTTGGCATTTGAGTATCCTTGTTTGGTACAGTGTCTGTTCATGGCTTTTTGCCCAGGTTTTTAAAACTGATTTTTCTTATTGTCTGTAGAAGTCCTTCAAAAGTATGTTCTAGATAACAGAGCTATGTCTATATGTCTACATCTTTCTGCATGTGTTTTATATATGAAGTTATTGCATAGCATGTGTAACACCAGGTAGTATATATTATATATTATGTATTATGTATTACATGTTATATATTATATTATGTACACATATTATTTGACATTACATATTTGATATTATTATTTGATATTACATATTATTTGATATTGCATCAAATAATATATAATTAATATGATCAATATTGTGTTAAGTATTGATTGTAACATGTATATTATTAATGTGTAAGATACATATAATTAGTATTATGTAAAAGTATTATTATATTGTATAATTTTATATGGGGTTTGTTTTGAGACAAGGTCTCAGAATGTAACTCAGGCTGACCTTGAACTCACTGTGTAGTTCAGGCTGGCCTGGAACTTGCAGTGATTTTCTTGCTTCAGCCTCCCAAGTACTGGGAGCAAAGATATATATTATTTTATTCAAGTCTCTTCCACTCCTCTATTTATTGTATTAATGGTATCTTTTGATGGGCAGAAATTTTTAATTGGGATGAAATTTGATTTAGCAAGTTTTTCTTTCATGATGAGTGTTTTTGTGTCTTATATAAAAAATGTTCATCACTTAGGTCATGGAAATATTTTCTTCTAGAACTGTTATAGTTTTATCATCTAGATTTAGTTCTAAGATCTATCTTGACTTTTTCTTTTTTGAATGCAGGAAGGTTGGCAAGAGATGCAAATACCCAATTCCACATCATTTGTTCAGAATGGTTTATTTTCATATTGAATTACCTTGGCAGGGAGTTTACATTTACTCCAAGCAAGAAAGGCCCTGGAGAGTTTTAAGCCTTTCTTAAGGCAATGAAAACTTTACGCACCTTGCACATTCATTGTGTGTGTGCACTTAAAGTGCTCATCCACATCCATATCCATGCACTCATTTTGATCTTCAGCTTTGGCACATAGTGTGGCATTTGGTACACTGCGGATACTCAGTGAAAGAGTGAATGAATGAATTCCAAAGCTGGAGTTGACAAAGTCAGGTTGTTTTTCTTGCTTAGCATGTGCATGTACTCATCTGTCTGTATGGCTCTTACACAGACCATGACCATTTCCATTTAGGGCTGTTAGACTCAGATTTGCAAAGCATTTATAATGTGTACGCAGGATTATATATTTCTATGTATTTCTCTGACCCATACCGCATAAACATATGTTGTCCCCTTGCATGGTTAACTTCACTTCTATTTTTGTTTTCATTTCTGCTTGTCATATTTGGGCTGGAGAAGATTAAAAAGCATATGTGGACAGCGGACAAATGACATCTGGAGAGCAGCCCTGTTGCAGCTCTTTCAACCTCCCTTGAAAATGCCCAGAAAGATTCAGATGCAAGAGGAAATGCTCACCCCAGCACTGGCTAAAAAGCATGATTGTCAAGCAGCCTGTGGCAGCAGTCCAGGAATAGTATCCCTGAGGGATCGGCGGAGGTGGAGGAGCTGGAGAGAAGCTACATGTCTATTCCAGACGGAAAGTGAAGTGCTCCTTCTCCTACTTCCAAGGAGTTGCTTCCTTTTAAGGCAGTCAAAAGCTGTTTCCCATTTGCCCTTCCTACTTTCTCCAGCTACCCAACCTAAGCCGTTCCCCAAACCAACAGGATGAGAGAAGGGAGGGATCTTTTCCTTCCTACGAAGGATGGGTGATATATAATTGCACCCTGGGAGGGACAGTCCCATAAATTCAGCACACAGATGGGTCCACGCAGCAGATTAAGGGCAGAGGTACTCTACATGCTGGGATTGTGGTTTTGTGTGTGTGCTGAATCACAGCATCAATGAATTAGAGCTTTGTTAGAATCTGGAGTGTGGGTAGAAGCTGCAGGTCCACCTGTCCTCCAGCTGCAGGCATGAGATCATCATACAAGGGAAGGGTGGGTGTCAACAAGGACAGCGCCATCCCGGGTATGGCTGCTGACATGAAGTCCAGAAAGAGTGCACCTTATTTAAATAATTATATTGGAAAAACAAATTATGTAAAACTGCTGTAGTTGGAATTAGTGAACAAGTTGCTGCAGACCTAGGAGAAGGAACAACAATCTAAAAGTTTATCGGAAATAAGACCTCTGAAGTCTATTGTAGGAACCAAAGAAAAATTAAGAATGTACAGCATTCAAAATAACTTTTGAGGGGCTGGCTAGCTTCCTCCCTCCTGGCTCC
>NW_004955419.1:17284334-17316868 GCF_000276665.1 Chinchilla lanigera | reverse complement strand
AAAAAACAAAATAACTTTTGAGACTTAAGACTTTCTTTAGTCAGATTATACTTTCTTTTTCTTCTTTCTTTCCTTCCTTCCTTCCTTCCTTCCTTCCTTCCTTCCTTCCTTTCTTTGTTCTTCATCTTTTTTGAGGCAGGGTTTCATTATACAGTGCAGGCTGGCTTTGAACGCACTTTGTAACCCAAAATGGCATGGAACATGTGGTGATCCTCCTGCCTCAGCCTCCCGAGTGCTGAGATTACAGGCATGCACCACCACATCTGGCCTAACACTTTCCATATTGTGCTACAACTGTTAAAATATACTTCTTCATACATATATGCATATGCAGTTATACAAGCACTTGGATAACAGGAGTCAAATCTCGTTTGTATTTCTGTCCCCAACATCAGAAATTAGCATAGTGCATGTCACGTCATAAGCATTCAATGAATAAATTCCAGCAAATGACAGAATTTGCTCTTTTGGTCTTGTTTAGTATGAGGATGTCCTCTTGTGTTTATATTCTATATGGCTTTTTTTAAAAAACAGGAATAGGCAGTTACAAGGAATGGGGAGAGGAAATGAGATGAAAAGAGAAACGCAGAGTGAGTAAGTCTGGAAGCTAGGCACTCAAGAGCAGCATTAAAATTCTTATTAGATGCAGCAAATAACCAAACCGGTAAAAGATCAAATTATGGTTGAAGAAGATAAATTTGAAATTTCCCTCAGAGTGTGAAGAAACAGGAAAAAGATAAGTGAATGACGAGAGAGAGATTGTTCCTGTACAGAGCAGAGAACTGAGTTCCTTCTAAAAATTATAGATATTTTGAATCAGTAAGACTAACTGGACCAGGAATTGTAATAAAAACTCTCAAGAAATAATTTTCTATATGAAAACACAGAATACGGCTGTCACGCTTCAAGTAAGAGGAGTGACAATATTTCTCAGTTACAAGGATAAAGAACAATGTCTTGCAAGTTTCAGCTGGCCTGGGGCCCTTTTCTGAGCCTCAGTTTCTCCCTCTTGAGGAGAGGGTGGTTGGAGTGTCACTGGGTCTCTCTGGTAGACCTGACTGTCTTACGGTTTCATGAATGTTTTGAGGGCTGGGAGGGCTAAGACGGTGATTAAATATTTTAACATCTCATTTGAGATAAATTAGGCAAACAAATGGTAGAAACCCAACTAATAACACTATCCTTTAACATCATTTGTTCCAGTGCGCTGACTAGGATTCCAGTGGTGTTCTAAGCATGCCAAATGTTCTCACCGTAACAGCAGGACTTTCCAGTGTCACCCTCCACAACTTGCCTTCCTCTCCTTGTGAGCAGAACCTACTGCACAGTGATATCAGCTGAGTTCGCGATCAAAACTTAGACACCAGGAACCCTCAACCTCCACTCCACTGTGGACACTAGGACCCCAACCTCCCGTCAGATTTTGCTGTACTGCTTGTTCTCTTTCTCTGCTCCAGAATACCCTAGAACGAAGGCAGCTTGTTCATGAGTGTGCGGTCCCGTCCCCCACCCTATCCTTTGTGTCCTCAGCCCCAGCCATTTTTGATCTCACAGCTTCTTCCTTTTGGCCTAAGGCCCTGATGTATGTTCAGAATCAAGCCTTCAGTGTGTATACAGGTTTTCCTTTTGCACATTTTCAGAGCCTGAGTCTCAGAGCATGGCAAGTCCAAATCATAGAGTTCTGCCGTAACCAGTGCTAGATATGGGCTCCGTTTAGAAATGGAGCTAATAGTTCAAGGTACTCTCTTTCTCTGTAGTGTGGCTTCTTGGTAGGAAGCAATATTGCCTCACTGCTCTTCTTCACTGATTGATTTCTTGTGTCAACTCTAGCGATGTGTGTGTGTGTGTGTGTGTGTGTGTGTGTGTGTGTGTGTGTCCTACAGAGCTGCTCACGCTCCGCTCCAAGGAGCACTGGACATAAATTGCAGAGTGCGAGCCAACACCCTCTCGTATCTATGTGAGTCCTACTCTAAGGTCTCCAAAACGTTACTCAGCTGCCAATTTTTTAGCAAGAATAAAAATAGGCAGAAATCATCAACTCTATGAGGAATAAACATGTCTAGAAAAAAGTGGCAGACAGTGAAGACCGCTGGGAAGTGTTTCAAAGTATTTTCCACACACAAGCCCGGGAAAGGGCAGCTGCCAGATCGTCCTGACTCCTGCTTTGGATTTCCGCAACAGTCTGGGTTGCCCCTGTTGTGACCGTGCAGCCTGGCTCTGGGCTTCATAAATTCAGGCTCAAAATGTAGTTTATTTTTGTTATGACTCCAACCAAAACGTTGCAGGGAAGCCAATTCCCCTCATCCCATTAAAAAGGTATAACACATATTTTTACCAGCCTGTGGAGCTCCGTGCTTGGAAGTAACAATATATGCTTTGTTCCCACACAAGGTGGCCATGAAGTGTGCTGAAATCTTTGCCAGAGGTGGGCTGCTCTCTCCCAAGAGGGCTGGCAGCCCAAGGAACACTTCAGCATGCTTAACAGCCTGCTTGGGCCTCTCCTTATATGGAAGTTTCCCTTCTGCACAAGGGAATGACAACCACTTAGTGTGTCAGCCACCTGAGAGCAGATAACAGCAAAAAATCCCCTCTACTCTTATTCCCAGGAAGTCCTATCTGCCTTGAACTCTTGCTCTTTGGGCCCACTCTCTGATAATGAATTTGGGAATGCCAGTTGGTATAGAGGGAACTTGGAGTCATGTAGAGAAGCTAGCCAGAAAATTCCATGTTAGGAAGCACAGAGGATTGTGTCTCCCACAGCCTGGTAAGTTAGTTAGTAAGCTCAAGACACAAGAGACCCCCAAATAAATGGAAGAACCAGACCAAACAACAGACAACAAAATAGATGCTTGATCACGTACATTTGTATTTAATCATGTAGTTTAATTAATTGTTAGGTTAAAGTTAACAGAAATTACTATTTATTCATTAGTGATTATTGGTTAATAATTCTTAGAACCTCACAGAAGTGTCCTCATACTCACAAAGTCGAATGTGCTGGCCCAGTAGAAAGAACAATATCCCTATGAGATCCAAGGGAGAATAAATGAATTTTATTGGTGCACTGATATATATGATGATCACATTCCTCATAGGGAATTTGTACCTACACATAATATATCTTCATTCTTATGTCTTTTCTGCCAATCCTCCCCTCCCCTTCCAGGCACTATTTCAGTGCTTTAGATCTAGTATCTAATTTCATCATCAAAGCAACCTCATGAGGTAGTACTACCTTTATGCCCATTTTGCAGGTGAGCAAACCAAGATACAGAGTTAAGGAACTAGCCCAAAGTCACACAGGTAATTTATGGCAGCCTAGGGTTCAAACCCAGGCTGTCTGGCTGTATGAGGATTTTAACAGGCAATGGTGGGAGGGAGCCATGGGTATGGTAAAGAGCAAGCACAGGGGAATGGGAACAAATCCAGGTGGACTGGAGCATATGTAAGAAGGCATGGGAAATCACACCAGAAACATAAGCTACCACCATTCTGTAGAGAGCTTTGAATGCCCTCCATCTGACATACCATAATTATCATTACTACTAATAAAAGCCAGCATCTTATAGTCTTCTATTGTTCATAGTATCAATAATAGTCTAGCTTTGCATTTGCAGGTGCCTAAAGAGGCCACCACCTGACAGATTCACCAGCTGCATTTCCCTGTGCCTTTGTATCACAAGTGATTAACGTTGATATCAAGCCTGCCCCATGCCACATGCACCCCATTTTCACTTAAAAATCTCTGGTATTATAATTGCATTCTTAACTGGCTGCTTTACCATAGAGCTGTCTTCAAAGCTTGTCATATTCCATTTCTAGTAGTGGCTAAATTTTCCTGGATAAAAGTGTTTTGGGGTTCATGCAGAATCATAAGAAGAGACAAAGAATCAAACAATTTTTCTTGACAATCATTTGCATACAGAAAACCAGTATTTCTAAGAAGAAAGCATCATCAAACACAATTTCACTACACATTGCTTATGGGAGTAGGCGTCAGCACATACTGAATCAAACGTAATGTTCCTCTCACTTCTAAAACACTGTGACTCCATATTTTTATTGGCCACTAGCTGCAGTTATTCTTTTGACCAGTTTCACTGAAATACCGCTTGAAAGGATCTTTATGCTATTAGGTACTGGTGGCCATCTTCTTATTCGCATGTTTAATCAGTTCTAGGGCACTTACTTGGTAAATCTTTGGAATGAAGTTGGATTGTGGGAGGTTTTTTTTTTTCCTTCACTTTAATGGAGTTACCAAGCAGATGAAGGAAGGACAGAGGATCTGAACTTTTCCACATGGCCTTGGGGAATTGGACTGCCCTTCTCCAGGGGCCTCATCAATGGCCCTGCTTTTCATTCCTTTTTCTACCTCGGATCAAATATGTTTTGGAAACAAGATTATGACGTTGCATAAGTTAAATGGCCTATAGCACCATTCTGTTATGTGTCATTGTTATCATTACTTTGTTACACATCTGTGCTCCGGATTTTGGGATTGCACTTGGCATTAGTGTGTGGTGTTATATGATTTGCTAAGGCTCCTATAACAAAGTACTATAAATCGGGTGTCTTAAACAATGAATATTTGTCTTCTGACAATTCTGGAGGCTGGAAAGCCAAGATCAGATGTTGGCAGAGTTGACTGCTGCTGTGGCTCATATCCTTGGTCACCTCCTCCCTACGTCTTTACATGGTTCTGTTGAGCATCCCCACCTACGTCCTGCTCTCTTCTTATAGACATCGGTCATATTGGATGGGGCCCACCTGGATTATCTCATTTTACCTTACTACCTCTTTAAGACCTTGTCTCCAAATACAACCACTTTCTGAGATACTATGAATTGGGGCTTCAACATATGCATTTTGGGAAAACACACAGTTCATCCCATAACAGATACCTAGGGCATCTGCCTTAATCATGAGGTGATAGTAGAGCTCTTATATTTCTATCTTTATTTTCTTGGCTTGTCTTTCTAGAGCGTGTCCACCTGTCAGGCCATGATGCCTTCACCTCTTGCACAGTGTGTAGCAGGCCATCTCCAGGCCACTCCAAAGGCCACTGAAAACCATTAGGCCAGCACCACTTTTCTGAGCTAGGCAAGTCCCTAGTGCTATGAAATAATCAAGAGAGCAGGTCTTGGGGCTGGGGATTTAGCTCAGCGGCAAAGCGCCTGCTTCGCAAGCGCAAGGTCGTGACTTCGGTTCCCGGTACCGGAGAAAAACCAAAAAAAAAAAAAAAAAAAAGAGAGCAGGTCTTATCCAGACTGCTGTCAGGCTCCTCTTCGACAACTCTTACTCCTTTGGGGAATCTGGGGCTGGTTGCCTCATGTAGGAAATTATAAACTTTGTGATTTTGAGATTGGTTCTATGTAAATCACCCTAGTATATGTAAATGCCTTTTTCTAGGAATTAAGTTTCAAGAATTTATACTTCTATAGAATATTTTAATTATAAAAATTAAAATATTAGGCTGGGGGTTGGGAGTGTAGTTCAGTGGTATGGTGCCTGCCTAGCAAGGGCAAGGTTCTGAGTTCAATTCCAGTTTCTAAAAAATTTTTTTGAAATTTTTAAAAAGTAAATTATTAGGTAACTTTGTAGATGGAGTACTTATTTTGCTGTCTAGAACTGAATGTGTGATCTCCATCTTTGCCAGTTCTATGAAGGCTCAGGGCTGAGCAGCGTAACTAGGACCCAGGACTGGAGAGATGTTGGTTCCTGCTCCCAAGGAACTCAGAATCCTTTTGTTTTCATCTTTGGATAAAAACATCCATGGCTAGTGTCAAACGTATCTAAGTTGGAGACCATGGGCTTCAATTCCTGGCTCCCCTTTGCCATTTGAAGCTTAAAAACTCTGGGCTGATAAATATGGCTTTATTGGGCCCACGAATGAAAATTGTACCTCTCTACCTTTGTAAGTGCAGGAGCAGTGATTTCAGGGCGGCCAATAGTAAGAAAGCTATAAATTGAGATTGTAGGTAAACCCCTTGAAATGATAATATTTAAGGACATAAAAGGGCTAGAAGAGCTGCATGAATTAGGAAACACCAAGACCTTTAGCTTGTTTTACTGGCGACAAAGACAGTTCACAAAAATGCTCCTACCATTGCCATATTAGACCCTCATTAAAGAAAAAAGGTATAAAAATATTAGCATTCACGTGATCCTGCAAAAATAATGTAATGTGAATGGAAAGAAGAGTTCTACCACATTAAGAAGAGAAAGACAGGGGGATTGAGAGAGAGAGAGAGAGAGAGAGAGAGAGAGAGAGAGAGAGAGAGAGAGAGAATATTGGCCCCAAATGGCTGGCCAAGGGAGACAAAATTCCCTTCTCGTCTCTTGGGGCTGTGGCCCAGGCTGTGTGTGTGTGCATGCACCAGAGAGCTAGCCTTCTAGGTCTAGGCCAGATCCAAAGGAGTGGTTGAGACTGGGGCAAACTGGAATGTGTATCTTTTCTAAAGGTGATGATGACTACACAGATGCAACCAACTGTTGCCATGGACAAAAATTTTAAATATGGGCAACTAACTTAAGACCATCTTAAAGGCATGGTGTGGCCCAAACAAAACATCTCTTGGTCACTAATCTGCATTCTGTGTTCTAGGGTAGGAATCAGATCTTTGTAGTTTACACTGAACATCTGAAGCAGCACATGCAATTCAAGACAAGTTTCCCAAAGAGGAAAATGCAGACAGGAGCCAGAGCGATCCTCACTTCCCGCTCCCCATCCCCATGCCTGGCTTCCTTAGCAAACTGTACAATCTACTTAAGGTGTTATGTTCATGTGCATCTTTCAAAATATACCTGAATCCAGCCAAGGCAACCAGGAACTTTTGCAGGCATTTCTGCTTCATTTGCTTTGAAATGTTTTTTTTCTCAGGATTTCACTCAGAGATTGCCTAAACAAAGTGGGAGGGGAAGGGAGGTTGAGTTGGACAAATGCAAGAATATCCTCAGTTCTGCGTCTTCCCTAAGTATCTATGGGGGAGGGACCAGTTTAATAATAAATTATTCAAATGTGTATTCATTCTTGAAACATTTTAAGGATGTTTACATTGAAACCAGATGCCTGCTCCACGGATGGGGCCCCCCATTTCTGTTGATTTTACAGCTTCGCTGCTCCTTGAGTTTTCTCAGTAGGGTCTTTGTTTCCTTCACAAGTGGAAAGAATGTTTCTTTTGTTTGCTTTTCTTCGCCATCAGTGCTGGCCAGCGTCTAGAGGGAACTCCAGCCATGCTGTGAATTGGCCAGCATCCCTTCCCGTTCACTCCTGAAAGTCACTTGCGTACAGAATGGCAGATCGCCCCAGAGATGCCTTACGCCTGGGCTTTTCTAAGCTCTTTTTCCCTCCATGTGGTTGGAATTTTTCAGCAGTGTGAGCAACCGTTAGCTAATTCTCCCAAATGGAGAAGTTGAATCAGTTCTAAACACCCATAGAGCAAGAAGAAACTAGGACTTCTAGGGAATTTCAGGTGGACATTTCATGTCATTGGAACTCAAGGCTTTTATTTCTAAGCTGAGCTCAATCCACAGCGAAATAAATGATGATTCATTTGTTCAAATACCTGCAGTTATTGGCCTAAGGGAGTATGGGGAGAATAGCTGTTTCCAAAGTTGCCCTTGATCTCACTGGTTGGCAGCTGAACGTATAGCAAGAACAAGAAAAAGAGCCATCCAAGTCTAAGGAAAAGTAAAAGGTTAAAAAAAAAAAAAAAAAAGAGCTAAGTGAATGTTTCCTGCTTACATTTTCATTTGGTCTAATAGGTCCTTTGATTTGTTCAAGGTGGACTTACTGAATACTTAATATGTACTGCTAAGGGCTAAGATGGGAGTACAGGAGTACAACTCTCCTGATGAGGATAAAGGAAGAGTCCAGAATATCATAATGTGGCAATTTATATGGAGAGGAACACATAGGATAATGGAGACTAGAGTAGGGCGTACAGTACAGGCTCAGAAGGATAAAGGTACCATGAGAAAAGACTTCAGGATGGAGGTGGAAGGCAATGGAACCATGAGTAGGAATTAGCTAGACTACGGCTTCTCAGACTTCCATGCGGTCAGCAATCACTTGGGAACCTTGTTTTATTGAAGATTCTGACCCAAGAGTCTGGGGAGAAGGATGAGATTCTGCATTTCTAAGGCCCTCCCATGCAATGCCAGTGCGACTTTGAGTAGCAAGTTCTAAATGGTGACAGTGTGGGAAGATGGAAAGCTGGATTTAGGAAAACATTCTAGGCAGAAGGAATGTTATGTCAAAACACCTGGAGATATAGGTGCATTTAGAACATTTGGGAAAATGCAAAGAATGAAAGGGGGACAAAAAACATGAGCTTGAGATTAGATCACTTTGCGAGGGACCTTGATGGTATACTAAGGACCTGCATTTTTTTTTTTCCTGAGGAAGACAGAGTTTTAAGCAAAGCACTGACAAGAACCACTTCCCTTTAGAAAGGTCACCCTGGTTACAATATGACAGATGGACTAAGGACAGTGCTACCTTAGAGGCAGGGGAGCAGTATGGGGTAGCTGTGTCCATCTACTCAATGAAAGACAAGGTCTTGAACCTAAACAGTAGCAGTGGGTAGAGAGAAAAAGCAACCACCTTTGGAATATTACAAAGTCAGAAATGATTGATTGAGAAAGAGACCAGCTCATGACCTGGTGCTTTTTGACAATAGTTGAAATTCACTCATCCTCCATCTTAATTCTGGTAACTGTTCCCTGTTCCAAAAGGTAATCACTGGGAACAGAGATGCCACTTGTAGTTTATAAAACACTAGACCCAAAATTTACACCAATGACTCCTTGATTCAAGGCCTATATTCATTTTTACCACACCATGTTGCTTCTCAGAGCATTCAGTTCAAAACCACAGAAGGGAAATTAGGACATCCTCATCCAGACAGAACCACGGAAATTAGAATGCCTAGCCCTGAGATACAGAGGAGACAACTAAGCTTCACTATCCAGAGATGAGCAGTGTACATTACAGTTGTCCCGAAAGTACTTGAATTCCGCTCTAATAAATGAAACAGGGAAAAATGAGAGGGTACTTCTTTTCTCATTTGTCCAAAGTATGACTTTTCTTTCTTCCAAAAACATATTTAAAGAAAGCAACAAAAGACACCCAGGCTGTCCCCTATTATTTGGCAACTATTCTTGACAAAATATAAATTCCTGCCCCTTTGGGCTTTCTGAGTTTCAGAAGGAGTCTGCATTTGGTGATCTGGCTGAAGCGTTGTATCTTCAATTTTTAACATGTTTCTAACTGCTTTGGCAATGTGAGATTTTTCCAGGTTCATTTTGCAGGCTTTTCTATAGAGGGAACTTGGTCCAGTATTCCAGAGCCATTAAAGTTATTTCATCAAGGTCATTGCTTATTAAATGAAAAAAAAAAAGGATTGACTAGGATTAAAAGTCATGCAGATCATGGGATTCTCAATTTATGAAACATCACTGAGCCCTACTTTTAGCTTTTCAACATAAAAAATACTTCTTTTCTAATTTTAAAAGCAATACAAGTTTATATGGAAATTTTGTAGAAAAGTATAGAGATGACTAGAAAAAAAGAAAAGAGCAATCATAATTTCACTGCCAGCTTAACAACTGTCAACATATCCTCCTGTATCCCTGCCATCTTTTGATTATGTGTGCTACAGCTTGGATATGAAGAGTCCCCAGAGGGCTCCTGTGTCGAAGGCTGTGTTCAGAGCCAGGACTTTGGAGAAGCGATTGGATCACGTGGGCTCTGACGTCAGCAACGCAGTCATACCATGATGGGTTTATAATTTCACGGATTGTTGGGAGGTGTGGCATTTAGGAGCTTGGACATCATTGAAGGGATTGGCTTACTCTGATTGCACGTGAGCCTCCTGATAGACCCCACCTCTTCAGAGTCTCACTTCAGAACATTATCACGTTGACAGTAAAGCTCTTGACCCCTCTGGGGAACAAATAACATCCAAACTATAGCCATATTCTTAAGTCCAGTGCTTGTTGCTGGGGGTATGGCTCAGGGGTAGAGTACTTGCCTACTGTATGTGAGGCCCTGAGTTTGAACTCCAGGGCCAGAAAAGAATATGAACACTTCAATGCCTACTTGCTTGAATAAGTGAAAAATTGTAGTGCCATCTTTGATCACATGGATGTACAATGATTAGCATTCAGGTTGGCTTTGATTTTTCATTATAATGGACAATGCCTTGATAAATTGTCTTATGCTAAGTTATTATACCCTTGTCTTGTTTCATTAACTCTGTTCCTAGGGACAGAATCACCAAATGAAGGAAGGCTGCTAAGAATTGGTAAAAACTCAGGAAGTCTGCTAAGAATTGGTAAAAACTCCGATGTTTGGTCTACTGTGAATCCTAGAACATTGTCCAGAAGCTGAGAATTGGAAGGGAGTTTCAGAAGTCATCAAATTCAGCCCTTTTAATTCCCTTTTCTTTTTCTTTTTCTTATTGTAGTGAGAACACTTCACATCATATCTACCCTCTTAACAGCTGTTAAGTGCACAATACAGTTTTGTGAACTACCATCATAATGCTGTATAACCTACCTCTAGAACTTATTCATCTGGCATTTTGTCACTACCTCCATCTGTTTCAGTCAGTTTGAATTGTTGTAATAAAACTACCATAGACTAGGTAGCTTAAAAATGGAAATTTATTTCTTATAGTTGAGGAGGCTGAAAAGTTCTAGATTAGAGCATTAACCTAGTCAGATTCTGTTGAGGACCCTCTTCCTGGTATGCAGATTGCTGTTTTCTGGCTATGTTCTCACATGACTGAGATAGAGAGAGAGAAAACAAGCTCTCTGGGGTTTCCTCCTTTATAGACACTCATCCCATGATGAGGGCACCAGCTTCATGACCTAAATACCTGCCAAAGAACCCCATCTCCAAATGCCATTAACTTTGGGATTAGTGTTTCAACGTGTGAATTTTCAGAAGACACCAACATTTAACTCACAGCATCATCTTAATAAATGACACCATAGTTTAACCAGTTTCTCAGACACCAAACCTATGCCTTGACCCTGACTCTTGTCCCTCTTGCCCCACAGCAAGGCCTATGGTACCTCTCTTCCATGGCTAGTGTCTCCCCAGCACCCACACTGTACCAATCAAGTCTTAGGCACTGTCATCCTTCAGCTGCACAAGTTCATTAACCTTCTAACAAGTCCTCTTGCTTCCTCACCCCACTCCCACCTACACAGCACCCAGGAGTGCCCTTAAAACATAAGCCAGATGATGCTACTTTTC
Source organism: Chinchilla lanigera (assembly GCF_000276665.1). NCBI lineage: Eukaryota > Metazoa > Chordata > Mammalia > Rodentia > Chinchillidae > Chinchilla > Chinchilla lanigera. The sequence continues at coordinate 17,305,602 of NW_004955419.1, read as the reverse complement.
TGATTACCCCCCTCCAATGGCTTCTCATCCAAATAAAATCCAAACTCCTTGTCATGACTGTGTTGTTTAGTTTTGATTGCCAACTTGACTGGATTAAGATACCCCTAGAGCTGTGATCGGATTGTGAAGGCACTGTCGTCATCAGTGGGTTGACCAGTTGATAAGTTCATGACTGAATGGACTATTAGTAGATGGGGCCTCCTCAGAGGAAATGGAACATGGGGCATCACTTTGGAAACTATATCTGGTCCCTGGTCCCTTCCTCTCTGGTTTTCCCCTTGTTCTTGGCTTCCTGGATGCTATGAGTGAAGCAGCTTTCCTCCACCATGCTCTTATGCCATGATGAGCCATGTAGCCAGGTAACAATGGACTGAAACCTCTGAAATCATGAGCCAAGATAGACCTTTTCTCCTTTTCACTGTGTGTATTGTGTTGGAAAGGTGACTCGTACATGACCAACAAAGCCATGCCAAGTTTTATTCCTTCACTTCACACTCCCCCTACACTTCACTTGTACTGTTCTGGACACAGTGGTCTTTATCCTTTTCCTATCATATGCTGAGCTCATTCCCTTCCAAAGCTGTTAATGTTACTGTTCCCTCTACCTCAAGGTTCTTCCCCAAGAACCTTACATAGCTGACCACCTCATACCACTGAGGCCTTTGCTCAAATGATACCTTGTCATTTGGGGATAGGAACACCTTCCCTGACAACTCAAGTGCAAATGGCATCCAGACCCCATCTCAGTCCCTTAACATTCCCTTTTCCTGCTTTACTTTTCTAGAAAGCCATCAGAACTGCCTGACTTCAGATATTCATTATTTGTTTGTTGTGTATGAAAAGTGTCCATCCCTTGGAATGTAAACTTCATGAACACTTCAATGTCTACTTGCTTGAATAAGTGAAAAATTGTAGCACCATCTTTGATCACATGGATGTACAATGATAAGCATTCAGGTTGGCTTTGATTGTTCATTATAATGGACAATGCCTTGATAAATTGTCTTATGCGTAAGTTATTATACACTTGTCTTGTTTCATTAACTCTGTTCCTAGGGACAGAATCACCTAAATCAATATATATGTAGACTGATAAGACTTTTGGTTCACTTCACCAAACAGTCCTCCCAAACTTGAGTCAATCTATATCTATATTCTTAAAAATCGTATATGAGACTGTTCCTGAAAACTTCACTGAAGCTGAATGTAATCACTTTTGAAATCTGATGCACTTCAATAGTAAACTAACTGCATTTTTTGTTCTTTTGAATATTTGTGAAATTAACATTTCCTTCATATCTGCTTGTCATGTGTATGCATGCATATTTATTTATTTATTTTGCTGCTGGGGATTGAACCCAGGGCCTCATATAGGGTAAGAACACATGGTATGTATTTATTTTCATATGAATTTGTGATTAGACCCATTGTCTGTTAATCTTTATCATTTTTCTCATCCATTTGTAAGGAGTTGGACTATTGACCTATTAGATATAGATGTTGCAGACATATTTTCCTGCCTTGTTATTTTCTTTCTGGTTTTTATCATGATATTATTTCTTTCACAGGCATTTTATTTGGTTTCTGTCTTTTTAATGATATATCCTTTTCTTTTTCTACCCAGAAGGTATTTTCCCAACCAGAAATTAGATCTTCACTACTTATGCTTAGCTCTTCAATCCATATGGAATTTATCAGAGTGCCAGTTGTGGAATGTAGATTCTAACTCTACATAGTTAATTTTGTCCCCAAAGTTAACCAGATCTACACACTTCACTGGCTACTCCATCATTTTGCCACAACTTGGAATTTCAATTTTTCTTACCTACTGATGGTTTTTAATCTTTCAAGCTAGTTTTAAACATGGTTAGTGCTTAGTAATGTTAAAGACTTTTAAATTTTGTTTGAAATTTAAAGGCAAAGAATGCTATAAAAGAAGTATATTCTTCTTTCATAATCAACAAATGGTTTAATCACCTTTCCTGAAATAAAAAGGTTTTGATGCCTGGTGCCTTCACCACACATGAAGTGACTATTGCTTTTCACTACTAATGGTCCTTTATAGTCATAAAGTCCTTTATAGTCATAAAGTCCTTTAGGACAATCAAAAGAGAAGGAGATAGGCAGGATAGCCTCGCATGGACATTCAAGTTGTGCTCTGCCCAACTCCAAGGAATGTCTATTGTACATAGTGAGTTATTTAAATGGGCCCCTGAGTTTTATAGTCTATAATTTGTGCAGCTGTGTATAGCAATCCTGAAGAGAGAAACCCTGTTCACATCCCAACCAAGTGCTCAAAAATCAAGCACAGTGTCTTCTGGGCCTCACTAGATCTTAGAAATTAACCTCATCCTTCACAGAAAAGCTTTCATCATTTAAAAAAAAAAAAAAAAAAAAGAACGGACTTGTTTATTGTTACAAAGCTTAGTGATAGCTCAGGGAATGGATTCTTGATTTCTCTCCCTTTTTCATGATTCAACTCTTTTGCTTTTTATTTAAACATTTGATTGTGAGTAGGCAATATATTCATGTGACTCAAAATTTGAAAGGTATAGAAGATTACATAGCCACAGAGAGGGTCCTACTCATCCTCACGCCTCTACCCCTTTAGTATTCCTCGTAAACAAACCCTAACACCAGTTCCGACAACACCTTCAGGAGTGGCCCAGGTATATCCAAGCAAACACACACATATATTTCCAACTCCTCTTCTTTAACCTAAATGCGAATGTGCTATACACTATTCTGTATTTTGACTTTTTGATTTCCAGCATATTTTGATGATTGTTCTAATCAGCCCATGAAAACTTTTTCATCCTCTCTTGCAGTGAAGTATATGCTAATGAATAATATAAACAACCCATTTAACTGTACTGAGGGACTTTCACTTGCTGTTAAAACAGTACTGGGTGAATAATGGACTCACGTCATTTTGCACATGGGTGAGGCGTAGGATTAAAATTGTTGGAAGTGGGTTTGCTGGGTCAAAAGCATTGCGCATGCGGAACTCTAAAAGATGTTGCCACACGGTCTCTTTAAACACTGATCTGGCTGTGGCTGATTTTCTTATACCCTTATGAATGCTGTCTTAACGAATATGATAAACTTTACCAGCCCGGTGTTACAAGATGGTGCAGTTTTTGTTTGCTTTTATCTTCATGTGGGTGAGTTTGAGCATATTTCCATCTATTTCAAGGTTAATTGTATCGTTGTTACATGTTCTGTCTCTCTCTTTCCTGTGTTCATTTTGTTTTTACTGGCCTGTGGGTCTTTTTTCTTATGGCTTCGCAGGGAAGTAACTCTCACTGATTACACTGACATTGAAATCTTTTCTTACACTCAAGAGTCACTATGTTTTCCTCTGAATTGCCTGCTTGTGTAGTTCTCTACCTTTTTTGCAAAGGGATTGTGGATCTTTTTCTTCTTGATTTGAGAAGTCACTTGTGAATTTTCAAGCCTCGATTTTTGAAACCCTATTCCCAGTCTCTTATAGTTGAGTGTGCTGTGTTTTCTAATGATATTCCAATTTTTCTCATTTCATAAAACAGAAGAGCATTTTATAAGTATGTATGCAAAGAACAATCAGCTTTATAACATTCACAGACTCAGGAAGGATGGCCTCAACACCATTATCACTTGTTTAAGGGACAAGACAGTGCGAATCATTAAATCTCTGACAAATGTATCATTAAAAAAGTAAATTTAACCTTTAAAGAGTACTGCAGGCCTCCGGATACTTTCTAGCCTTTCAATATCATAAAAAGTTTTAGAACTAGAATCATTAAATCTCTGACAAATGCATCATTAAAAGTTATTAAAAGTTTAAAAGTTTTAGTTCATTAAAAGTTTTAGCCTTTCAATATCGTAAAAAATTTTAGAATTGGAGAAAAGATAGAAGTCTGTAATGAATTTGGCAAGAAATGTATAAAGAGGTGCTGGACTCTCATATACTGCTTATAAATAATAGGAAAGCAAAGAAACCCTAAATAAACAAAGAAAAACAGTGATTAATTGCAATGTATCAGGTCCTGTTTAAATGTAACCTTGTCTATGAAATATTTCTGTATTTCCCCGTATGTATTTTTCTCTTCCATCTAAGTTCCCCCAGGAACTTTGTTTGTCTCCCGTGGGGATTACCAATGTCTTTTATTAGAGTTAGTTACATATAAGAATATTCCTAAGAGAACTGCCAATTTCCGCTACTGAATGTTGATTTTTCCAAAATGAAAAGTCTGTGGTCTCAAGTCACAGTATTCTTTTTGAAGTAAGGCTTTAAGGTGCAGTTTACATACAGTAAAATTCACCTTGGTCGCCCTGGTGTACAGGCCAGTGAGTTCTGACATGTTTCTACAGGTGTGCAGTCACCTCCCAAATCAAGATACAGGACATTTCCATCACCACACAGTGTTCTCTGGGGACGTTGCTACCAATCCCCTCCCTCTACCCTCAGCCCCTGTCACTCACTACTGTGAATTCTGTCCCAACAGTTTTACCTTTTCCATAATGTCTTATAAAGGAAGCCATGTGTTCTGTAGCTTTTTGCGTTGACTATTTATACCTAAGCCAATACTTTGCAATTAAACTCCAGGGAAGTAATTTCCTCTTGGCTCTGTGGAATTTAGGCTGAATAGACTTGCTCACCCAAATCATGCCAGTGATGAGACAGCAGTCACAAGGAAGGAACCAAGAGGAAGGGAGAGAGAGAGAGAACACAGGTTATTGGGACAGTGACAAAAGAAAAGTGTAGTATCTGTTGACAGTCTTTACTCTTTAGAAATTAGCATTTTGTACAAAGGTCTTCTGCTGTGCACAGTGTCATGGAATGCCCGTAGCCACTTGATGAATTGTTACTCCCATTCTACAGATGAGGACACTGAAGCTCATACTGTTTAAGTGGCTTGTCCCTAAACAGAACAAGCTCTCATTTGAAGGACTTTGTCTTCTTCAGGCCCCTTCTTCTCCACAATGTACTGAGGGAGAGTCACAGAGAACACTTGGTAGCTCCAAAGCATCTTTTGCTCAGTCCCACTGTAAACCCGAAAGTCCTGCTGTGCCAAACACTCATGAAATGTCGTCAAAGTAACCAACCCAAGAGGCATATGTCATGCAGTCCCTCAAGACAGAGGCACTTAATTTTCCTTCCTAATAGCTCATGGGGCATTTTCACCTGCCACTTTTTTCTCATTTTTTAAAGTTTCCTCTTGTACTTAACATCTTTGCATCACTGCATTTTTGTGTTGGGGCCTGTTATCCCAATGTATGCCGTGGAGTGTGTGTTCCACCTACCCACCTTTAGGACATCTGTCATGGGAACGAAGAATACGAATTATGTTCGCTAGGGTCTGCTCCAGAGAGAATATTAGCTCCAATATTTGCTTAATCATTCCTTGCCATCTTCTTTCTCTAGATCACAAGGAATAAGGGTCAACATTAGGTAAAATGAACTAAATGCTAATGCCTAGCAACAATGTCGAGAAACATTTTATGTCTTAGATCTATTTCAATATAAAACAAGCTATAGGTAAATAGTAATTACATGAATAGGAGCTCTTATCTTCTGACAGAAAACTTCTTCCCTCAAAATGTTTTGGGAACATCTGTTGTTCTAAAACTAATCGGGATGTTTGAAAGCAGATGAACATGTCAGGAATGAGGACGATCTGTATCGCTTTGTGGGATGTTGTGAAATCAAAGAGTTCAGTATAAAATTGCTGTATGATCATCTAAACTGAAGTCCTCCCAAAGAGATTTCCAGAGTATCACAGGGCTCTGGATACTTTTGAGCCTTTTGGTTTCTCATTATTCCTTTTCATAATTATCTTTCCAAAATAGTTCTTTTTTTGGCAATGAACTTTGGTCAATGGAAGCAGAGTGGGATCTGGATAGTAGATATGAGTTTCTGTTTATTTAAAATATTTGCCTATTTAATATCCTAGATATTTCCAATAAAATTTGATCCTAGAGTATAAGAAAAATCTTATTTAACGCCGGTTGTGTAAAAGAGTGTTAATATTCATTTTTAAATTAAGTGATCAACTATACTCATTGGCAGAATTGTCATTCCAGATCTGTAGAGAAGATTGTAGCAGCTGGCATATAGCGGTGTACACATCTATGTGACAGTAATACAGCAGACCATGCGCTCTATCATCACAAGCCAGGCTAATGGAACTCACTCTCTTTGGGCCTGGAAAAACACCCTGTAAACTATTATCATAAAGGGACAGAAAGTACTTTTGCATGTTCCTCCTTTTCTTTCTTGTCACACCTGGAGCTGAGGGAATGGCACATTTTAAAGAGGGAAGTACGAGAACAGCACAGAGGAAGTAACCTACTGGCCCTTTGTTGAGGTTGGGAATGGGGACAGGAAGGGGTCAGGGATGTGGAAACCAGAGTAAAGATTAGGATTTTAGAGCCAAGAGAAAATGAGTACCAAGCAAGAGCTCAAAGATTCAAGGGCAGTGGCCAAAATGGGTCAGAGCCAGGCATGTGCTCTAGGACAGAGAAGCCAAGAGAGAATGGAGTACAGTGCCATTCTGACAAGAGCTGGACCCCTCTGCGGACATATTTATGGAGAGAAAAGAGCTCCTAGAAAAGTAGGTTCAAAGAGCAGCGCTGGAGGGCTGGACAGGAAAGCACATTCATGTGGCACTGGAACAGGCTAGTGAGACTCAAAGGACAGTGGCACCACAACAGCCTCACATCTAGAAGGCTCAGCTTTTCCTCCCCACCATCTGGATGCCTGGCTATACCCTGCAGTGGCTTCCCATTAGCTACGGCCCCTACAGTTCTGCCACCTACTGAAATCTGCTCCTTCTCCCCACATCTCCAGTGATAATCCACAGGCTTGGCTCCCAGACTGCCCTGTACTGCTTGGTTGCCTACTTGTTTGTAACCCTTGGTAAATTTACTTCCCTGAGTCTTGGTCTTCTCATCTGAAGGATTGAGAGTGATTCCAGGACCCACCTGAGGAACTGGCAGGAGTGCTAAAGGAGCTAACACATGAGATATATCCACAGAGTTAGTGGTTATATTGGTTTCCCAGGGCCGCCATAGCAAATTACCACAAAATGCATGGTTTAAAACAACAGAAATGTGTTCTTTCATTGTTTTGAAGGCCAGAAGGCTGAAATAAAGATGTCATTTCCTTCTGGAATCACTAAGGAGAATCTGTTCCATGTTTTTCTCCTACCTTCTGCTAGCTGCTGGAATCCTTATCTTATAGACATATCTGTTTACTCGCTGCCTCTGTCTCCACTCTCCTTATATGTCTCCCGTCTTATAAGGGACACCAGTCACTGGGTTTAGGGCCCACCCTAAATTCAGAATGATTGTATTTTAAGATTCTTAATTATATTTACAAACATTTCCAAATTAGGTCACATTTGCAAGTTCTGGGGATTTGAAGATGGTCTTATATTCTGTGGAACCACTATCTAATGCATGGTAGTTTTCATAATTATTATCTTCAATTTAAGATTTTACTGTCTCTTGACTCTACAATTAAAATAGTCTCCCTGCCTACAGCGTTCACATGGCAAGTCATTCTCAATAAAGTAGCCTCGGTGATCTTTCCAAAGTAACTTCCCTGCTTACATCTTTGAGTGACCCCCCACCTCCTACTGGGGAACATCTGATATGCTGAATGGGGCTGGGCCTAGAACCTGCCTCATGTTGGCAGTTCCCTTTCCTATCCTTTACCCTACATATCCTCTCCAGAACAGGATGGCTTCCCAGGTCCCCCGTACAGTGAGTGCACTCTTTCATGCCTCCTGGTCTCTGCACTGTCTACTCCCACTGCTTGTGTACCATGTCCCTCCCTACAGAGATTTTGTGCATCCTTTGAGATTCAGTTCTTATTTCATCTCCTCTAAGAAGCATTCTTGGCAGCAACTCCAGATCCCCAAAACTACCTTCCTCTTCCATGCCTGTACCACGTTTATACCCATCACCGAATTTCCTAAAGGTCTGTTAATGTTTCAGTTACTCCTTTAGAATTGTCCTTACTCACTCTATACCATCAATGCCAGTGCCCATAAAGGAAGGTGCTGAATGGTGAGTGAGTGAGTGGGAGGGTAGGTAGGTTAATGGGTGGGATGGAACGGGCTACGATGGGTAGACAGGTAGATGGATAGATGGCTAGTGTGTGGATAAATGTTTGCATAGATAAATAATACCTAGAAAGAATAAAATTCTGAATCAAGGATCATGTGGAACCAGCAAGTGGAATTTAGACTAAGTCTGAAGCCATCTGTTGTTAGATAATCTGACCAGGTATTAGTGAGGAAGGAATGTGGCCCCTCAGGATTTATATCTGTGTAGTATAAAATTAGGAACAACTATGCATCTGAAGAATCCCATGTAGGATACCCAAAGTAACTGCTGAAAAACTCATTATAGTTTCTCAGAGTACACTGGTTCTTGTTCATTTCCAAAGTCCTAAATTACATAAACCCCTTTGGGAGTAGATCAAGCATAGTTCTCTCATTTTATACTTTGGTATGCCTAAAAGTCACCTGGTATCTAAATTTAAAGTAAGTCGGGGTCAAGGGTATGATTTTAAAGCATCCACAGTTAAAGGTCTGATGTGCAGTCATGGTGGAGACCCAGGAGGCTCTAGATCAATGCTTCTCAAACTTGAATGTGCACACAAATCACTTTAGAATCTCGTAAAACTACACAATCTGATTTCATGGAGTAAAAATCTACATTTCCAAGTCTCTAAGTGCTGTTCCTGCTGTCTGCAGACCACACTGTAGACAACCAAAGTTCAGGGGATTCTGATGTGAGGGAAAACCCTGGGCCCAAGAGACATAACCCACAACTTGGTTGGGAGCTTGGTGTCAGCACAGGGGCCAGCTGTGAGAGAGGTCATATGGTTCTTGGTAACAGTGAGGCTTGTCACATGCTTAATGCCACACTGTGTACCCAGAATCTCCTCCCAACCCTCACGAGATGGTTAAACCCTGGGAGAAGGTACAGGCGGGCTTTCTCTAACTTCTCTGATAAGATTTGTTAAGTGTACAACCGTTACTGTCCCTGGGAGCCCTTTTAGAAAACATTTAAGGAAATGCTACATACTTGGCTCCTAAGATTGTATAGCCCAGGGTCATCATTTACCCATAAAAGGCTTGTTTGTGTGTCAAACTGCTGAGTCAGTGACCCTGCCTGTTTTTGGCACAAATTACTGAAGTGGTTTCCAAACCCATTAAATGTCAAAATCCTTGGGCCTTTATTTGGTCCAGGTGTAGCAACTCAGGCCCACAGCCAAACTGGGCAAAGGAGAGGGTGGATGATTAGTAGAGCCACCAACTGGCAACAGATAGTAATTCTCAGGGGCCGAGCTGCATCTTCTTGCGAACTCATTGTGATTTCCTCAGGGAGGCCTCCCAAGGCTCCAGGTGTGAACAAGACCCTTGGTCTGTGTGGACAGCATGCAGTTCATAGCGTCATGCTGTCACCTGAAGGCCCAGTTCTAGGGTTCTTTGTGTAGCTTCATTTAAGTAGCTGATTACAAAGATTCTGACTTTCTGCATAGTGACTCTAGTTTTTAGGTTTTTATTTCATATTTTAGATTCTTAAAGTCTAGAGTCAATGTTAAGTTTTTTTTTAAAAATACATATCCTCGTCATCACTAGAGTAATAAAAGCCAACACAAATCTTCTCATGGGCCTGAAAGGTAGATATTGTACCAGTATTATCCTCAGTGTACTAAGGAGGACTTTGAGGAACAGAGATGTTAGATATCCTCTATGAACTGTGGGAAATGTGGAGCTGGTATTGGACCTCAGAGCTTCCTGGTGCCTGTGCTCCTAGCCAGGCACCTTTTTCAATGATTATGCTAATGAGCTTCTATGAGAGTGCTTAGTACCTGTCAACCCCTGTGCCAAGGGCTTTGTATGGATTATCTGCTTTTACCCTCAAACTTGTAATATAGGTTAAACATTATTAACTTCATTTCGTGACTGAGGGAACCAATGTGAGGGAAATGTAATTTTTCTGACTTTACAGCTCGCCTTGTAAGTATCAGGGCTGCAATTTGAACCCAAGGAGTCTTTGTTCTCCCATGTATGTTTCTTTGGCATACTTGGAAGGATGGAAGGAAGGAAGGAAAGAAGGAAGGAAGGGAAAAAAAGAAAGGGGTGGAAGAAGGAAATGAAGAAAGGAAGTAAGAATGGAAGAAGCTGGCCTAGTTGACTATTCTTTTTATGGTTGTATCCAAGGTCTTATTGCTCAGAAAAAATACTCTAAATACTTTAAAGGGGAAAGGATTGCTTTTTACCTCTTTTAAACACATTTATATAACACAGTTTGAATGCTTAGAACATTTAAATAATCTCCCAAGGGAACTTCCTTCAAACAAGAAGCTTATCATATGATATTATGGCATCTGTCACTTAGAAGCTGTGTGACTCAGTTTCTTTCTTTGTAAAATGGGGATAATGGTAGTGTTGCCTCTCCTAGGTCTCTTATAAAGATTATGTTAATTAATATTTGTAAAGTATTTACAATGGATTCAAGGCCAAAGTAAGCATCATGTGTTTATTAAAGTTAAAGGAAACTTTTATACTTAAATTCAAACCATTATCTCCAATTCTCAATTAAGTTAGAAAGACTCTTGCAGGTTTTCAGTTTTTCACTTGAGTCAATTTGACTCTAGCTTAACACTCATAAAAACACTAGTTTGTACTCCTGTTACGGTAAAATGGCAATGGTGTTCCTTTACCCACTCTTCCCCCCACCCACAGTCATGCTCTTACCAGGTAAATGCTTTCCCCATGGGCTGGAGCTGTGGCAACGCTTTTTAAATAATGAGATTATCAAATTTAGAATTTTATTTGTACAGAGGGCAAGTGTGAAATCCTGAGGCTGCACTAAAATCCATGGATCCTGGGATTGGAAGCCAGACACTCATTTGTTGCCTACCTCATTGGGTCATCACCATGGAAGGCCTGCTGCCCCCATTAATGAAAAGCCAGCAGCATTTGTTTTGGCTTGAACCAACCTACCAGAATCTTTAATTCAGTGACAGACTGTTTTCCTTGGAAGCTAAGAGTCCAGAGGTTTGGATTAAGCTCAGATTCTGGTAGAAAAGTTCCAAACTGGAAGTGAAATGACTTCACCCAACAGTGGCCTGGCAAGGGAGCAGGGCAGGCCGTTGGAAAGTGGATTTTGAGTGTGGGAGGATATTCATCACAGTGCCTAATAAGGGAGAACCTATGCTATTAGAGGGTGATGTGAGTAAGCCATTGGAATATTCTGTTTCAATATTGTGCTGTGTTTTATGTATCTGAGTTCAAGATGCGGGGTCCTGATAATATGTTTTTGTTTTGCTTTTGTTTCTACCTGGATTAGAAAGCAGTCTGTGGAGAACCCTCAGAGGGAGGGATGGATTGAAAGGATCCCTTTTGTACATAGATGTAAGCTAGATACATTTTGGGGAAGCGTAGGAAAAAGCCATCCTCAAGGACTAAAGGGTGGGCAGACAAAGAAGCAGAGGAAGTCTGGTGGGGAGAATGACTGTGGAGATGACCTGCTCCGGGGAGGGAATTCACCGGAGCTTGTGTCTTTTTTCTGCAAGTGACTGGGAGTAGGAACAAGGGAAAGGCAGCTCTTGGAGTGCAGAAAAGGAAAGGGCTGCTCAGGCAGCCGTTGGCTGCCTAGATTCAGGGCTACAGGGTCAAGCAGGAGTTTCCCAGAATTCTGGTGCTCCTGCATCAATAACCCAGGTGAGCTTCCTGGCTCCTGGAGCTGAATCCACTGTCTCTCATCTCTCTTGGTTCTTCTGCTACTCTTAAATTTCAAGGCAGAGAATTTTTTGTAATATTAGAAGTCTTGGGTCTTCTAAGAGTGTATCTGAAAGATTTCAAGGAGTTTCTGAAACTCCAGAAGTTATACACAAAATATTATTATGTATATGCATTTGTTCAGGAAGAACATGCATTATTTGTGCCAGATTCTCAGAGGGATTCTGTAATCTGTCCTCCTGTAAAGCTTCAAACCACTATTCTAAATGGTAGAAAGACCCAGAGTAGAACACTTTGAACTTTTGTCTTTTTAGCATTTTGTGATAAATACAGAATTTGGCATAGCCAAAACGTTACAAAGAGTTTGCATACCATCAAAAGAATACCATGGATTACAGCCTCTGAAAGTGAGAGGTAATGTCTGCGTTAGCCAGAGTCAAGAGCATTCATGAGCAAATGCTGGTCCAGGCTAAAGGGTTATGTTGGGTATATACGGGTGCTCCTAGTGCTGGGATGAAATAAACCATTCTGGAGCTTTCACTGGAACACAGGCACACTTACATGGAAACACATCCAGAGTTATATAGGAACTCAGTCAACAAATAACATTATGTGCATAATTATAAAATTGAATTTGTTGAGTACCTGCAATATGATGGCTTTGGATACATTGCCTCATTTGATTGTCCCCAAAACCCTATGAACTGGATACTCTTATTATTCCCATTTTGTACAGTGAATAACAAGTTCAGAGAAGTAAGTTAATTTCTTCAGGTCAGTAACTGGGATGTGTGGCCAGGTCTGTCCTATCCACACTTCCTCTCAGTTTAAGTAGATTCACTACAAACCTACGGCCGTCATGGTGGCTTGTGGGACAGCTGGTTAGTCTAACAAGATCTTTATGATTTTTAAAGTTAAGTGAAAGAGTGGCAGGTCAAAGAATCCATCTGCAAGTTGCACACTATGCGAGGAATTGGGAGGGATAACCACTTCTTCTTCCCAAGAGACTGACAGGCATACCCTGAGGGAGTGGGATTTCTGAGACGCTGTGAAGTTAACAAGAGGAGACTTGGAAAGTTGGAAGAGGAAGGGGGAGGCTGCATTCCAGGCATAGCTCGTGCTATGAAAAAGCACCAAATTTGGAGTGGGACAAACAGATGAAGAAGGTGTCAAGTTCTCTGGGGAGGAGTAGCGGGTATGGGAGGCCAGACACAGGGAAAAGCTCTGGCAAGATGCTGTGGTGACTTAGCTGAGCCTAAAACAAAGGACAGCCATCTCAGAACTCTAGGAATCGTCCCTGCTCCCTCCCATCTGGACAAAGGAAGGAAGTTTCATACTGTGATGAGCCCCAGATAGAAATGGACATCCTGCTGTATGAGAGGTCTTCAACTCCATCAGGAAACTCTGGCACTGATGTGTCTGCTTGCAAATATGGTATAACAAGGGCTGGGTTTGGAGTGGATGAGAGGTAAGGAATTAGAGGGAAGACAGAGACCATGAGGGATCAGCAGAAGGCAGCTTGTGGGGCCTAGCGCAGGCAGCATCAACCATTCTCTACTCAGTGTGGGTGTGTAGCACCTAATCCCACCCTGCTGGTGGCATTCATCAGCCTCTCTTTCCTCCACCACCCCACCCCCTCCCCAGAGGTGCTGTCCCAGCAGAGAAAGCACTTCTGAGACACCTACTATGCTTCCCCCAAAGCAAGACCATACCAGAAAATAATCAGACTTGAAAACTAGAGATCAAAAATGCCAGCCCCAGTCAGCCTATCCTTGCCTTACCTGCCGTCACTATTCTCTTGCTAGGTGGTTACTCTGTAAGGCAGGTAAGAGTAAGGCAAGGATAGGCTGATTATTTTCCAGTTAGATCTTACTGTTGGGGAAACGGGGTAATAGAAAGAGGCCTTAACCTTGCATTAGCCGTGGTGTGGCCCTGAAAGCTGCCCCTCTTCTTCTCTTCATGGAGACAAACTCTGTGGTCCCTGAGGAAGCCCGATGGGCTGCCACATCTTTGCTTCCTGAAGGGTTGGATCAGATTAGGAAGCTTGTGAGATTCAGGGTGCTGCTTTCTTTAATGTACAAGCTCTGAAGTCTGATCCTGCTCACACCTTTCTCTGAAGGGAAGGGCACCGAAGACATGCTGAAAACACCTTCCTTTGCCAGGCCAGCCCGGGATCCATGCCTCATGGCTCCCTTCTCTTGCTGCCTCCCAAGTCCTTCTTCCGGGGAGCTCCGTCCGTCCTGTTCCCGGCTCCTCCTCAGGCAGCCGCCTTTGTGTCTATCCGTCCATTCCGCCTCCTCAAGCATGCTTTCCTCTCTAGTGGGATAAATTTAGCCCTGAATGAATGCAGAAATAAGAACACATGGACACAACACAGAGCAAGCAGCATTCAAATGTGGTTTGGCACACACACAGCCAATCCAGAGAAGATCCCAGCTTTTCTGTTTTCTTCTTTCTGTTTCTCCCACCTGATCCTCAGATCACTGTACTCTTTTTTTTCCCATTTACTTAAGCTAATTAAATATGTAGGTCACAGTGTGGAGCTGTTTGTCTTCAGACCCCTTGAAGAAGAAATCACTTGAGCCCCTACAGAATATCAAAGGGTCAAGAGAGCCCGAGGTGACCTTGCTCATTTTTATTTACTGGTTCAACTCTTTAAGCAATGGATCCAAAAGTTGGATCCATTTGTGTTATGTATCAACATCCTCTTTTTCTGGTGGGCCGAACCTATGCAGTCCCATAAACCGGTCCCCACTGGACATTCATCATGTTCCTAAGTGCCTAACTTTACAGTTTGGTCTTTCAGACATAGCCTTTCACAAGGCACTTACAATTTACAAAGCACTTTCTCATCCGGGGGCTCCTTTCACAAGAACCCTGTAAGGGCAGTGAGCTGTCTCTGTTCCCAGTTTACACACAGAAATTCTGTCTTTAACTTACAAATAAGAAAGCTCAGCTCAGAGCAGTTCAGTGAATTATATGAGGTCACACAGTAAGTAGCAGAGTTAGGATTAAGACCTTATTTTTTCTCTTGTCTTATATTCTTTCTACTTTACCTGTGATGCTTTGGAGAAAGGCAATTTCTCCAGGAGGTCCCAGCTGGGAGGCTCAAACATTAGTAAGGAGCAGTTTTTGAGACTAGATGATTTACCTCTTGGTAAAATGGGTTCCATCTTGCTGGCATGTGGAAAGTGGATAAGGGTGGACATACAAATTGGGAACCTCTGAACTTCAAAGGGCTTCCAAAGGATATTAACAGTATCATTAATGGTAGAGCAGAAGCTCGGTTTTTCCAATTTCATTATTCATTCCCCAGCCTTTGGGCTGGACAGGATTTAGTTGATAGGCTACCATCTCTGCACTGCTAGCCTAGCAGGAAATCTTTCACTGGTCAGCAGTGCTGACCAGCAGAATGTGCACAGCATTATCAAATCATGGTTAACAATGAAAGTGTTGATGGCCACACTACAAGAAGGGATTCCATGCTGATGGGGCATATTGTGGTCTTTGTGCTAAGGCAAACCAGACTGGTCTTTAAGCTCTCTATGAAGCTGGTGATCCAGCTGTGTCCACTGGCATCAGATCACCAGGCTGGGGTAGAACCTGACCTTCCCAAAGCCTTTTCTGCTTCAGAGCTAATTCACACTGAAACCTGAAATCAATTCTATCACCGAGCACTTTTAATATGTAAGCATGTAGCTCTTTCCTAAATATGCAAAAATTAAACTTTTCTTGCTTGTTCTGGAAGGGCTTAATTTGTTTCCCCTTGAGAATTCTAGTTTAACTCCTTCTTATTTATAATTATTAAATTGGCCCACCCCAAAAGACAAAACTCTAGGTGTTTACAAATCACTCAAAGAAGGCTTTGTAACAAAATTTCTAGGCAATACATGACACAGACCTGAATTCTCCCTTCTAAAAGATGCAAAAAGAGAAATGCCTACTAATATGAGGCATTTTTAAGAATGTTAGTAGCTTGTCTCTTTTTAAAAAAAAAACAACTCTACATCACAGGGTAGATGAAATCAAGTCAGTCCCTTCATTCAGTCTGTGGCACTTTCAGTGAAACAACAATGGGATGAAGTGATTAGGACTCACCATTTCTGAGGTACCCACAGTGGCCAGCTACAAACACTTCAGCGTCACTTATCCTCATTTCTGACAATGTGTTGTTAAGGGGCTGAGATTCCAACTTGTCTTCAGAGGTCATGGCTTTCCTGTGTCACACTGACCTCCCACTTCTTAATTTTACTTTTCAAAACCTTCATATGAACGAGACTATACTAAGCAAACATTTCAACAGCACAATATTGTCCCCAAACTATCAGCTGTAACAATCCAGTGAGAACGAACATCACACATTTTTTAAAGAAAAGAAAAACAAACAATAAAACAATGGTATAAAATTTCAAAACAAGATTGTAGGAGAGTAACGATGGTTAGTACATTGCACACATTGCCTATTTTTATTTCCATCTTACTACTAAGGAAATTGCGGTTCTGCTTTGTTATGTGTTTTGCCCAGTTATCACAGTAGCTATAGAATCATCTCTAAGCATCTGGCTCTGATTCCCAAAAATTCCCCTTGTACCACTCATTCTCTCCAGAAACTCACATTGATCAAGTGACATTGCCAAAGCCAACCAAAATAAAGCAAGACATCCTACCGAAATGCTAATGTTCACTTTTAGATGGATTTCTGATTGGTCATTTTGAATCTACTACAGAGAGACCTTAGTCAACATATACCTTAAGCAACATCTAGCCTAGTTCATTATCCACATGGGCATCCTGCTTTCTAACTTCTTTGTCTATCTTTTTGCTTCGTGGGGGCCACCTATATGAACGTATCATTTGGATCTCATAGGGAGAAGCAGCACATGCCTGAAGCCCCATCAACTGTTCCAAACTGTTGATAACCACAGGAGCTGAGAAGACCCCAAGCACTGTTCTCTTTCATTTGATTCTACAGGCAGAAATCAGATATATTTTTAAATGACCATATATGGTCAAACAATGCCAGGCAAAAGAGCCAATACAAACATTTTGGGGACTCTGACATTCCTTTCAAAATCACATTTGTTCAAAAAAGCTTTAGGTTGCTGAGAAATTTCACTCTTAGCTACTGCTGAACAGGCTTTAGCTTTAGCTTTTACTGTTCACACAATGGGCTTCATCAAGTTATTTCTCTCCCTTTTTCTTGTTTCCCCCACAAAGGAATAGACTAAGACTTGTGGCTCCCAAAAGACTCATGTCCTAGAATAGATTCTGAAATTTTCATTAACAAAACATTTATTTTGTATATCTAGCATTCTGTATTCTCTCTGTATAATACTTTGCAGTGTAGCTGGCATCTATCAGAAAAAACAAACTGTCAGAATGGTGTTTATGCAAAAATATCCCCACAAAAATTAGTGACTTGTGCACACATTATGCATCACTGTAATGCACTGTTCCATATTTTACGTTTAAGGAGGACAGCCGGGTATGGTGGCATATGCCTGTATTCCCAGCACTTGGGAGGCTGAGGCAGGAGGATTGTGGCAAGTTCCAGACCAGCCTGGGCTACAAAGTGAGCTCAAAGCCAGCTTGAACTGCATAGTGAGACCCTGTCTCAGAAAGATAAATAAAGTTGGGCGTGGTGGCACACGCCTGTAACCCCGGCACTTGGGAGGCTGAGGCAGGAGGATCGTTGTGAGTTCGAGACCAGCTGGGGTTACAAAGTGAGCTCAAGGCCAACCTGATGCACAGGGAGACCCTGTGTCAAAAAGACAAACAAAACAAAACAAAACAAAATAAAACAAAACAAAACCAGAAAGATAAATAAATAAATAGATAAACAAATGGAAGACAAATAGTGACTAATACAGTTGTAGCACTGCACTCTTCACCCTTAGAAGTACCAGGCCGTTGCTTAATATCTACTATGGAATATCTACAAAATAAATTTGTTAAAGAAGTGCGATAATTTGGGTTCTATCTGTATTTCTAATGGGTTCAATGATTTTAAAATGCTAAAGCTTAGACATTTGATAGGAGAAGTGTTGGAAGGGAAAATATTTTCCCTCTACTTTTTGGCCAACCTTCATCATTCATTCCATGTCTCTTCCTGTTTCACTTAGGGTCTTCAGTCACAGCCGACAGAAATAAATTCTAGCTGATAGATGCAGAAAACAAATGAGCTGACACTGTATTCGGTAGCTCACAGTCTGGATGGGAAATTTAAAGGAGACTTGGGCAAGGGGAGAGACCAAAGGTAAGCTACCAGGCTGAAAGAGTTCTCCACAGTGCAAGTGTCTGACACTTTCCAACTTTTACAACGGGATGTGGCTGTACTTCTCACTATTGTTTATAATGTGGGAATTTTCTAAAGATAGGAAGGGAAAAGGGGTTCACAAGTTTTTAGAAAAAAAGGCAAATGCCAAAAAAAGAGACCAAAGTCTGTCTTCCTAACTGCACAAAGCCCCCATGTCTAGCATCCTGATTTTCTTCTTTTCTTTGAATGTTGCCATACCTGTCCTTAAACCCCCAATATTGAGTAAACACCACTGCTTATCATGGACCTCAGGCACACTTGAAAACCGCAGAGGAAGTACAATTGGTCACGAGTCTTTGATCTTGTCCTATTAAGTTGCATCATCACAATGACTCTGAGCTCATCTCTAGAGATGATCTCTTACCTTGTAGAAATTGAATATTCTATGCATGTAGTCACAGGATTCTAGTAAAGAGCTCTGCTTGGGAATCATGTACCAGTCTTCCCTATTTTCCACAGTCCTTTAACAAACTACTCCATCCTCCTGAAAGCCCACATCTATCCCCATCAATTTCAACTAATGATGATTCCTTCAACTGGGAAAACCAGGGCAACAGATGCCAACTCACCAACTACTCTCTATCACGACTTCAACTCAAAATTTCTTCTTGTCATAACCCGCCCCATCCTTATGCCCTGTTTCATTCTGCCTTCTTTCCTGGGCTGAACTGGCAGTGACCCTAACCTCAGTGCCTGCATGCTAACTCAGGAGTTTGCCTACTACTTACCTTCCCTTTTACTGTGTCCTTGGCTTCACTTTCCTCATACGATGGCCCTCTGACCCAAAAACATTCAAGTCTCACTTGACCTACAAGCCCTTCTGCTAGGCTCTGCTTCCCACAGTCTCCTTCCTGTTTCCCACCTTCACTATTTATAGCCAGAGATCTGACAGGAGGAGCTGTACACTAAGAGGATCCTTCCCCACCTCTAATTCCTTTCTTAACGTTCCTGAGTACTTTCCAGCTCGCCTCTGGACACAGTACATGAGTGCCCTCCAGAGTGCCCTGCCTTCCTCTTTGCTGAAGCCAATGGCCTCTTCTTAGTCTGTATCCTCCTTGGCCACTGAGATGCTGGTGACCCTGCTGATACTCCCTGTGCCCCTGTTATGGCTTGTGTTACAACTTCTCCTGATTTTTCTATCGACTTCTCAGATGACCCTATCAGACTCCTTTGCTGAGCTTTCTCCCTTCCTGCTATATTTTCTCATCCTGACCATTTTCAGTTCTTTAGCTGGAATTGTTAAGAAGATGCCAGTGAGATATGTGACCTGACCCTGTTTCTTCTATTCTGAAGTTCAGATCCTTCCAACTGATCACCTTAAAAGGGTGCTCAGACTCCTTTTCCTTCCCTATCTTCCCTTCCATCACTGCTGTTAACATTTTATGTGGCTATAGAAATAGTACACAAAATACACTACTGTAATCACTTCTAAGTGTGGAGTTTAGTGACATTAACTACATTTATATTGTTGTGCTTCATCATTCCTTTTCGATACCTATAGGGGGAAAGGACCACTTCTTGTACACTTGTTTGTTACTGGAGCCTAGTGCAATCCATGACACCAACTGAGCATGGTGCTTAGTAGCTGAAAACAGGGGCTCCGCAGGGTTTGCTTTGAGTTTAAATCCCAGATCTACGCCTTTGGCTGAACTGCCAGCCTCCCTGGTTTTGGTTTTCATCTTGGTCGTCTCTGCTTTTGTTGATTACACAGTCACTCTATAGAATCAATAACAGCTTTATTTGTGAGCAGCCCTACCAGTAATTTGTCCTAGGGGAGTTAGGGCTGGAAATAAAGAAAAATGAAGCATTTGAAGAAAGTGATGGGTCTTAACCAGAAAGTAGAAGTTTCTGACCTACCAGACTAGGAAGTCAAAGTGGGCACTGGCTTGGCTGTGTGATGCAAACAGCTGCACCCACATCCACTGTAGAGAAGGGTCTCAGGGCTGAGGAAACGGTGCTTCCGTCCTCGGCCTGCGTGGTGACTGTTCGCCAAAAAACAGCTAAAACTGCAGTGAAAGTTGAAAGGGCAATTTAGTTGAGTGGAAAGAATTTGATATTTGGGGAAATTTGATGCACACATCTTTTAAAATACTGTCTTCAATCATGCATTTATAGAATTATGAATTGAAAAAGGCCACATTTGTTTTTTGCGGTGGAGTTGCTTTTATTTTATTTTGTGGAGGAAAGTTTGCTTATGCATGTTGGGAATTCTAGCAGGTCCATCCTATATGTTCAGAGGTGTTTTGTTTGTTCTTAGCATTCATTTTCTTCTGAATCAGACTTTACTCACCTCTCGTATCCTACCCAGCAACAATCATAAAAGATTCACTTAAAAGTATGGTATCTTATTTGGATAAAGAACAGGTGAAGTGTTTCAGTGACCAGATCCTACTTTATCCTTCTGTGACAGTATAGGAGTAAAGAGCCCTGAGGTTTCAGACGCGGGGTCACAGCCCTATCATCAGCGGCAGATGTCTGCAGCATCTTTTATAAAGCATCTTCATATACTGTATCTCATTCGCTGGTAAGGCCACTTGTGTGAGGTAACTTCGGTGATCCTCCTTTTTTTTCAGCTGAGGAAACTGAGATTCAGAGAGGCTGGATGTATTGCCCAGGGTCTCACAGCAGATTATAAATTACCGAGCCCTGGGAAGGTGCCCAGGACTAAAGCACTCAGCTGTCTAAGCCACATCTGGCCTCACCAAACAGTGGCCTACTTGAGACATAACCTGCCCTCAGGTCACTTTCTGTTTGAGGAGCCTGCCAACTGAAGCACGTGGTCCGGGCAAGCCCTTCCCTGATCGCAGTGTCTTCATGTGGAGCCCAGCATCTGGCATGAGCTAGAAGGTGTTCAGGACGTGCAGTGGCCGCAGCCCGCCTTTCAGGGCACGCCAGAAGCCCCTCCACCGGCATTTGTTTGGTACAGGCGCCACCTCACTCTGCTTGGGCTCCAGCGCGCGTGGCCACTAAGGAGGCTCGCCAGCCGTGCGCCCTTAGGTTCGCCCAGTGCCCGCGCCCCAGGTGCCCAAGACGTGCGCGTCCCCTATCCGCATCTGCGATCCCTCCCCAGCTTCCCTTGCCCTCCCGGGAGCCGGGTGCCGCGGCTGCGGGTCCCCCACACCCCAGGGGCGGAGCGTGGCGCCGAGACGTCAGGGCGGAGGACGAGCGCGGGCGAGCGCGCCCTCCCAGCGGCTGCCCGCGGCCC
>NW_004955419.1:17211345-17284197 GCF_000276665.1 Chinchilla lanigera | reverse complement strand
GAGCCGCCAACCAGCGGTGCGCACGGCTCTGCGCGCGCCCCAGCGGACCCCAGCCACCCCGCGCCTCTGCCCGGGTTCTTGCTAAGCCCCCCGGGGTGCCCATCATTTCCTCGGGTGACTATAGCGTGTGTTTTTTTTTTTTCTTCTTTCCCTTGCCTGTGTACCCTTCCCCAGGATGGCAGAGGCGGAATTGCACAAGGAGAGGCTGCAAGCCATAGCAGTAAGTACACTTTCATTTTATTTTCTTGCTCTATTGTCTGGGGCGGACCGGACCCCGAGGGCTTCGGGGTGAGCGGCATGCCAACACGGTAGCCGCAGGCCGGGTGTTCAGGGAGAAAAGTCTGTCCAGGCTCAGCCACGCTGCCTTTGCCTTTATACGGCTGTAGATCTAAACCCCCAGGGCGCGCTTTGGACTGGGGAAGATTGGGTTAGAAATAAGATGCTGTCTACTGGGCTTTGGGGACAGACTAAACATAGGCTGGGGGCGACTTCTGGAATGTTACCACCCAGTGCTCAGGAATACGTTGGTTTCATACCCTGGAGGAGAGAGAGATGGGTGACCAGACCGGTGGCCGCCTTCCTCTGCGGAAGTCGTGCTCCTGCTAAGTGGAAAACCAGGGGCCAGCTCCTCAGCCAGCCCGCTGCTGTGGAATCTCCTCCCAGAAACCAGAGTGCCAGTTTTCCCCTTCTCTATTTGATACTGACAAGGGCCCTGGCACAAGCCACCATTCTGGAGAGGTCTGGGGACTTCTTACAACGGGGTCGTGGGAATAATATTCCAAGAGAGCCTCTTTCTTAGGGTGTGGGTTCTCTGCAAACCTCTTTCCAGTGTACCAAGGAGTGAGTGGTTTTGGCAAAGTTCATGTGCACTTTCAGAGAAGTACCCATGTGCTTGTTGGGTACAAAAAGAACTCTCTGGGACTGCCGAGATTTGTGCAGTTGTGGCAGAGTGTTGCCAATGATCCACAGATGTGGTATTTTTACTGCAGCCGTTACAGCTGGATTATATATTTCCTTTGGATGAGGGAATGACTACGGCTGCTGTATGAAATAGTAACAATTAGAAAGTCTGTTAATCTATTGGCACAAAAGAATCGCCAGACATTCTTCCACCTAAAGTAGTACTTTTTTTTTCCTTTTTGTCCAGGAGTTCCCTGGAAACACATGTAAATTTGTTGGAGAAATACTGTGTAATGTTTTGGAAGCAAAATACTATACATGAAAGCGTTTTCAAAAGCCTTTGGACAGATTTTTCATTGGGAAAATGCACACAGGCGCTTCTTTCTTTAGAAGCATTTGGTGTGGTTGCTCTGACTCCAAAACCCCCTTTCTCTGACTGTACCTCTGAAAGCCTTGGAGTTCTTACCCCTGGAAGGAGGGAGCTGTTGGTTTCCAAGTGCTATGGTTTGCCCCTGGGGCAGTCTTTGACTGTGGTCTTGAGAGCTCAGGAATTCTGTTTTATTGTCAATCCCTTGCCCTGGTTTATGTATACTTTGATGGCCAGTGAAGTTGTTCATGGTTTCTATAGTTAGTGGCAAGTATGTCATGAGCTTGATAAGAATGGAGATATTTAGTTGTTGGTGCCATGGAGCTGGTGGATGTTTTGTGTAAACTGGATAATAGGCTGCTTTAACTGTTGACCAAGTGGCTGCTCCAGAGAGCGTTCAGTTGCTCCCACGGGCTGCTACTGACGGTTTCCAACAGTTGTCACATTTTCAGCCTTTGTATGACCAGCTTCTCTGGATGCTTGAGGAACAGCTGAACCCCATGAAAGGACTTGCTTTCTGAATGCAGGGCCAGTAGCAGCTAACATAGCAGCCATGCTTCCAAGTGGAGTTGAGGTGATCCCAGCAGAGGCCAAGTTCGCTTTCAAGAGAGATCTAGGGAATCTTGTGGGATTCTCCTGAGTGTGTGAGGTCTGTACCCACTCACTCCTGTTTAGTTGTGGAACTGAGTCTGTCCTATGGAGCTGAGGAGCAGATGATACATGTGGACACCAGTGAACCAATATAGGTTGTCAACAGTGATATCACAGGGAGAGACAGAGACAGAGACAGAGACGGGGGTGGGGAGAGGGAGAAAGAGAGAGAGAGGAGAGAGAGAGAGAACACTAAGAGACAGGACTGTGGAGGTACATGTGGCCACAGGAGCAGATGGTTTATGCCACACTTTGGCCTAGTGCACACTCTCCAGATTCAGCAAACTCCGCCTCTCTCAAACACTTTTCTTAGGGAATGGTGAAGCGTTCACACACCTGTCCAGAACCCTGCACACCAGAAGTCTATGGAGATGTGAGAAAAGAAGAGAACTAGTCCTCACATCTTCACCTACTCAGACGTCTGGGACTTGAGTCTGGGTCTCAGTTGCTTGAACTAGAAAATTGGCTCGTGAGTTCTGCCTCAAGAGTTGGCTGTATGGGTCGGTGGTAATAGAGATGAAGTACCTGCTGTTAGGTGGTGATGAGGCAGCGCCCTCAGTTCCCGTCTACACTGTTCTCTTGTTCTTTGGGGGTGAGAAGAACATCTCAGAAGTGGACAGACCATGGAGAGCCTTCTTTTGCTCTTCTTCAATTCTGACTGAAGGCCAGATGCTACCCAGCATTACTTCTCACTACTTCCAACAGAGGCAGAGATAATGACTTGAGGGACTCATCCATCTATTTCTCCATCAGGTATTTCTCCTCTGGGAAGGTGTAACACTGAAAAGACAGTATCCCAAATTCAGCCACTGAAGGGAAGACTTTACTCTTTGCACACTTAATTTTGAAAGGACGTATGTCCGGTGACCCGAGGTATTTGTCAGGACACCTGTGGAATTGTGTCCCTAAAGGGAATTGCATACTCAGAAACTCTAGTACCTTAATTGAATCTTCCAGTTGAGTTCAGTGACTAATAAGTGACTGTCGTTCTACTTCCTGCCAACAGAAGAGTAACTCCATCTTTGACAAATGTCTCTACTCCTGCACGCTCCTTATATCCCGAGGGACACTCCCAAAGCTATAAATTTAGAATATACAAAATGCTTCTGGCACAGAATGAATGTAGAATAGTGATTCCAGGGAATAATAATTGCCATTTATTGAACACTGTACATTCAGTGAGGCACTGTGAAGTGCTTTTTTTTTTTAACCTAAAGTTGTTTATAGTAGAATGGAAAAACTAGATGACACATAAACAATTATGTACAGTTCAAAGAGGACTGTGTCTGTGAGCACACACATGGAGCATGTAGACCACCCTTGAGTTGTGGGTAAAAGAACACAGAAACTGATGTCATAACCTTCCCCCTTACTAGAAGGCATTACTTTACTTGTTGTTTGTCTTATTATTTACTTGGAACAGTTAGTGTGAGAAAAGGAAAGCCAAAAGCATGAAAAATGGCACATAATAATAAGACCGAAATGTTTTTTAACATACAATATCTCGCTTAAGACTAACAACAAGCTTATGTGGAAGGTACTACTACATTATCCTATTTTATAGGTCAACATGTTCTAGAATTGTCCAGACATTAAACAGATACCATCAAAGCCAAAATTTGAACCTATCCTGCAGGCTACTGGAACCTGTACTTTGAACCACTCCCTTGAACTACCGCCCAAGATGGCTGCCGTGCTTCACACTTTTCCCATGAGCCTCTGTGTAGGTGATTCCAGAGCTGCAGCATGAGCTCATGAAAAACAGCAGACTGACTCCATAGCAGTGGGACAGCCTGAGATAAACCAGGAGACCCACATCCTTTTGCAAGTCTTTGGAGCCTGGATTCAGAGTGTGGAAACACCCAACATAAACTTGAACTGAATGAGTAGCATTCCCTTGGGGAAGAAACTCTGTGTCTCCATGGAAACCAACTTTGGGAAAGGGTTTGTGATGTCTGCAGGTCCAAGAGGAGAATTGTTCTCCTTGGGCCTGATTGAAAATACTAAATGTTGCAGAGGTTGTTTTGGGCAAAAGCCCTAAGAGCCACATGGACTGGCACCAGGGGCCAGCATGAGTGTGTTTATATGTGCTGAAATAAGAAATGCTCATTGAACCGACACTTGTTCTTTGAGGACTTTTCTCATGTATTAGAACCTATCCAGTGGAATAATGAAAATGTTCTTTTGCATTTGTGCAGTGTTTTACAATTTTTGCAAGCCTGGCACATGCTGCCTTCCTTCTGAAACTGGGGGGCAGGGCTCATGGTCTTTACCTTACAGTTGAGCATCCAGAGAGTCAAGGAACACACAGCGATTCTTGTGAGGACCATGCTTATCCATGTCCTTTGTAGACCTGGGTTATTGGTGGCTAGCTGGCAGAAGCTTGGAGAATTTAATATCCTAAACAGTCATCTACTATCTATTTCCATTTTAGAGACAGGAGTGACACTCTGCTTCTAAAATTCTGTGTGAAAGCCTAAAAAATGACTTGCTAGGGATATTAGTGCTGAGGAAGGGTTTTCCCTGGCTGTTTGTAGGGTCACTCCATGGATAGGAGACACTTTGAGCCTGCTCAGGGTCATTGCTGGAGCTGCGAGTGCCAAGGCAGCCTTGCACAAGCATGTGTAAAGGTCATATGCCTCTCTGACCACTTATTTGTTCCTCTGAGTAGTTTAGGCTTTAGCCTCTTGGGACAAAGAACAACTACTCTGGCAAACTTTTAAGTGTCCTGAGAAATACAGAAGTTTTCTTTCTTTTTTGAAAAAAAGTTATTTAAAAGCCAAGCAAAAGGAGTTATGGATTGTGCTCTGTGAATATTTAAAGAAAAACCAGGGCTCGGAGAGGTTGCTTCTACATTTCTGTGGGGACGGACTGTCTAGAACTTTTGTGACCACTGCTGTTGGTCCTTTGAACTATTCATATTTCATCATTGATCCCTTTGGGGGATGTTGATCAACTTGCTTGGCAGTAAGAGTTGGTTGTTGCGTGGTATGACCTTGACTGAGACAGCAACTGGGCATTGATATACGGAATCAGTGATCCCCAAGAATGCAAGTGCCTCACACAATCTGGCAGAATAGTTATAAGCATGGATACTGGTTCAGGGAGGCTGGATCTTGCCTTTTCATTATTATCTGCATGATGTCCTTATCCCTCCATTTCCTCATCTGTAGAATGGGCCTAGTGGTAAAATCCACTTCAAGGAAGGGTAATTTGAAAGATTTCATGGGAAATGCTCAGAGCAGGTACATAGTAAGAACTCAGAAGTTTTCTATTTATTATCAGCAAGTAAACAAGTCATAATTCATACATCTTTAAATAGAAAGCAGATACAAAGGTTAATTCTGTTAACCTTTGCCAACTAGGAAATTTCAGCTGAACATAAACCACTGAATATTTTCAGTGCCTGAGGATAGTAATAATAGTAATAGAGGTTGGCAGTGGCCATGAATTGCAAACTCAGTTGGCGCTGGGGGACCGTGTGCAAGTAACTGAAGGACACAGACTCAGTAGAAAGTGAGGTCCTGAGAAACAGATGCCACTTTGCAGTTAAGCTGCAGCTAATTTTTGCCATGTGAGAATTTAGGTTCTGTGTTACTACACCAAGCAATTTGAAGAGAATTTGAAGAGAATGATTTTTTTCAAGAGAATCCAGCAATCTGATTTTTAAATGTAGGCTCTCTTATTTAAAAAAAAAAAAAAAAAAGAATATCAATTAGTTGTACAACTTTCAAAAGATTTGTGGTCACAATACAATTCCTTTGGGTCAACAAGTTGACATTATGTGACCTTTAGATGTAGGTAGAGCTTTGAACTTTACAGTGTGCTTTCCATATGCATTGACTTATTTGGGTTTCATAAGGATACCATGAAGTAGTCCTACTAGCAGCCCCTGGGTCTTTCATAATATTACAAAATCAGCCTACATTTTGCTGGGGCATTGTCCTTTCGGTGTCCAAATGTTTGGATCATTGAAAAACAGTGCTTACTGGCTAAATCTTTTGACACTAAGTGAGCCCCTTATAATCATGGACATTTTCATAACTCAGAATATTCATATCTAAGCAGAAGATTGCTTTCCAAATTAACAGGAGAATCTAAAAGATAATCAGAACCTTGATATTGGAATTTCCTGTTATTATAGAAGAATATTTAAGAAAATTGACCCAAGGTATCCAAATCTGACCTGAAAACCCAATATACAAATCTGAGCCTGTCTGCAATCAGCCAGGATGTTTGAGATGATCTGATTTATAAACAGCTTCAAGTATTGTAAGGGACAATATAGGGAGACCCTGCTGGCCTCAGCACTTACAATATTTATTTTGCTAGACATGGTATAGAACAGCGGTTTTCAGACTTTTCAGGATCACCTTAAGGGCTCTTTAAAACATAGATTGTTGTTTGATCTACACTTCCAGAAGGTCTGATTCATTATATTGAGAAGGAGCCCAAGAATTTACATTTATAACAAGTTCCTAGATGCTGCTGTTCCTGGAAGCAGCTGCTGTCCTCAGGAACATTGGAAAGTGGTAGGAGATCAACAGTAAAGAGAGATTAGTGCTTGGGTCTTGATAAGTGCTACATGCTCACTGTGACATGCCCAGAAGTCTCTTTGATGTGCATATCTAAAGAGATGTAGTAGAATAAAAGACTAAATTCAGTTTTGTTAGCAGGACTCTAAAACATAATCCAGTTTGAAGGCAATGCAGTTGTATTCTCACATTACATGGGCAATCAAGAGGAAAGCTTTGTCTTGGGTGCTTACTTGGATCTATTTAAGTAATATGAAATTTCTCTCTTTTGGTCACGTGAAGATACCTTTGAAAGAATTTTTCTGAGATTGGCTCAGCAGATTAAGAGGGTTTGTTTGGGATTGTGGCATTGGTTGTCAGTTTGATGGATTTGAGAGATGCCTGAGATATCAGTAGAGCACAGTTCTGGATATGTCTGCATGGGTCATAGGGGTGACTACATCTCATTCCTACCCTCTTCCTCTTGGGCTCTTTCCTTGCACACTGCTTCCTGATACCATGAGCAGCTTTTCTTTCCACACCCTTCCACCATGATGCTGTGGTCCTGGAGCTAGCCAACCATAGACTGGAACCTCTGAAACCATTTGGCAAAATAAATCTTTTCTGTTTTAAATTGTGTATACCAGGTGTTTGTCCCAGCAACGGACAAGCTGGCCAATACAGACTGGTTGAGCGAGTTGGGAGTGTTTGTTTGGAATTGGCTGATCAGGTTGGGAGGGTTTGCCTGGGATTGGCTAACTGAAAATATGGGCTACAAAATTCCCATGGAGAAGTGTTAGGGACCGTTCAGGGCGACAAGGTGTGCGGTAAAGAAGGTATCCAGCAGTCTAGCCGCAGTCCCTTTGAGAGTGATGTATCACGGTATGAAGGTGCTGTAGCGAAGTCCTATTGGAGATCAGCTAATGAGGTTTCATTTAAAACACGTATCCCTGTAGGTCCTAGTTCACAGTGTGGTGCTTCTCATGTGGGCAACTCTAGTGGGATGCCAGGATTGTAGCAAGTGGTGCTCATGTATTTGCTGATGGTTAACAGTTCTCTTAAGCCCATCTGTGTGCACAAATATGCCTTATCATTGACACCGTCCAGCGGAGTTTATTTTCTTAAGAATCTCATCCAGACTTCCCTCACCCTTATTTGTGGCATCCATTGTTTGAGCCAGCACTTCATTTTTGGAAGGATTCAGCCTCACCCAGTCTCTTATTTTTCTTAAAACACAAAGCACAGAAGGCACACTGTACTGGATGGGGCCTAAGAGAACAAGGGCAGACTGTGAGTGACAGACCACACAGCACAGGGGACTTTGTAGAGGAAAGGTCACTCTGGAGCATTCTGGGATTGAGATTCCACACAGATGAGACCTATTTCTTGCAGGAAATACCAGCAGGAGCAGGGGCTGGTATGGGGTGGTGCATGTCTGGGCTTCACGTGCCCCTTAATTATTGCCTCAGTATTTTTCAGTAGTCTCAGGTTCATTTAAGATGTTCATCAGGAGGGCTGGGGATGTAGCTCAGTGGTAGAGGTGCTTGCCTTGTATGCACGTGGCCCTGGGTTCGATCCCCAGCATTGTCTCCTCAAAAAGTAAATAAGGATTATTAAATACACATAGCCACAAAGGAGAGACAGGACTACTGCCTGTTTGCATAATGCTTGAACACACACTTTGGGTCAGACTTTGACCCTAGTATCACAGTTTCTGTAGCATCATGAGTTTAGCTGGAAGAAAGGAACAGAGAAGCTGGTACCTTTCCCTTGAATAACTTGGAATGGGAAAGAAAGGCCATTTAAGCCCCCGGATAAAAGCTCCCACTGTAGATGAAACGGCCTCAACCAGACCTCAGAACACACCTTTCTGCCCATCACTTCTGTAGCAGCTGAGGTCATCATCACCCTGTGGGTTTCTGGGCTCTGACTGTGCATGACCAAATACCTTTACGAAACCTGCCCTTACTTTTTTGCTTAGAAAAAATAAAAAGCTTTTTTACTGGTTTAGTCTATGCTAGGTGGGTGGGATATTTCCCCTCTGCTAAATTATAACCAGTCATCTAAGTATTCTCTATTTTTAAATACAGGGCTGAAACTTAAAACTGAGGGGGTTACCAAAAAATGTTACTGTCAAGAGGAAAACATATGCTTTAACCCCTTGAGTTGTAGGCTTTTCTTTCTCTGAGTTTGAGTGCTGCTGTCGACATGGTTGAGGCCAGTAAATACCAGACAAAGTGTCAGGATTTGGGTAGGTGAGGTAGTGTGCTTGTCCCTCCTGTGATGTCATAGTGAGGCCAAGATTTAGGGAAATGTGTGTTTTGACCAAGTGGCATGGAGTCAGACCAGAAGCTTCCACTAGGCTTTTGGCTGGTCTGCAACACTGAGTCTGTATGGCCTGTCTTGTCATGTTCAGTTGATACCACTTTCTGCTTCTAATGGCATGTGAAGTCTTTAAAAATTTTCTGGAACTGTGATAAACTCAATGTTAACATGAGCGATCTTTCAGCAAGTGGTGATCCAGGTAAGCAAAACTTGCTCTGGGATAGCGATACTCCCAGCCCCTATAAGTACCACCTTTGCAGCTGGTTTGCAAGCAGCTTTGTTCACATGTGCTCAAAATCCAGTGCTGTTAATCCAATAAAACCACCGCACTGCCAGATACTAACAGGAGAAGGGATGGATTTGGTGGGGTTGGGTGAGAAGATCCTGGGGGTGGGATGTAGAATAAACTCTAATCCTTCTGACTACTAGAAATAAAACTCTCGCAGCCTGATCACTCCCCATCTTATTCAGAGTAAAAGATATCAGATCAGTTTGATCTGATGGGGGGAGAATGAAAAGGAAGTGCTGCCTCTGAACCCAGAGAAGAGGAGGTGAAGGTGAAAGCAATTTTAATTCCTCCATTTCCTGCCTCCCGATCCCCTTCCCGGTGTCTCCCCCTCTCTCTGTCTTGATGGTCCCTTCCTGCCTCTGACTACTTCTGGTTTGCCATTCGCTCTCAGCCTGGGTCCACAGGCAAAAGTGGGGGGCCGCCTCATTTATCCGTGGAGAGGCCTTTTCCAGGCTTCCCTCAGCAAAATGGATCACTTCCCTCATGGGAGACAGAGCACCTTAGTGCCTCAAAAGTTGAGCAAAAGATGTTCGCTTCATCCTGAAGTCCCTCTTAAAGGGAGGAGGGGACGGCTCCCAGTTCCTGAGGGTTCCATGTGGCAGACACCCCATGGAATCCTTATGTTAGGGAGTCAATTCCTAACAACTGAGCTCTTAGGACTGAGACCAGACTCCCCAGGGGATGGTGGGGGTACCCCAAGTCCAGCTGATTGGTACTTTGTGGAAATACAGACCCAGGATTTTCTGCTTTTTCAAGAAAACCTGGAAATCCAGCTCTTGAAAGAAATCTGTTGCTATTTAAATTTTCACAATTTAAACACTGTGTGGGCCAAACCAAACATAAGGAGATTGTAACACAGTGTGGGCTGGATGCATTCCCTACCCCAAACCCTCTTCTCCCTCAGCCCCCAGCCCAGGCCACCAGCTTTGCACTTGTGCCTTTCATGGTATATTTGATTTAACTTTAGAGCTGATAGTGTGTAGGAGTGGGGCGGAGGGGTGCTTCCACTGGGAGCTGAGTGAACGCAGATACCTTTAGGTTTGTTGGGCGGATTTTTGAGATGGGGCTGCCAGAAGCCCATTTCTTACAGAAGCCAGGGCCCTCTGGGATGTAAACCCTGTAAGCAAACCATGGACTGGGGTCAGAGTCAAGCCTGCTACTTAACTCACTTGCTTGTCCGGTGTGCTAAGTGAGCTCCCAGGGTTCTCTGTAAGAAGTAAAAGCTTCAAGTACTTAAAAAAATAATAATAATTAATGAACAGAGAGCATAACTGGCTCAATTTTTTATGTCTGAATTTTAACACATGTATAATCTGTGCAGCCACCAGCAAAATTAGATACAAAACAGTTTCCCACCCCCAAAACTCCAGGAAGAGCTTTTTTTACATTATCAGACACTGGAATGTGAGTACTCCTTCTGCTTGGCCCACCTTGTATCTCAACTTTAATGACTCTAAGAACCAGTTACATGTGGGAGAGTAGACTAAAATAGGAAACTGGGATTCCTAGCTATTAGTGGGGAACTGATTCCCCATGAGAACATTTAGCAACTTACAACATTGGATACCTAGTTATGTATGGGACATACTTATAGTAAAAAAAAAAAAATTATCTGAAATTCATGTTTAACTAAATTTTCTGTATTTTATGTGGCAAGCTCATCCTTTTACCTACCTGCTATCTTCACAACTGAATTGAAAACCTGCTTCCAAGTCTGTTTCAAGTTTCTGTTGCAAAGTGATTCTAAATATTAGCATGCTGTTTGTAGGGTACCAGGACCTGTGTGGGAAGAATGAGTGCTTCTTCAGTATAGTGAAATGTTTTGAAGAAATGTTTTGTGATAACTAGTCATATCTTTTCTGAAGAGCAAGAAATGGTCTCACACAGTGACAGTGAAACTTTTAGAGACCAAGCACCTATACTGCAACCCAAAGGCCATTTATTTCTTGAGAAGTGCCAGCACTGCCCCTTTGTGCACTGTTATGTATTTGGCTGCTGGGACAAAGCTGAGGCGACTTGCCTGGTGTGCTGACAGAGAGGGCTCCACGTGCCCGCTGCACCACGCATGCTATAGGTTTGCCACTGCTGGCCCAACATGTTTGAGTGGAAAGACAACTAGATTTGAAAAATTAGTACATTTCCAAGCTCCCCTCGACCTCTTCTCTGGCCCAACTTTTGAATAATATAAAGCTGCAAAGACTAAACAAGGAGATTCTTCACACTGGCTGAGTTTAAAAATAACGCTGGAATGCTGTGTTATACTGTGTTGAGCAAGACGGTGCCTTGAGGCCCAGTGGTCACATCCAGATCATTCTCGGCCTGGATACTTCAGTGGAAAGTGGTATCATGGTAGCTTTATCTTCTTTGTTTGCTTTTTTTGTTCTCTCATTTTACTGTTGTGATTTCAGAACTGCAATGAGACAAGGAGTAAAGTCAATTTTAGACAGCAGTTTTGGAATGAAGAATGAACAAAAAATTGGAATTTTTTCCACCTAGGCCAGGCACCAGCAAACAAGAGCCCATGGACCAAATCTGGCTTGCAGCCTGTTTTTATAAGGCCTGTGGGTAAGGCATGGCTTTCACGTTTTTAAATGTTTGAAAGACATTTTAAAAGGCTATTTAGTAACACATGAAAATGAGATGCAATTCAAATTTCAGCCTCCACAAATAAAGCCATGCCTACTCATTTCTATGTTGTCTGTGGCTGTGTCCATGCTGAACTAGTAGAGTTGAGTCACGGGAACAGAGACCATATGGCCTGCGAAGCCTAAAATATTTACTAACTGACCGTTTGCAGGAAGACTGTGCTGACCCATGCTCCATAGATAGCACATCTTCTATGGTTATATTTGCAAATGAGTCTCTAAGAATATTTTAGCTAAAGAATTAAGTGTTGCAGCATTGCTGCCCGTTCCAAACAAGGTGTGCCAGACATCCTTTCCACAGTTTTTTGGGCAGCATGAGGAGAGACTTTTATTTACTGAAGAGCTGGCCTGTGAGCTTTGCCACCGTAGGATTTTCCCATTCTAACCTTGCCACCTGAGTCAACTGTGTTGTTGTCTTGTTTTGAAAGCCAGAAAAATCTCATCTCTTAGAGATAATGATTTTCCCATCTAAAACTAAAGCAATGCACTTAAAAAATATTTTTATTCTCTTAGAGATAGAGGAAAAGTACTGCGGATTTTCCAGGTGAATTTTCTTTATTCCTTGGAATTTGCCAGAACCTTCACTTTCTGCTCTCAGGGAACTTTCAGGGTGAAGTGTCAGATGGGAGGTCGGAGAACATACCAACCACATTCCCTGAGGCTGAGCAAGAAGTCAGGGAGGATTAGTTTCCACCCTGGGATCCTGGGTTCATGAGGCCTTCACTGAAGGTCTGTTACTTCAGGGGCCCATAGACCAATGCCTTGGTTTTCAAATAAATTGACAATTAAATAAAAGTTGATGGCCAACAGTAGCAGGATCTACCTGGGCCTCTGAATCATCAGGTGCTCTCGTTATATCCCATTTGGTTCTTTATTGGAAAACGCCAGCTGCAGCTTTGATTCTGTCTGCCTGGAAATTTCCAAAAGTTCTTTGGTGCCTTGGTATATTTTCAGTTTTCCCAAGGTTTGAGGGAATGGAAGAACTATAACTGTGAAGTCAAGTAAAAAAAAAAAAATACAGTGTTGGGGCTGGCCAGGTGAAACAAGCAGTGTGGATACTCACAGTGGCTTAGTCTGCAAGATGGATGGCTTTTGCTTCTCTGGTCATCCATGTACTTGACCCTGAAATTCTCTGCCTGGGCTGCTTCTGAGCAGCTGCTTGGAGAATGGCAGTCAAGAACTGCAAGGTTTTTCACTGTGGTACCATTATTTGGACCAGGTAGCTCCGTTGTAGGGGACTATGCTGTGCATTGTAGGGTGTAGTATACCTGGTCTCTACTCACTAGATGCCAGTGGCTTCCCCTGCTCCCCACCGTGACCGTCATGAACATCCCTGGACAATGGCAAATGTCCCCTGCATGAAGAAACAACCCCTGTGGGAGCCACTGATGTATAATGTGAGGTTTACCTGATGAAATATATTTCTCATATTTTCACTATTATTCATTCTTTATTATTTCTTTGATGCCTGGAGGCTTTTTTTTTTTTTTTTTTTTTTTTTTGAGAGTACACATTTCTGGAAAAGGGTAAAGCCTTAAACCTGGGATGGCAAAAGATTTTCATCTTTTATGTAAACTCTGATAGGTAGAGGCTGTCATGCTGTCTTGGCGAAGATCTGTGAAGCAGCATATGGGGGTTTGGGAAAGAAGACCAGATGGCTTAGAGCTGTCTACCTTGGGCAGAAGATGACGAGTTGCGTGTCTTTCTTCGGCAGATGACAAAACGTGCATAAAGGGATCTTCCTACCTAACATCTCTGCGGAGCTTCTTTACAGTCAGAGCTTAGCCTGACATTGCCACTTGGCCTGGCTGCTACTGGAGGTCTATGTTGCCTCCTGTATTTGTTAGGGCACTTTTCCAGAAGGTTCTGGAAAGGTGTCTGAAGGAAAGGGCACCTTCTCTAAGTCACATAGTATGACATGGGCTAGCAAAGGTGCAGTAGTCTATGGATGAGAATTGGGCAGGGAACAAAAAGAGGGACAAAGAATCTAACTTCCTGTCTCTTTTCCTCACTTGCAACTTATGGTCTCAGAGTGCTAGAGGCTAGCAGTCTGAAATCAGGCATCAACAGGGTTGCTTTCTTCTGAGGGGAAGGCTCTGTCCCTGGCCTCTTCTTAGCTTATTGAAAGCCATCTTCTCTCCTCACATCATTTTCCTTGTGTGTGTGTGTGTGTGTGTGTGTGTGTGTGTATGTGTGTGTATTTGCTCTTTGTGTCAGGGCACAGTCACATTATGGGGCCTGCTTTAATGACATCATTGTGACTTGACATCTCTGTAAGGACTGTCTCCAAGTCAGGTCACTTCCTGAGGAACTGGGAGTTAGAATTTGTGCTTGTTTCTTCTGGGGCAACACAATTTAAACCACGGAAATATCCCTTTGTGCTGTCAGGTGGCCCCTTCATCTCACAGAGATGGACATTTGTACCCTGCTCTGCTTCCAGGTA
This sequence comes from Chinchilla lanigera, assembly GCF_000276665.1. Taxonomy (NCBI): domain Eukaryota; kingdom Metazoa; phylum Chordata; class Mammalia; order Rodentia; family Chinchillidae; genus Chinchilla; species Chinchilla lanigera. The sequence goes on along the minus strand of NW_004955419.1, from coordinate 17,270,063 downwards.
GGGCAGTGGACACTGGGCCTCAAGGGAAATGGCCTGGGAAATGGGGGGACACACAGTGGATGCCATCTGCCTCAAACCTTAGTGTTATTTTCACACTTAGTGGTTCCTTTTTAGCCCCAGAACCATTTGATAGCCCTGTCTCCTGCTGATACCTTTTATCTGGAAAGGTGTGCACAGGACAGCATTTCACAGGAAACTGTCACCAGTATTAAACATCCCCTCCCAAGCCCAGTTGAACACCGTGAGAAAGGCTGTGTCCTGCCTTGCAGGAGTTTAGGACATGACTCAACCCCTTCCCACCCTTGCCATCTATGTTCTGTTTAGCACCCAGGGCTGTCCCTGACTCACCATCAATAATGACCCAAACGTTCCTGCTGCGGTAGCAGCTTCCTGAGTTTGCTGGATTCACTCACCTCCCTGTGTTGTCTGCTGATCAATGAGCAGGACAGGTATGATTTTCCTTGGAGAAAGCAGAAGCTTCAGTGAGCAATTTGTCCCCAGTCATATGAGGCTATGGCTGGAGCCCACATCCTCCCTACACTCTCTATGCCAGCTCTTTCTGCTGCTCTAATCTCCCTGTCTTCCTGCACTGCTTTTCTCCCCAGGTTCCCCACCCTGCAGTTCATGCTGCCTGGGCCACAGAAACTCCAGATCCTTTGTCCAATTCTAGCCCCCCCTTCTCTCCTTAAGGCACAAAGGAACCTAGGCGGGGTGGTGTGGGCCAAGGTGAATGTGCTTTTTGTTCTCAGTGAGCTAAAGGAAGCACATGGGCTAAGTCACAATGTGTGTGACACAGCAGCACAGCTTCAGGAGGTGCCCTGCAGCCCTGAAGGCTGGAACTGCAGGAGAATAAGACTGGCAGGGCAGAGGTGCTGCCTGAATCACTGAAGACCAGTGTGCCAGGTGGCCCTGAGACTTGGACCCCTGGTGGCAGGGAGTCCCCGGAGATGGTACTTTCTAGGGAGCAGCTCGTGGCAGAGTAGAGGCAAGGAGCCCCTGTGAACCCCTTAGGGCTCATCATTGCCAAGGCTGAGGCTTCTGGTGTGGTTCTCTGGGCTTTTCATGTAGTGGTCACCCTTAATGTTTAATAAACCTTTAAATCTTACTCTGTCATTTGCAACCAGAAGCAGCATCTTTCTCCACGCTGGATGAAGGCTGTCAAGCCCTCTGAGAGCCAATTCAGAGGTGGAATATGGAGGTTCTTTCTGGACAGTGTGCCATCTTTATCACCTTTCAGAGGAGCTTAGGAATAAGGGGGTGACTCAATCTGTGTAGTTACTTTTAGGGAAAGCTAAGACTTGTGTTTGGAGCTGCTCAGATTCCCCATTGCCTACCAGTGTAGTGTGCCATTGGGGAAGAGCTTGCCATGCAGCAATGCTGCTTTTCTCATCAGCTCCTTGCTACTCAGCACTTCTTAGGCACCAACCCCAGGTTTATGGATTTGAGAGGGGGGGAGGATCAACGTAAACAAACCTTTAAATCAGCAGAGAGAACTGCAAGGAATTTACATCTATGAATTAACTTTAGGACTAGAGAATTAATAGAAAAGTTCCTCTTATAGGGCACTTCATACATAGTATGTATTATGGTAAATGTTTTCAGAAAATTACCTCATTTAATGAGAATATTGATACTGTCTTAGAGGTATTTTCATCATTGTGTTAGTAAGTGCAGAATGTTAACTTCAGGAGGATAAATACTACAGGCACAAGACCAGGAATGGGAGTCCAGAGCTGAACTGGAAAGCCCTTGTAAATGACCGGAAGGCTTGGCAAACACATGGCTCCCCTGCTGCCATCCTTTGGTTGGCCCTGTGTATCATGAGTTCATCATGGAAGTATTTCCTGCTCAGCACACATTTGGCCTCAGGATGCTGGTCAGTCCTTTGCTATATGAAGCAGGGTTGTATTACAAAGCGAGCCATATTAGTACCTGAACAAAAGCCTGTCTGTCATCTTAACTTTGTCTTTTTCTGTGTTTCCTTAAAATTGAATTTTTAAATCTACAGAGGATTTTATTGTTCTTGTTTTCTACACATTATAATCTTTTATTAAACACTTGTAGGAAATGAAGTACTCAGTATAGTTTTTTTTTTTTTTTTGGTTTGTGTTTTATCAGTCAGTGGAGAATCTCTGTTCTTTATAAGGGATCCCACCTACCTTAGAGGAGAGAACATCATTTTAGCACCCAAAGCCTTGATATGGACAATCAGTTGAGGTGGCATTGTCTGTGATGATGAGTGACACATGGGGAATGAGCTGTAAGAGCTCAGGCTGTTTAAAGCAGTAAAGCTGTCAAGTATCCTGTCTGATTCATTGTGGCCGGATGGTATGGTGGGATGGGGAATTGGTAGGAAGGCCAAGAAAGCAGTGTTGATGGGACAGACTCCAGGAGACGACACATGCATAGCTCAGCTGCAGACAAGCCTGTTGTTCTAAAGGTGTAGCACCAGTGGGGGCTGGGGAACCCAACAGGGAGAAAGTAGTTCCTTAAAAGCAAGCTCAGACAAGAGAATGGGAAAACAGTCCTCAGAATAGTAATAAAGGAAGAGCCTAAAATCCAGCCATGCAACAGAATGAGGCAGGAATTGGTCCAGGAGCAAGTCCACAGGACAATATCTAAAACTAGACCATCAAAAAACAGTAACAGAAATATACTGCTTAGAAATGTATAGCTAGCTTGATTTCTTCAAATTCCAGATCATTGAGCTGAACTGGGTTGAACAGTTAGGACACAGACATCACCCATACACAGTGTATTCAATATAAATGAGAGCTTTTTGTTTTACTTTATTAAAAAGGCAAACTTAGGCCAGCAGTCTGTGAAAGGCTGCTATCATCGAGCAGGGCCTCAGCCATAGATTTGGGGCTTCAGGTCAGAGCTCCAAGCCCTGGGAATCAGATGGTAAGAGTATGACAAGGCACATTCTGAACTCTGGTTGTCAGAATTGAGGCCAGAGGCCAGGCCAGAGCAGGGCCAGCAGCCCAGGTATTGACATAGAACGATGGAACGTGTGTGTGGGTATGTGCATGTGTGTGTGTGTGTGTGTACATGTATATGCATATGTCTGTGTGTAGGGCAGGGTTATAGTCTATGTCTAGGTGTCCCCACAAAGCCTCATGCAGTCATGTGGGGGGTGTGCTTTTCAGAGATGGCTGAATCTTGAGTTTGTGATTGATTCATGGTTCAGTGCTGGGATTAAGGGTATGAGTGCTACACCTATCCTAGGGCGTGTAGCCTGCATACAATCTGAGGGATAGAAAGAGGCTTGTCCCCACTCCCTTGCTTGCTTTTGCTGTCTTATGCCACCATGAACAGGAAATGTAGAAATCCAGGTCTTTGTAAAAGAGAGGACTGTCTTTTGGCCTCATCAGTTAAGAATTAGCATTAAGGATAATTGCAGGATCCATAATAGGGAGAAGCTAGAATCAGAGCTGTCTGTGCTTGTTTGCTTGCTTATTTATTTATTTCCAATTATAGGTTTTTGCAAAAGTAAAGATGAAACACTAGCACATTAAAAAAAAAGTATGCATAAATTGTAAGAGCATTACCATTTCAATAATATACTGTGGGGAAAATGCTAAAGCATATCACAGAATTAAGGAATTATAGTAATTGTAACCACGGAGTATGGTTTAGTCCTTTTCCATAAATTCTTCTGTTAACAGCACGACATCCCATGGTAACAGTGCTCATAGGTGGATGGCTGTGTATTGGTATTTTGCTCTGATAGATTCTGCCTGCCCATTTGAATCAAAATGCTGATACCCAGAATACACACTACTTGGTGGAAAGCACCTCTAGCTTATATTCTGAATTGTCTATTGAGCCCTACATCAGACTGCATGTGTTATCCAAGCCCAGAAGCTCTCAAAATCGTTTGGATCAAGTCAGAAAGAGGACTGCCTGGGAGACAGTTTTACCTTCCCGCTTAAAATGCTAGTGGTTTGGCAAGCAGTAGTCAGAAAGCTGGAAGGATTCACAAAGCCCTGTAACAGCTACATTTCATTCAGTCTTCTCATCAGCTCAGTAGCCCCAGTGTGGATGCTGAGGGAACTACTGGTATGTCTGTGAGCCGTGCAGAAGGGATGCAAAGCATGAAAGCAAGTTAGCATCAAGATGAGGAAGCAGGCACCTCTCGCCTAATCCCCTCTTTCACCTACTTCTTTTCCCAGCCCACAACCCAGTAGACACTGTGGGAGGAGGAGTTGGAGAGAGTGGCCTGGAATTCCTACTGTCTGCATGTGATGGGAATGTGCTCCTCGGGAGCTGAGCAAGTAAATGAGATTAACTGATGTTGCAATAAAAGCAGTGGCTGTAAATATGCTCCTTGAAGCTGGGCTGTGCTTCTAGAGACCAAAGGCAAATCAAAGGCTCTGCAGCATAACAGCGTTTGTGGCCACCCTGGAAGCCCCGCCTTCTCTCCAGCGGCTCCTGAGAAAGACAACTCCCCACCCAGCTCTGACAGCTGAATCAGATGGCTGCTTGTGGCATCACTGTTGCCAAAACCACTTCCATTGTTTCCCCAAGGAGATTCTGGATGCAGCCAAGTTTCTTACTTTACCCTGAGTTGAGGGAAATCTTCACCTGCCCAGATGTTTTTATGTCTGTGTCATCTCACTGGAGAAAACACACTACAACTTCCTTCAGTTTCTTTCATAAAACAGAGTATGGCATCAAGGAAATAAGATAGCATGACATCCCTACAGGTCAGGAATGGTATCATCTATGTATTTTGATTACATTTTAAAATTCAGTTTGCACAATTGGGGTGCATTTAATTAACTGCAAGGCATAATATCAGTCTGGATTTGAATGGATCTGCATTTTAATAACTTCTTCCTCAAAAATGACATTTCTATGGCCAGCAGCAACCTTACATCCCGATGCTGAAATCATATAACTTGGCTGTGATCCCTTCATATTTCAACAGCCTTTAATATTTATGTAGTAGCAATGAAATAAAGCGGTTATCATTTGGCTTTTTGGTGGCTGAGGTTTATTTGTTAATTTCCTGCTAAATTTCAGCTATGATTTAGATCAGAGTTCTCCAAAGCTTCATGTGTTAAGAGATTTGTCACCAGGCTGTGGTGCTACCGGAAGGCAATGGAACCTTTAAAAGGTGGAACCTGGGAGAAAGTTAGGTTATTGGGGGTGTGGCTTTGATGGGGAGATTGGGTCCTCGGCTCCTTCCTGTTTCTTTTGCTACTTCCTGGCTACCTTGATGTGAATGGTTGCCTTTCCCAAATGCTCCTACCATGATGTTCTGCATCACCATAGGCCCCAAAGCAATGACTCTACCTTACCATGTACTGCAGCCTCTGAAAATGAGAACCATATTTAACTTTTCCTTCTGATGGTTATCTCAGCGATTTATCACTGGCAGAGAGAGCTAATATAATTTCTGTTATATACAGTTTTTTAGTTAGCTGACAAATCAAAATGCTGATGCTAGCAGAACACAGAGCACTGGCAAAATTTGCCTTGTGGATTTAACCCAAATTATAATAATGTTAACGTTTTTCCTTTAGAATTTCCAGGATAAAGGATTTTTAAATTTTACAGTCTCTTTTGATTCTCACCAAAATGTAAAGTGCACAAAATTTTAGAAAGAATAATATAATTTAAATGTACTGGGCACTGGGATAGCACCTAATAAATATTTTAACATTTTAAGTGAAAAAAATGTGTATAATCTCAGCACCAAATGCTGGTGAATCTTCTTTGCACAGATTTTATAGAGTGGTAATTACACTCTAGGTAAATTTTACATGGAGCATTTTCATTTAACATTTTCATAAACATTGTCTCATGCTGTTATAAATGCTTCATAAATACAGTTTTAATTGACTGTGTAATTGTTTGTTAGGAGTAAATTTGGCTGTGAGTAGCAGAAAACTTGAGAAACAGCAGCTGAAAGGGATTTTTAGCTTTTTGGAGAAAAAGAGTGGGTCAAGAGTGGAGGTTTATGGAACTGGGGAACTGTTCATGGAGGGAAGCAGGGAGCTAGCTCTTAGAGCTGTGCCATTCATTCTTAGAGGTGGCTGCAAGTCAGGCCCAGGCCCTCCCAAGAAAAGCAGGAGGTTGTACTGCCTGCAGGGAGAGTCACATGGTCATCCACCTCAAAACAAAAAAGAAAAGAAGGTGAGCTGATAACCTGCCAAACTCTATAGTAGAGGAACGCAGGTTCCTTAGAATAAGTCAACCTGAATTAGATTACTAAGGGCAGGTGATTTAATTTTTTTCAAAATTCCAGTATATTTGCTTACCTGTCAAGTATCAGAATTTAAAGGTCTGCAGTCCACTTACTACCATCTGATTTGGTGCTGGAAACATAAATGTATAACCAGCCTTAAAAATATGATCAAAACTAAAACCCATGGACGTCAGTTTTAGGGAGGTAGCTGTCCACACAACAGGGGGGATCATTCTTCAACATTGAGCGCTGCCCTGATTTAGAATTAGATACTTCATGGGACAGTGATCAATCTGTCACTGTCATTCAGGCAGGGACTGAATAACTGTTTGGTATACTGCAGAAGAGGTAATTTACACATCTGGTAAAGTGGACTAGGTGACCTACAACATCTGTGTGTCTCTATGATTTTAAATTAGGCTAGATTTGCTAGAATACTTCTCCAGCACCCAGGATGTCTATTGTGTGGTGGAACTTTGCTCCAATATTGTGTCAGACCAAATACAGTTGCCTGAATAGTAGCTTCATAGAGCAATTGCCTGAGACAGGCACAATTCCCCTTCTAGGCTCCTGGCTCTAGGCCATGGAAAGAAATCTACCTTAGATTTGGGGCCAGCTCTTACTTGGGTCAGGGCCATACACTAGGTCATCCAGAGTTTCACATCTTTTTCCTCACTGCCTACTAACAAGACTCTTATCATCTTTCCTAGTGCCCGGATTTCCCCTTTGGTGCCAATGAAATGTGCATATTCCTTATGTGAGGGACAATGTAGGCTCTATCTTTGACATTGCCCAATTATAAAGCAAAGAGATATTAAAAATATGTCTTTTTTATTTATCTGCAAAAGAGATCCTCCTGGGATCTGCTAATAAATAAAGTCAAGATCTAATTTCAGAAACACTGAAAGAATATAAGGAGATTTTAAGGAGAAGATATATGATCTGAAAAGATAACGTTTTATTTATTGGGCTTTATAGATAACATTTTAATTATTTCCCATAAGGAGTATGACATGAAAACTTTGTTGAAAGCAAAAAATTTTGTATCATGTACATGATGAAAATGTATATACCATTTGAAACTATTTCTTGACAGCTATAACTTTTAAGTGGTGTTTGCAAGTAAAAATCAGTGTTACTGAAGAAAAAGAGAGATCCTCCTGATTTCACTAATTTAACTCGTTTTACTTGAACTACAACTTAGTGCTAAGAAATCATACATAGTTGATAAATATGTGAGTATGAGCTTGGATAATTCACTCCTCAATTTAAAAAAATATTCATGTTATAGACATATTTGTAGATGCTGAAGATGTCATAGTAAAAGCAACACAGTCTCTGCCCTCAAGGAGCTTGTGTTCTGGTAGTGGTGCGTTAGGGAGGAACAATTTACAAATAAATAAGTGAATATATACGATGTCAGTTTGCAGTATGAGGTCAGGAGGTGCTGAGGAAAGTGATATCTTTATAGGATGTTCAGGAAAGGCCTAGCTACTAAGGTGACCTTAGTACAGAACAAAGGAGTGAACCACATGGAGGAAGCACGCTCCTGGCACATGGCACACCAGCTACGCTGGCTCTAAGTCGGAGCACACTTGATGTGTTTAAGAGGCAAGGAGTAAGAGTGGAGTGGATAAAGGGGAGCATTGGAATATGACCAAAGAGGAGGGGGCTGAGGCTGGATCATGAAAGCATTTTTATACAGGAGTACAGACCTTGGCTTTTACTTTCAGCAAGATCAAAATCCAGTGGAAGGTTTCAAACACAAGAATTGGACAATCTGGCCTGTTTTTAAAGAGATTATTCTGGCTCCTTCGGTACGAAAGTGGCAAGATTGGAAAGAGCGGCAGCAGGGAGACTGGTTGAGGAGACGGTGACAATTGGAGGGGAGAGGACACCTTGAAAGCCAAGATAATAGCAGAGGGGGTGCTGGGTGCTGGGTACTGGGTATATTTGGGTACAGTCGGGGCAGGCATTTTCTCATGGAGGAAAAGTGGACTAGAGAAGAAGGAAAAAAGTAAAAGATGCTTCAAAATTCAGGTTTAAACTACTTAGTACATTGGAGTTTTGCCAAAAGGAGATGGGAATAGCTCTTGGAAGGTCTGTTTGGGAGGCAAAGTAGGAGTTTGGTTTTGGAAATGTTGATTAAGCAATATCTATGGGAGGCTCAAGAGGAAATGTTGAGTGGGCAATGCCTTAGTCTGTTTAGACCACTACAACAGAATTCCACAACCCAGTGGCTTATAAAATGATAGACTTGCATTTCTGACAGTTACGGAGGCTGGGCAAAGCACAGAGTGGAGGCTGGAAAAATCCAAGATCAAGGCACTAGGAAATTCAGTACTTGGTGTAAATCTGTTTCTGAGTTAATAATGACATCTTCTCTATGTGTCCTTACATGGTAGAAGGGACAAGGCCGCTCCCTGTAGCCTCTTTTTTTTTAAAAAAAGGAGAATTCCATTCAGTAATTATGACCTTATAATAAAGACAAAATGATAATTGAATTCATGGATAAAATGATGAAATATTTAAACAGTAGTAGTGGCGCAGAGGAAGAAAATCAACATGGACCACTGGGACCTCTTATCTAAAGGCACTAATCCCATTCATTAGGGCTCTGTCCTTGTAATTTAATCATCTCCAAAGGCCCTGGCTAATATAGCATATCGGTGATGAAGTTTTCCACACCCAAATTTCGGAAGTCACAAACTTGATCAGAGAGGAAGATGTATGCGCATAGAGTTCCAAACAGGTCTGATTGATGGGAATCATGACTATTTGGATGGTATTTGAGGCCAGAAGGTTGGCTGAGATCACCAGGAGAGATGGCACTCTGGACTTTTGGGGCAGATGACAAGAAGCTAGCAAATGAAAATAAGAAGGTGTGACCAGTGCATTAGGAGAGTGCCAAGTGGGGACTTGGAATTTAAGAAAGTATCTCTAGAAAGGGACGGTGATCATCTTTATCAAAGACAACTAGTATTCTAAGAAATTTCTGGCCTGAGGAATGTTCATTGGATTTGGCAATATAGACGTCATTGTTTTAGAGCTCTTTGATGGGGGTGCAGATGACACTGGATGGGCTGGATTTAAGTGACAGCAAGGTGACAGTACCTAGGAAAAACAGGAGTGTTGTTGACTCAAGGAACTTTGCTATAAAGGGATAAAGAAAAAGAGTCACAGATGAAGGAGAATGTGAGTCCAGCACCATTTGTGAATGCTGGTTGGAAGGACCCAGAGCCCAGGAAATACAGATGGAGCAGGAGAAAGAGGGAGGGAGAGAGAGAGAGGGAAACCGAGACAGAGACAGAGACAGAAACAGAGACAGAGGCAGAGACAGAGACAGACAGACACTGCTGGAAGGCAGTCCTTGAATGGGTGTGAGACACATATGGAGGGCTTGTTCTCCTACAGGGGGGAATGAGCCAGATGACTCATGCAGTTTGCCATGAATGAGCCCTTCCAACTACTACTTTCTCAGTGAAATGGGAATCAAGGGCATCTGCTGGCAGTGAGGTAGCGGGCAGAGGTGTTGGAAACTTTAGGGGAGAGGAGATGTGAAGTAATCCTCTTGGACAGGTCAAGAGTTATAGGCTTACAATGCAACCAGACTTCTGGACACCGGTAACGGCTCCCCTGTGGTCAGGGATCTTGAATTTAAGGTAAGACCAGATATTGAAAACACAAGTCATATGTTTTTTCCTAATGTTCTCAACTAACTATGTCCAAGTGTATGAAGGCAAAGTACTGCGTTGAATCTGAGTTGGGCTTTTGCTAGATGAGGATGACAAAGGGAGAGCGAGGCAAGGAGGTGATCATGTGCATAGGTATGATTATAGTTATTGATTGTGGAGTCTAAAAGCCAAAACAAAAATTAAAAAATAAAAGCCAAAGCAGAAAGTAGGGGCAGGAAGGGCATAAAGAGAAATGAAGGGATGGTAGGATTAAAACAGTATAAAAATAATATGGTGCTTTATTCATAAAATAATATGGTTTGTTATTTGTTTTTAGAACCTCAGTTCTTTTTTGTAGATAAAGTCATATTTCCAATGCATGAGGGAAGATTACTGTGTTAAAAAGAATCTATAGTAAAATTTTATAGATGGAACATCCTATATAATAGTCGTAATTATCTGCTGGTGTTGCTGTTTATATTGCATTTTCTTAGAGAATTTTATGGTGTATCTGGACAGAAGGAAGTATAGTGTATTACTGATAAATTCCCAGTGGGATTTGAATTGGCAGACTGGGACTGGAGACCACAGAAAGATGAGTGTCACTGGCCCAACCCAAAAGCTGGGTCTGAATATACAGCTAGTGCACACTGGCCAGTGGGGCAGTAGTCTTAAGTCACAATAATAGACCTGGTGATCAGTGGGGTGGCTGGTCAAAGGGCAGAGACTGCTGAGTGGGGAGTAGGAGGGGGCAGCTGGCCATCTGGAACCAGATCTGTCTAGTCTAGGAAGGGAGAATTGGCAGAAATTGAGGACATCTCACAATAAGGGGAAGGCCTATTTGAGAAGGAGCAGGTAGTAGGCATGTACCTGAAAGAACCATCCATGAGAGATACTGTGTGTTAGTTAGCTTTCCATCCATATAATGAAATATCTGAGATAGCTAACTTATAAAGAAAAGAGGCTTATCGTGACTCACAGTTTGGGAGGTTTAATCAATGGTTGATTAGTCCTCTTGCTTTGAGGCCTGGGGACCAAGCCTGCCTTTAACACAGGGGCATTTGGGGATGTTGAACATTCAACTAGAGCAAATGTAATCCTCATATTTCCTCCTAAATTGTCATGTCTGGATGTATTGACCAAGGTTGTTTAAATATCCCAGATGACAGGGAAGAACTTCATTTGGCTTTTTTGCTGGGACAGTTCCCACTGCAGTCCAGGCCAACTCAGGCAGTGGGTAGGACACTGTCAGATCCAGCTGCAGGATCTGAGAAAGGCGGGGCAAAGGAAGTGAGGAAGGGCTGAAAAAGAACATCTGCTGTCTTTCCAGAGTGCAGATGGAAGGCCTAAATACCGACACATCATTTATTTCATCCTTGGCAGAAGCCGTGTTTATATTATCCATAGCCCCAACTGTCCAGACTTAACATAAATCAGGGCTGAATGAAGGGAAAGCACAGCGCCTCCTCTTGACATCTTTACTCTTCCCAAGGGCAGGTGCAAATTCTGTTAGTGTCGTATGGTGACGTGAGACAGTCTGGCCATGGATCTTCATTCTAACCTAGCAGCATCACCACTTGTTACATAATCTCCCTGGGCTTGAGTCTCCTCATCCTGGATATGGACATGGCAATACCTGTGCTCTCAGTGGCATGAGGTAAGAGATGTAGAAGTGGTTGGTCAAATCAGTACAAGGCGCAGCTGAAAGGCTTCCGCAGTAGGTTGGGATACAGGGGCTTTGGCCTTGCAAAGTAAAGTGAGGTCAGCACAGATTAAGCAGACCAAATCAAATCTTTGATGGTTGAGTGAGTTTTAAAAATGATTGTGAGTCTGCACAATTTAACAGGACTGCCCAGAGCGCCTGAAAATATTTTCCAGAGCAGATCAGATAAAACCAAGTTAGAAATTGGTCATTGCTATAAATCGAGTAGCAGACTATCAATGACCTAGATTTACCCAGAAGTTTTATACAAGGAATGAAAGAAAAACCACTGAGTGGCTACTGTGGCTTTATTTGTCAAGAGCTAAGAGATCTCCACAACATTAAAAGATCTGCCATCACTTGACTTGCTATAATAAATTGGGACTCACTTAATTTAGAAACTAGTGAGATGTGTAAATCACATCTAGAGAATAGTGGTCAGATTTCAACTCCAGTTGCCAGTAGTGTATTTCAGCCTCTGTTGCATTGTTCTCTTCTAAGTTAATAATGCCTGGGTCATCGCTGAAGCCGCTGCTTTTAATGCCTAATGCCATGATGTCAGTATTTCCACCCATTTCCTGCTTTCTTTTTAGGGAAGTAGAAATGAGGAATGGTAGAAAGAGGGCTGACTGTGGGCCTTGGCCAGGAGGGCCCAGAGTGCTGGTCTTGAAGTAGAGACCTGCATGGCTGTTCTCAGTCTATGCCGAGAGAGACCATTCAGAGCGGCCCAGGGGTATGTGAGCTGTTCAGGGCACCCGGTCTTTTCAAGAGGCATATAACTGCTAGGGAAAAACGGTAGCCAGACTCTTCTCCTCAGTCCTATGTCAGGTCAGCGCAGCAGTATGAAATACTCTGTGCCCCAGCTGATGAGAGTCAGCCATGGCCACAAGGTGACTCATAATGATCCCCTAGGGTCCGCCCTTCTGGTTCCCAGCGTACTCTTATGCCAGTTTATCCCTCTCATGTCCTGAACTCTTCACCCTGCTGTGACTGTCACCTTACCTTTTGACCTTACCTTTGACCCTTTGGAGATTTTTCTTTTTCTTTTAAAAAGTTACCTAATTGTTCGATGAAAGATCATGGATGTAGAAGTTAACACGTTGTGTCAACTTGAGACGTTTAGCAGTTTAACTATGCTACTCAGTATGGAGCCAGGCTCCTTATTTGTAAACATCCTCATCTTGTGCAAGAGGAGGGCATGGAGATGGTGTGAGTGTTTTACCCACCCTGGGGGTGGTAGCCTGCTTACAGTATAAGGGAGGAAAAGAGGCTTGCCATCCCCCTTTTGTTCTTGTTGTGTTTGCTGTCTTCTGCCACCTTGAAGTGTTGCCCCTGTGTCACGCCACCCTGCCTTGGAGCCAGCTGATTATGGACTGGAACCTCCACAAACTGTGAGCTATCTAAACCTTTCCTCCCTTAATTTTGGGTGTCAGGTATTTTATCTCAGCAATGAGAAAAAAGTAACCAAGACAATGGGAAAACAGAGAATGAAGTGAAAGCTACAGAAGAGTGAAGAAATAAACCCAGCACGGGGTCCCTGAGAGGTCATGAAATGAAGGAATATAAGCGCCACACCTATTAGTACCTATTAATACAAATACCTATGAATCTATATAAGCAATATGCACTAAAAAAATGTGGGAAATATTAAATTTACTTTTAAAATAGTTTGGATGTGCTGTTTGTGCTAAGCATGAGCTTTAGCTGGGGATGAAGTATCTTTTACAGAAGATAGAGGGTTGACAATTCCTGGACTATACTGAGAGCCTGAATGAGGTTGAAGATCATAGATTTGTGGTGGCATTCTCCTGGAGGCGTTTAGTTCTGCCAAGTGAGGATAGGCTTGCCCCTGATTTGGGATTTTGCCAGATGGGTATAGCCAAAGGATGAGGAAGCAGGGTTGTTGAGGATATAGAAAGATAGTGGTTGGCATTGATTGTTCAAGTGATCTTAGCTAAAAAGAGGTGAAGGAAAGATAGGAAAGCTGTGATAGCCTGGGAGAGAAGGGGAAAGTTGGAAGTGAAAGGACCTGATGAGACCCAAGAGCAGGAGTGGTGAGGATCAGGCAGTGAGAGACAGAGAAGGGTGACATGCTGTGATTGGAGTCTAGACTTTTGCACCTGAACACTTCACACTTGATGGCAAGGCCAGATTTTGGTCCTGGGTGTGGATGGTTGAGGAGCGTGGAGATTAAGATCATTAGAAGTGAGGTTGTCTGGAAACCATGGGAATAGGAGTTGGATGAGTCATGTACACAAACACTGCTGTCACCCAGGATGATGGTGGGATTTCATGTGTATAGTGCGAGCCAAAGGATGAAGTCATCAGTGGATACAGGAAGTGACCAGTTGGTGACTGAATTGAGAGAAAGAGATTAAGGGAGCCAGTAAGACTTTTTCCCATGAGTGTTGTTATAGTTTGGGATATAGTGTGTCCTCCAGAAAAGCTCACTATGTTGAAGACTTTGTTCCTCATGGGCTTTGGGGAACTAATTGGATTATGAAGATTCTATCTCTATCAGAGCATTAATCCATTGTTGAAATCATAATTTGAAACAGGAGGTTGGGTCTCGCTTGAGGGAGTGGATCATAGGGGTGTGAACTTAGGGAGCTATATCTGGCCTCCAACTACTTCCTCTTTGGCTCCTTCCCTGTCTCTCTGCTTTCCAACTACCATGAGGTGAGCAGCTTGCTCCACTATGCCACTCTACCTTGATGTTCTGCCTCCCTTCATATCCACAGTTGTGGAACCAGCCAACCACAGACTGGACTCTCTGAACCCATGACCCAATGTAAATCTTTTAAGTTGTTTTTCTCAAGTGTTTGGTTACAGTGATGAAAAGCTGAATATAAGGACAGAGGATTCATGATAGGAAATAAAAAAATTGCTAAACCCACTTCCAGATCCTGATCTTTCTGATGCAAGAGCCCGTATTCTCAAAATTGTCCTATACTTTTTACTAAATCTGAAACCGAACTACTAATTTGCCTGGAAGTTGTCCTAACACTTTCATAACACAACAACAAACTGTGGGATGTAGTCTGCTCCCAGCTGCATTCAACCAGATGATTTTTAACCTTTACTAAATTTTCCAAATCAGTATATCAGCATTTTAGGGAATAAATCTTAAGCACATAAAATGATAGGAATAAAATGGCATCTATCATGAAACTCCTTTACTCAATACAAGTTATGTTTATAAGTCTGTGGTTAAAGCTTAGGTTGCAATGACTGCTTAAAATGTGAACATATTCTGGTTGGCATTTTGTGACATTTGGTTGACACTTGGGCATAGTGGCTGATCTTTTAGCCTGGTCGCAGGCCAATTTTGAATTGTGAGTCTTCATACATATGTATATGTATAATGTCCTTCCATCCCTAACACACATACTTAGCATCTGAGCCTACCAGTTATGCTGAGGACTCTCAGACCAGGGAAGTATACATAGCTATGACTCACAAAGGTAGGAAATTTAATCTAAAAATCCAAACCTCTGTAATTAGATTTCAGATGTCTTCATAGATCTTTCTCTTCGATTTTTAAAATCTGAAAAATGAAAGCAAAAAGCAATGAGGTAGGCTTGTGGAAATTTGCCTCTGTGATGAGCTGTACATCATACATAGGTCAAAAAAAATGGAATCCAGAAAGCAAGTTGCTGATGCCTCAGCACTCATAAGCTGCTCAGAACTCCTCAACATAGTCATGGTGGTAGTAAAAATTTAATTCTGTTTTTGTGACTTGATGTGCAAAGAAAGTATCACAGCTGTAACCCGGCTGTATTTCATTTAGGTTTGAAAACAGGGCCCCTTTGTGTGTTCCAAATGTTCTTGACCCTCCTCTTTCAATTTCATGGATTTTGGTTGTTAAGGGAAAAGTAGTTGTTGAAATATAGATTCACTCTTGGAAACGCCACTCACCAGGTCTTCTGGCAACTTTTGGGGATTGAGTTTAAGCTGCTGAGCCTTTTTTATGATGGGCAACAAAGTAAAGAAGTCAGTAAGTGGATTTCCCACATGTTGTATGACTTCATTCACAGAAATGCCTTGATAACTGAGCTACAAAAGTAGTCCTGCTGGCTGAGAACATAAGGATATAGCGCCGCCTGGTGGGAGACATTTCTTAGCATGTGTTCCCTTCACACATTTTTTTGGAATGAAGCAAGGTATTTTAAAATGCTATAATAAATGTGCTTGTTAACTGTGGGGATCAGAGGAACAGAAAAGGCATAAAAAGCCTTTCAAAAAATTTATTTACAGCGAGGCATGGTGGTGCATGCCTGTGATTCCAGCACTCCAGGACGCTTCTGAAGGAGGGTCCCAAATTCCAGTGATTTAGTAAGACCCTTCCCAAAAAAAAAAAAAAAAAACTAAACGGAAAGTCCGATGATGTATCTCAGTGAAAAGGCTTTGAGTTTGGTCTCCATTACAACAAAAAAATGGTTTTACTACACAGTGTTTCAATGTTGCAAACAGTGACTCTCAATCCCAGCATCTCATTAACTACGGGAGTCACAGGGTCTCATAGTATGGAAACTGGGATCGTGGCTACTTCAGAGTGCAGGGAGAAGAGTTGAAGTTGGCCTGAGTGCATGTCTTCTGGATGTGGCTGGCACGTTCTCTTGGTTTTTATCTGGGTGGTGGTTACAAAGGTGTTGGCTTCATGAGAACTCATTAAGCTAAACATTAATTTTATTGTGTGCCTTTTCTTTAAAAAAAAAAAGGTTTTTTAAAAAGAAAAATTTTGATCAACCATACCTCCTTCTAAATTTGTAGATGTCTTAGAGAAAAACTTCAAAAATGCCAAGACATATATGGCTTTAATATCTTACTTAATCATACTTTCAAAATAAGAGCTAGGTACCAATGGGTACCTGTATTCGCAGGCTTGGTAGCCTCATTAAAACTTGAGTTTTATGTTCTCTGTGAAATACACTTTCCTTTCCCATTCTTCAGGTAAATCTAAATTCATTATTGCACTTGGAACATTTGGCTGCCATAGAAGTGACTATTTAAGTTACGAGTTCATTGCTGTGACCAGCCAGAGGAAGAAACTGAGAATTACATGAGAAGCAATCCTTCCATTAAAAAGATCCTTTGCAGGGTCCAAGACTCAAAAAAATCATGATTTTTTTAAGAACTAAGAGATGAACAGATGCATTAGGAATGCCACAATACCTGGCTGCTTCCTACAAAGGTGAACACTGCAAAGTGTTTTATGGGACACATTATATAAGAGTAATAGTGGTGACAGCAAATCAACATGGGATTTGTGATATGAAATCCAATGCAGTTTAATTTTGTTATTCAATTGTAACTACATTTTCTCAAGGCATACAATGCATTTTAAAAATTTACCTCAAAGGAAATGGCAAAAAGGCTTCCACACTCATATAAGCCAGGTGGGCAATGATGAAGAAAAGCAAAGACCCCCCCTGATTCCAGAAGTACTGGGCAGGTTTTCATACCACTCTATGAGCTGCTTGGGAAGCATATGGACCGTTTCCTAGGTTCTCAGGTTAGGAAATGAGGCTGTGAGCCAGTCAATTGGAACTGCTCCTATCTCCAGTCATGTCTTTTAACTTACCTTGAATGGATCTACCTCCTCAGAAGCACAGGATACAAGGGGAACTCTCATTTCAGGGCTGCTCCTTCTACACGTGCTACTGAGCTCTGCTAACCTCTAAGTGACTGAATATGAACACACACACACACACACACACACACACACACACACACACAGTCAAAACTAACAACTAAATTCTGTGAGTGCATTATATAGGTTATTATGCTGTCTCTTGCTTCTCCATCACACTGCATGAGATGAGGTCAACTCTTCTGAGTTGGAATAAACTGTTGTGATTTGTTTGGTGCAGTGAGAGTACCAATCACCAAAAGTAAGCCTTTAAAAATGTTAAAATTGAAATGAGAACATGTACATAAGGAAACATGGATTGGAGAGTTTGGAATTGTGTGTACTAATAAATTATTTGTGATAATAAGTATTTAGAACAATTCCATAGGAAATAGGTTAGATGTGATAGCTATATGCAGGGTGTGTAATAGCATTTACCAGTAGAAAAATTACATTACCTACATGTATTTTACATAAGTATATAAAGAAGGGACTGGGACCCATATAGAAGTGGAGAAGGGGAAGTTTGGTCAAGATTACTAGAATTTTTTTTAATTCATTTTAAAAATAAAAGAAGGAAAAGATATTAACAAATAGACATCCATTTACAAAATAGCATAAGAACGATACAAACAATACAGAGTTACAGACAAAGTGGTAGGAAATTAACAATGGTTGTTGTATTATGTATTGATATCTTCAAAGTTGTTTCTCAGCAAAACAAATAGAGACATGCAAGATTGTTCAAATAAGTAATCATTAACTGTTCCTTTCAGTAAAGTGATAGAAGTCAGTGGTATATCTATGTTAGCTATCATGCATATGCATACATACATAATTTCTCCTTCTTTCTTTTCTCTTTCCCTCACCCTAGTTGTAGAATTTTAGATATCAAAATTGTATTCATATATGACTTGTACAATTAAAAATTAAGTTGCCCAAATTTATACCTTTGGAATCTCCTTTTTAAAAGTTATTTTATACCACTCAGGTGTGGTTGAAGTGGGATTAGTACCTAAGTCCTCTGGCTTGTTAGACTTCTAATCTGAAGGCTTTTCCAAAGGAGAACCTATCCCCGTGCGTCTGGGATTCTCAGAGGCGCTATCACCTGGTAATGTTCTAGGGCTGTCACAGCTCCTACTGCTGACCTACTTCAAGGCTTTGGGCAAAGGAAATGAGACATTAAGGGCCAAGAGATCTCAGGGTTTCTTGGAACCTTCAAAGAAGGTTCTGTCTGGCCCCAGGATTTCCTATCTAAGATGTCACCAACCCCACAGTCACTGGACAGACTTGCCACAACTGCTAGCCATGTTAGCTGCTCCTTTGGCCTTGGATTCTGGCTTGTGAGCAGACCTTCTCTCCAAGATGTAAGGAAGTTCAGGTCTCCTTCTGTTGTAGCCCTTCAGGGAATCCACAGATTTGAGAAGGTAGATCTGGCCTATTCCTGGGAACTGCACTTTGCTCATCATCCACCAGTGGCTTTGTAGACCTGGCTTTCATTACTGAAATGCTGTGTCCCGGGGCTGCCTTTGAAGCGCCTGGATATTTCAATTAGTGCACATGCTGGAACTCATTGACTTCAGAGTTTACTGCCTGCAGCTTGTTCTGGCTGTTTCCTAACCACCCCAGGACCTCTTCTGTATAACACAGCATCCTGATTGCAGTCTAATTTGTGGGTTTATTTCAGTCTCCTCGGTTTTAATTTAAAAAGTGCTTCTCTGTCTTCAGGTCAGGCATGGGTTCCACTTTCAACTCCTCTCACTGTCAGGACAGGAGGTGTCAGCCTTGTGAGCTGCCGGGGGGAACCAGGTACAGCCCATAGCAGGAGCCCCCTAACATCTCAGCCTGTAGAGTAGGTGCTTAGTTCTTCTTGAATGGCTGAATGAACGAACATTCATATTATCTAATCAACTGAATGGACCCTTCCCCCTGCCCCACACACTGACCATTTGTGAATGAGCTTCCTGGGTTCTACCTCATTTAGGAATCTCGTAGAGGTTGCTAGGTAGTTGTTCTTTCATCCAGTCATTCAGCAAATGCCAAGTACTCAATCTGTGCTAGAGAATATGCTTTACATGATAGGGATAAGAGAGGAAGAGGCAAGGTTCTGGCATTACAGACTTTCCACTGTGGGAGGAAAGACGTTCTGGGATAGATGTAAGATATAACCCCATCCAATTGGCAGTGATGCTTCCTCCGTGTTCTTTGATTAGTAAGGGACTAGTGGCTCCACAGGACAGGGAACTTTCCTATGCCCACCCAAGACCTTACCCAGAGGGGCGGCCCCTTTCTCTACTAGGCTTAGAGGGACCTCTGTAAAATGATCTTCTCATGTCAAAAACATGGAATGCCTCAGATTCCATTGCTTATACTAGTAACTTTGGGACCAAAGACATTTAATTTAACTTAATTTAATTTTACTTTATTTTTTAGTGGAAAAAAAGTAGCTTTTTTCATAAGTTAATGTTTTTCCTTCTGGACCTGGGTGCCTTTCTTTTATTTGTTCTCTGTTCATGCAACTAATCAGATTTGAAGGGTAAAATAATACCAGGTTCATGGTTGTACATTACATGAGAAATGTATTAGTGGGGAGCCTGGGGATCTAAGAAATAGAGACCAGCTTGAGCTAGCTCCAGGAAAAGGGGAGAGGGAATTCTAATAATGGCACAGGGCTGTCTCACAGAATCAGAAACAAATGTGGCCAGCCCTAAGGTAAGCGCTCAAAGTCACTAGATTACTTTCTGTCTTTCATACCTCTGCCCAACTTGTACATCCATCCTTTCTTTCCTTCCCTCTTTCTCTCCTCTTCCACTTCGCTACCTAGCATCCTGTTTTTCTGTTTCATGCAGTGTTATGGTTTTAAATTTAGAATGTCCCCATAAGTCTCATTGCATTCGGAGGTAGGGCTTTTGGGAGTTGATTAGATCTAGGAGTGCCGTGTGCATCAGGGGATTAAGCCACTGAGCTTGTAGCTTACTGTGCTGTGAGGAGCTGAGGCCTGGTCAGAAGAGGGTCGCTGTGGGTGTGATCTGGAAGGGTGAATTCTTTGTCCCAGGCTCCGCCCTTCTCTCTCTGCTTCCTGGCTGCCCTGGATTGAGCAGCGTTGCTGTCCCGTGTGTGTTTGCCTTAGAACCAGCCCACCATGCATGGACTGAGACCTCTGAAACTGTAAACTAATATAAACCTCTCTTCCTCCACATGTGTCCGATATTTTATCCCAGTGACAGGAAAGTGACTAATACATAAAGCTAACCAAATATGGCTGTTCCACCATATTTCTAGGTTTCTCAGTTCAAGTGTCACAAGCCCGGCTATATCACAGACTCCCTTCACTCACCTATAGCCAGGGGCCAGGGTCATAATTTTCCAGAATGGCCCCAAAGATCCTTCTTCTGAGGCTGGGATAGCATGTAGAGAGGGGGACACGTTGTCAACGGGACAGTATCTAGTATTCCTAGGTCTGCACACACAGACACACCTGCAGCCCATATGCCCAGACCCCCTGTATGACCACATGTCTAACTGGACATGGTTAGGTGGCTCTGCCTTGAACTCATTTGGGAAGATGTGGTTCTGATGAGTCACAGGATTAAAGGGCTCATGGCAGAAGTTCTGAGAACAGCCTTGGGCTTACATAGAATACTTGGGATCCAACTGTATCTCCACCAGTGAATAACTAGTGCAAGTCCTTCTCCTGGTGGAGCCTTACTTTCTGTTTAATTAGAAGGCACAGAGATAATCTTTGGATTACTTGAAGGGTCATATAAGGGGAGAGGGGTCTTGTCTTATTATAGATGGTGAAACCACAGTGGAAAAACTTAGGCTAGTAACTTGTGGCTGAAAATCCCCCAGAACCTTCTCACAGTCTGTTCAGCCATGGTTCTGGCCCTCGTGGAGAGCTGGCACTCGCAGGCACTGTAGGATCCAGCGGAAGCTCAGAGATCTACAGAATGGAGGTAGTGGCCCATTTTCTGACAGAATCATTTGTATGTGTAGGGTGGGAGGATAATGAGACTTTTGAGTGCTATATACAAATGAATACTTTTTGTTACAATCTTAACAAAGAGAAAGAAATATTTTGCTCCAATTTGTACGTCCTTTCAAAGCCTTTGTACCGCAGTTTGTGTTTAATACTGCATCACTAATCTCCAAGGCTACTAACTAGGGAAATGCTAAGGTGGGCATGTAAATGACAGGTCCTTCTCCTGAGGAAAGCAATCCCGGTCGTTTCTCCATTCTCTCACCATAACATTTTCAGGAATTCTTCCTCATCTCAACTTCCTGGTCCCTTCTCTTCCCTGATAGACTCTTAAGGGTAAGAGTGTAGAGGTGGGGGATAGTAGGTTTTTGAAATCTACCTTTACAGAGATTTAGCACTAAGGTGCCTCTTCTGGTTTTTCTGATCCCTGTTGCTAGTGCTAGTGTCCGATCATCGCTGTCATTGTCACCATAGCCTCTAATGTTGCTTTCTCTTTCTGAAGTCTTGTCTGGAGTTTGAAGAGCTGAGACAATAGGACAGTTCTGTTTACACAGGACGTATTACCCAAACCCTTAATAATGTATTTGGCCCTTTCTATCTTTGGAGCTGTAATATACTCTGTAGATGAACCCTGATGTTAAAGTCTCAAGTTGCTTTGATAGTTACATGGCTTTTGGTTTTTAATCAATCTCCAGTTGGTTTTCAGCACTACTAAATGGAGCCATTAGGTCATTTGAAAACAGGCACACGTACATAGGGGAGCCATAATATGGGTCTAGAAATAGATTTATAGCTTTGCTTTATGAAGAGCTTTAGCAGTTATGTCTGTCATGTAGTTATTTTAAAATACAAAATGTAAGGTCAGATCTCTTGGGCACACAGTTTCTTGTTTTTCTTTTACTGTCATTACTGTTAATAATGTCTTGTTTAAATAAAGAAAGGATTTTGGTATTGCTGTAAAGAGTTACCACCCTATAAAGGGGCTGTACTCTAGCATGGTAGGCTATATCTTAAAATTTTTACCTTCCTGGGCAGATCACAGTTATCTAATCACCACATAATGAATGGGTGCTATTTCCAAAGAACTTAGAAAAAGGTTCCCTTGCAAATAAAATAAAAGAGAACTCTAAAATTGAATTTAAAATGCAGCTTTGTTTTTTCATGAATGTTGGTGCTTGAGAAAATTATGTTTAATCAGGGCCGAAAGGGGGCAGCTGAAGTGTTTCATGGAAATTCTCAAAGGGATTCTTGGACCCCTCCCTGCTTCAAGAATTTTAGAAGGTAATGTACTCGTACGTTATTTGTATCATTAGACTGGAAAGTACATTTTTGATGTTGTAATTACATCAAAGTACATTTTGATGTTATAATGACTTTGCCTTATTTGTAAATGTGGGTAGATTTGCCTGCATGAAGAAGATAGAGAATGCAATTTCTGGGGCTGGGGATTTAGCTCAGTGGCAAAGCGCCTGCCTGGCAAGCGCAGGGTCGTGAGTTTGGTTCCCGGTACTGGAGAAAAACAAAAAAAAACAAAAAAACAAAAAAAAAAAAAAAAGAGAGAATGCAATTTCTCTGAAATCATTGAAGAAAGAGAAAATTAGGAGAAAGCAAAAAATTTGAAATTCGTGAGAAACATTGCCTCCAGGTACAAATAGGATGAGTCAAGAGCAGATAAACCTGACAGTGCTACTTGGTATTTCTATTGGAGATGACTGAAAATGGAAACACATAGTTTTCACATGTTCTGTAAGTGGGCACAATTGACTCCAAGTGGCCTGATTGCATTCTAGTGCAACCATTTTCAAAATCCCATTTTCTCAAAGGTATGGTCCTCTTAACTGATAAGGAACTGAGTGAAAAATATGAGTTCTTGTGTTTGTTTCAGCAGCACGTATACTAAAAATGAGTCTGCTTTGATGAATGGTGAATAATCCCATGAAATGGTAGCTTTTTGCTTATAAGTAAGGGTTACTAGAGTAAGTAACTTCTTAAGCGAGATATTAAGGGTCTTTCTGATCTCCAGTAGGCATGCTACTGCAGACCCTAATTAGTCCAGGGACTCCAATTAGTTCTGTTAAAAGTCTAACTGTTTTTTACTAACAAAGTTCTCATAATGTGGCCTGCATATAAATATCTGGAATTTCTGAAAGGGAAAGGAGTAGGCAGTGATCAAAGAAGCTTGACAGCCAGTGGTCCAGAGGAACTGTTGTCAAGCATGGCTGGGTCTCAGAATTGTCTGTAGTGCTTTTAAGAATTAGGAGTTGGGGCTGGGGGTGTAGCTCAGTATTCGGGGACTTGCTTGATGTTCCATCTGAGAGTTTCAATCCCAATAATGAAAATAAAAAAGAATGAGTTGCGAGACTTCATAATGATGTACTGAGTGAGAACCCATTCTCTCCCTAGCAGTCTTCACCTTCTTTTCATTGGTTGGAACTCATTCACATGTGCACCTCAGATGTGTACAGGGAAACAGTATGGTGAGGATTCATCCTCTAGTCCTGGAGAGACTCTGGCCTAAAAAACCAAAAGAAAACAAAATTAACATCATTAGATTATCAGCTCAGTGGCATGTAAAGCTTCAGTTTAAAAACAAACAAAAAAAAAGGTTTCTTCCCCCAAAGATTATACAGTTCATTAAAAGAAAAACATGAAATAACTGGGCTAAAAATTCAGGGCTAGAAACACAGAGCTAGAGTAGATCCACCCTGGTTCGAGTGCCTATCTATCGATACCTATCCATCACCTTCTTTAATTTTTACTTCAGTCTTCTAAGCTCCACAGTTTTACCATTGTTTTACAGATTCAAATACTGGAGGTCAGAGAATTTAGGAGATTTGAGTTGTACCATCTCTCTCAAATGAGTAAGCTAGAATTGGTGTCTTTCTTCTCAGCATCTAGACTTGTTCATTTGTCTCTTTGTTTTGCTTTGTTGTGGCAGCTTACTATGCTGTCTTTCAGTTAATAAGGTGATGCATCATTCTTGTTCCCCTGGTGTTCCAAGTGTAGCTCGACCAAATGCATCCTGTCCCTGTCTTATGCTTTGAGTTTCTATGTGCGATATGGAGTGGGCATGTGTTTCTGCTCAGGACGAATCCATGCAGGGAGCTCTTCGCATCCACACAGGATCGCACAGCCTTGTTCTGTTTTGCTCAAGTGTTGGTTGGTGATTTATTGACACCCCAAAAAAGTGGTTCCTTCTCGTGAGTTTCTTTGTAAGTGATAGCACTTCCGCCTGTGCAGCTTCTATTGCATTCAGATGTGGCCTATGACAGAGAGATGATAACTGTATGACCGTGCTGCGTGTTGGGGTGCAGCTGTACCACGAGCCAGAGATACTTGTTTGACTTTCCCTATTATTTCAAAAACGCAACTTCATTTCATAAAGAAGACAAGTTTACCCAGCAATTCAGCTTTTCTTAAAACATAATGGAATGTTGTGACATAGAGAAGAAATGGGTTCGTGTTTTCTGGTCCCATGGAAAGAAAAGAATAATATCAGCCTCTGACCCTAATAATGGCAAGGAATAAAGTGAGTCTTCAGAAACAGACCTAAAATAAACTCCATTTATTGTAATTAGAAAACGGATCTTTAAAGGGCCTTGCCAAAAGGCAGTGATGAGGTGATAGATTTTCTGTGAACAGACTCTTTTATCAAAAATTACCAAGTGATGTAGAAGAAATATGATTCATTTAATAATGCTTTAGCTATTGATTTCATGGGAGTTTGCTTTCTGCTTCACTTCTTGTTCACAGGTACTAACTGGTGTGCAGAATAAATATTGTTTATGTAACATTTTTTAAAGATAGTGAAAATTCCCTACAATTGATTTGGATATTTGCATGGGATGTCCTTCCCTGAGATCCCCACTCCATTTTCTGTAGCTCTGGGGAGCATGTACCCTGTTGTCTTGACCCCCCCTTGAGGCCCTGTGGCCGTCCTCTCCCCAGAATCCATCCTTTGCATCCCACCCAGGTGTGTCTTGTTACACCCAGGCATTTAATGCAGTTATTATTTCCTTGTCTGCTTTCCTCTACTACATTGTGAGGGCCATAAGAACAGTGAAAACAGGGGCTGGGGATTTAGCTCAGTGGCACAGCACCTGCCTGGCAAGCGCAAGGTCATGAGTTCAATTCCCGGTACCGGCAAAAAACAAAAAAAAAAACAAGATTAACAATAGTGAAAACAATTTGTTTATCTTAGTTTCTCCAACACTACAGAGCAAAGATCACGGCACATACGTGTGTGTGGCAGATGTAACTCAGGGACTTTTGGAACTGTCTGGACACTGTGAATGCAGGATGACAACTGAGGTTTCAGAACTCTCCATTTGCCACCAAGTTCTAGCATGCAAAAAATATGAAGTCTCCCTTTCTGCACCCAGGCCTTCCATGCTGCAGTTCTCCATCTATTCTGCTGTCTTCTTTCTCTTCTCTCTCACAGCTGCACATCCTCTATCATGGCCAGAGCATCATTTGAGGTGTGCTTATACAATTTTCCATGTCTCAAATTAAAGTCTCAGGACTGACATAACCAGTTATGCTAACTGGTTATGACATAACCATACTCAGTTACCAAAAAAAAAAAAAATCAGCCATTAATTTTTATGAAAAGAACCAATATGAAATAAGCCTGGATTGAGAATCTGATTATGCATTTAACATATGTGAGCCCACTTAAGCAAACAGTTGAGTGATGGAAAAGACAAACCTATGTAAAGAAGGAGGCTGATTCTTCTTGAGCAATGCCCCAGGTGAGTATGAGATGAAAGAATCATAAATTTGCAAAATCCTCTTTCTGCGTCTGTAGGTGATTTTAGTGTTTAAGGATGCAGATATGTTTTTTATGTTTCCTGGCCTCTAAACACAAGCCAGCTTTCTGGCTTCAAACAAAAAAGTGATGACCTGATCCATAGTAGTAGAAAAAGGGGACTGACTGTGTGGACACCGTGCAAGACGGTGCTGTTTAGTATTGATAAACGTTTTAAAGGATTCACAAGGGCAACTTGGATGATAGCTGAATTTTCCTTATACATTGACCAGAAACTATCGGAAAACAAAATTGGTTGTCCAGATAGACTCTAGGGTTGACAGGCTTCATAAAAACCAACCTTGTTTGTAGGGTCTGGTCAGTTCACCACATCCAGGACTGGTGCTGATGTTTGATCAATAAAAGACATACATCTAGGCCTAAAACTCTGATATTGGTCCAACTGCCAACTTAGACTGAGGAAAGCTTTTTTATGTCTGCCTTCCCTGCCTCAGTTATAGGAGCAAAGTAGAACTGTTGATTAAAAAGAAAGAATAACATTGACCCAAGCAGTGGTTCCATTCACTAAGGAAAATGGAGTGTGTTTATTTAATGTTAGCTAAAAAGACTAGGCCAGAGCTGTAAATCTGGTTTGGAGAAATGGCTTTAGTGGCAAGGAAAAAGGAGAATTCCTTGTTTTTAGAGCCTGCTGTATTGAGTATTCTGTGTTTAATACTCTAGAGGATCATTTGTGGAAAAATCAACCTAGACTGCCTCGGAACTAGTGACAGATGGTGTTAGAGTAACAGACTAAAAAAGTGTAAAGTCATATAGGCTCTCTTAGTTGTCTATAACTGACAAGTCCAGCATTTGTTGATAATCGCTGGGAAATATTGAACTTTACAGTGCTTAAAATAATCCGTGCATTTCTTGGATGAGTCAACTCTTTATGTCAGCACAGAACTCTTTCATTGCTGAATTAGTCTCTTTTTTGTTTTTCTTCTGACTAGAAAAAAATGATCTAAAAGTTTCTCATCTGGGGTAACGAGCTGTCAGTTAAATTTAAAAAGCCAATTATTTTGAAGCAGTAGAGCCTTATAAATTCTAAAAATCACAAACTAGAAGCCAGCTCTCCAGGGTATAAATTTTTCCTTTAGGGAGGGGATACTGACAGATTCTTCTATTTCATTCCGATTCCAGCGGCCCACGTTCACTAGAGACACAGGAAAGCTTCATTAATTGGCAAGCCTGGGCAGGTGTAAAGCACTCAATGAGATCCTTGTCTTCTTGAGGGGTCAAATGAGAAGGGTCCTTGTTCCAGAAGACACCAGAACTGTTCAAGTTTGAGATTCAGCAAGTCTTGCTGCCTGAGTTCAAATCCTAACTCGGTCAGTTACTACAGTAGGAACATAGTCAGGTCACATAATGCTTCTAAGCCTTGCTTTCACCCTTTATAAGATGGCCGTGGTGATAACTGTACACAGCTCACGAAGATGCTGTGTGTGAGCAGGAGCTGAGCTGTCCATGTCAGCTCCCTGCACACAGATCACTTGGTGGATGTCAGCTACTGGCTCTTTGGAACTTTCTAATTTTGGTCTTGAGGGCTACATTAATCTCCCCTTCTTGCTTAAAGCTGATTGCCATTTTTGAAAGAAACATTCCTTTAAAATTAAGAAAAGTGTATCCAGAAATCACATTTCTAATTTAATTATTATGCCTAAATCAAAAGCCCAAGACACCTTAAAAGACTGTTCCAAAATACAGATTCTGATCCAGAAAATTTGTTAGCAGTAATGCCAGTGAGCTTTCACTAGCCCCAAATTTCCTTGATCCTGGAACCACTCCAGTGTATATTGAGCCAATTCTGGGTAACCCCGATGCTGGCAGTTGCACTTGACAATTGCTATTCTAGGTCTTTGGCTTCCTGTTAGCTCTGTAGCACCCGCTTTTCCTGGGACAGGTACCCTCTTGTCTTCCTCATCCCAGAACATTGCCCACCTAGCCCAGTGAACTGAAGGTGGCCTGGTATGCCTTCTAAAACCAAGTTGCCAGGTGGGTATGGAGCACCCATTGTATGACATTACCATGGTAACCCTGGAGTTCGCAGACAGGCTGCACATGGTGTGTTGGCTTGGAGCTTACGGTCCAGTGAGGATGCCCTTCAGGAAGGAAATTCCTTGTATAAGGAAGGTTACAAGTAGTATTGACATTGAAGATAGCCTCACCAGCGTGCTTCCTAAGGCCAGCCCACTGGTTTCAGCTTCTGGTGTGTGGGTTCACCTGGTATAAGGACACCCTTGAACCAAGCTCAGGAGTATTCCCAGCACAGTTCAGTTAGGGAGTTGCTGGTCTATACGGGGGACAGTTCCTTACCCTGTCGGACTGCTCTGCACAGGATGTTCAGCATCTCTACCCTCCCACCACTAAATGCTGGCAGTGCCCCTTCGTCATTGTGACCATCAAGTAAATGCTGTCATACATTTCCAAATGCCCTCGACCCTTGTGAGATGATTCTGTCCAGGTTTAAGGCCCCTGTGAGTCACCCTTTCTCATTCAGTCTACAGTTCTGCTGGAGTTCAGCTCCTTCCACGGTGCTTTCTTAGAACTGTAGTTGATGGTGTGTAAGGAGCATTTTAACACACAAATGAAACTGACATAATTGCAGCCAAGCAAAAAGGAAAACTCACTTCACAATGGGGAGAAACCATTTGGGATTTAAGAAGCACCTTATTCGTTCTTAATTTTTTTCTATAAAGGAAAACATTTTTCTTTCTTCTGAGGTACAAGTGAGATTCTTATTTACAAGGTTTTCCTCAGCATGTAAATATGATGATTTATAATTGGCAAATATGGACTTGCAAAGTTGAGTGCAGTCAGAGGATGACCCTTTATCGGGTGTGGTCCTTGGGGAGCCAACTTGGAGACCAGAGGGAGCAGCCCAAGGCCCCCTCTGCAGGATGAAGGGTTTGGATGAGCATAATGGTTCTGCCTAGGCACACTGCCCTGGAAATACAGTGGCACTCACAGCTTCTGGTTGCTGAATATCACCGTATATTGGGCACTGGATTGGGTTCTGTGGAGGCGCTCTTAAATCCTTACAACAACTGAAGTGTTAGTGTTTCACAGCTGTGAAAACTGAGGGTAGGCAATGAAGGCTGCATGGAGCTGGGAAGGGTTGAACCACCACTTACATTCAGGTCTTCCAAATCAAGCATCAGACAGGATGCTAATATACAGGATTCTGTCTTTTTTCCTTCTCTCTTTCTTTATTGCCGTGCCAAAGTTCAAACCCAGACTTCTATGCATGCTAGACAAGTACTGTCCCATTGAGTTATACCCCCAAATCTTAGAGCTCAGTTTTTTTTTTTTTTAAGTAGGAGAGATTGAACCCAAGACCTTTGTGCTGAGCTACATTTCCAGCCTTATGTTTACCTTTTATTTTTGAGACAGGGTCTTGATATGTTGCTAAATTGCCCAGGCAGGACTCAGAGCTGTGCTCATCCTGCCTCAGCCTCTCAAAGTGCTGGGATTACAGGCATGTACCACTCAGACAGCCAGGTTCTCATCCATCTTTTGCTAGATTCATTCATTTCTTATTCGTGTGAGCATGCAGTCTGATTCCCACAAATCTCAGATTCTTCAAAGGTAAGCAGCACTTCTCACACAAACTCTTTCTGCGTGGACCCAGGAGGGCACTCAGCTGTCCTCAGCTGTCACAGTGCCATGCTGTCTAGGGCTGCCTCACTGCCCAGCTCGGGGCCGCTGGAATCTGGTGTTTCTTTTCAACAGTGCCAATAGGTGGGAAGAGGATGGAGCCACATTGGCAGAGGTAGAGGGATAAAAAGAGAGGGTAGAATAAGAGATCGATGGGTCTGGTGCTTGGAGGCCTGGGTTTGAGCCGCCCTGGCAGACTTCTCTGCTAGATAATACGCGCAGACTCTCTGGGCCTCAGTTTCTCACTCACGTGTAAGATCAGGGAGAGTCTTGTCCACTTACTAACAGGGTTACAGTGACAGTTCAGGACATTGTTACCCAAGCAGGGGGGAATGCATGAGGTAGTTCTTTGGAGTATGTTTTGAAATTTTTAACATTTCTATTTTATTTTCGAATTTCATATGTAGTTATGTTTTACTAGTATTTAATAGTATAGATGGACCCTGGTTCATAATGTGCTGTACATTATGGACATACCCTCCAAAGAAAGGGGCCTGCTGGAAATGGAAAGTGTAGGTGGCCTTATCCTCTGCATTCACTTTAGCACATTGTGGTGTTTGATTGTAACTTGCCTCTTCAAGTGCAGCTGTATACATAGTAGACTCTCTATGCTCAACACACCTTGCTGAATTGAAAAAGTGTTTTAAAAAGATTTGTGCACATGAATCACTAATTAGATGCTAGCTAACAGCTACAGTAGCATACATACAATAGAATAGTACTCTGTCGTAAAAAAGAGTGAAACCTTCTCATTTGCCTTGACATGATTGTTACTGAAAGTCATCAGATTAAGGAAAACAAACCAGCCTCAGAAAGACAGACACCACATGCTCCCACTCATTTGTGGAGACTAAATTTGATTTTGTAGAGAAGAGTGGAATGGTGTTCACTAGACACTGGAAAAGGGAAAGGTGGGGGAGAGAATATATAGGGGACACCGAAGCAGTCAGAGAGCAGGCAGAATTAGTTCTGTGTTTGAGGAGGTGGAAATGCATGTTACACTGATTTGGCCTGTACCCATTGCGTACTCTGCCCTAAGGATAGGGGGACGTGGTTCTGTGTAGACTTCATGCCTCATGTGGGTGAGGCTCTGGGTTCAATCTCCTGCAGCCCTTCCCCCAAAGAATTATCTTACTATACACCATAAATATATTTATGTCAATTACAATATAAATGTATATCATCCATTGACATGTCAATATATCACATCAATTAAAATATAAATGTATATCATCCATTTAAAAGGCGTGGCTCTGGGCCAGGGAATTACTTCAGTGGCACAGTGCCTGTCTGGCAAGTGTGAGATCCTGACTTCTATTCCCAGTACCCCTCCCCCAAAAAACTAAAATAAAATAAGTGGCTCTTTCTTTCCATGTGACGCCCTCGGCTGTGTCAGCCCCCAGAAGGAAGAGACCTGCCAGATGCTGCCAGGAAGATGCCAGTGCTCTGTTCTTAGATTTCCCAGCCTCTGGAACCATAAGCTAAAATCAACCTCTGTTCTTCATAAATGCAAATAAATAAGTAGTCATTGTCATGCCCTTCATCACACAAAACAAACAACCTCCCCACAAAACTGGCACCTGCTGTGGATAACAGCTAAAACAGTGTCCACATATGTCAGAAGGAAGGGGAGGGAGGGAGGGAGGATGGAAGGGAGGGAGGAAGAGAAGGAGACAGAGCTGACCCTTCTCCCCTGGGAAGAAGTTTCTGTGTCAGCTCCGGTAAGATGCAGATGTGAAGGCAGGTGTCTTGGTCATTTTCCTCATCACTGAGACCAAATGCCTGACCCCTGCAAGTGAAGGAAGGAGATTATTTTGGTTCATGTTTTATAAGTTTTAGTCCTCAATGGCTGCTGGCATGGTGGAAGAATGTGGGTAAAAGGAAGTCGCTCAGCTCATGGCAGGCTGGAAGCAGAGAGGAAGATAAACACTTCCAGCTCACTGCCCCAATGACCTGCCTCTCTGACCAGACCTTACTTCCTAACACCAAGCCAGCCAGTCATGTTCCACAAGCTCTGCCTCTGAATGCATGGGCTTCGGCCCAATGTAAACCATAACAATAGGCTAATCACAGTGGACAAGAACTTGCCTAAGAAGCTGAAAATTATTAAGAAGACTGAACCAAAGATTTACATCTATGCCTTAATGGTTCTGCTGGGTTTTTAATTGATTTGACATTTATTTCATCTGCAAGTCATTACTTTCAGGCCTATTTTGGTAGATATTCTGTAATGTACATATTACTTCAGTAATGAATGCAAGTTACTTATACTAACCTATAAAATTTGGTCAGGAGAGTGAATGGTCAAAATATTTTATGAATAGGAGTGGATAAAAAACATTGCAGACAATTGTGCAGAGCCTGGCTCATGGGACACTTAGGAAATATTCACGTCTTTTCCCTGGAATAGAGTAGGGAGTTCTCACATGGATGTCCCTGATTGAAGAAGTAGAGCTAATTTGTTTCTAGAACAAGGTGCAAAGCTAACGTGCAGCACTGTCCGCCTGGCCCCATGCCAGGTGTTCACACCAAGTTCCAGACATTTTCAGGAGTGAGCACAAAGCCAGCTGGCTATGAGTGGCCCTCTTCTGTCACCACCACACAGTTGTCACAGACCTGGCCAGACATAACCAGGAAAGAGAAGCCAAGATTCAAATCTGTAGTTTCTGCCACCCGCAGCCACACCCAGTCCTTTGGTTGGCTGTACACAAAAAAGGTTTTGCAGATTTGGGAGCCTACATCTCAAAATGGCTCATGACCATTCGTTGATTGATGAATCTTTATGTGGAATATGATTGCTCCTCTTGCTCATTAACAGGAGCTGATTACAGTAGCTCACATTTGTTGAGCATGAAGCCTGCCCAGCCTTTTGCTTAGCACTTTCCGGAATTATTTAATTTTTTGTAACAATCGCATGAAGCAAATTCCACTTCTAGCTCCATTGTAGAGATACGCAGTCTAAAACATAGGCTAAGTAATTTTACATAAAGAAAAAAAAAACCGAAAACTAAAGATAGACATGAGAAAACTCAGGTTCGAGAGCCATTTTCTCTATTTCCAAAACTCACTGTCTAAGGCCATTGTCCCATGTGCAATTCTCAGTCGTCAAAATAGAAACACCCTACATGCAATCTGATGCCCTGAGTTGGATTCTGCAGCAGAAAGTGGACATATGTTAAAAAGTAAATAAATAAAAGGTGGAATCTAGCATCTATAATTTAAGTAATAGTACTGTATTGATGTTAACTTCTTAGTTTCAGCAAACACACCTTAGTGGTATAAGTATTAGCACCACTGGAAGCTGGGTAAAGAATATATGGTGACTTTCCGCAGTTTCTTTGTAACTTTTTATATATCTAAATGTAAAGATATATGTCAAAAACAAAGTGTGTACATGTTTGCACATGTGCTAAGCCTACAGCTGCACATCCCTTGCTGTTCTCTAACCGCTGCATAACTCCAGCTGCAGGGCACTCCAGCATCCGCCTGGGATTTACACGGGGAGGTGGGAGGGAAGCCCTCACAGTTCACTCATGGCACTCCTGTCACTGCTTCACCATGCTTCACCTATGCTGTAGAATCCCTGAGTCAACAGAAAAAGAGGTTGTGTGTGTGTGTGTGTGTGTGTGTGTGTGTGTGTGTGTGTGTGTCTGTGTGTACCCAAGGTGCATCTACCAAGTAAAAGAACCATTTACACCCTTCCTGCCAGGCCATTTACAGCTGCCTCTTCTTAACAAGTACATTTGAAGATTGTTCTGTTTTAACCTTTTTTCATCCTTCCCTCCCCAAAAGTATATAAGTCCCTCAGGTCAGTGATTGGAAAGGGGAGGTTAGAAGCTGCTGGCTACAGACTTTTGCTTTGTTGTGTGTTTTGTCAATACCAAGAACATATTTTGTCAGTGAGCTAATGGCTGTCTCCTGAGCAGCAGCAGAAGGCTGGTGCGAAGATTCTTCACAATTTAGGAGAGAGCAGTTGCTTCCCTAAATTGCTCTGTGGCTGCCACAAAAGTGCTTGTCTTGCTAAAAATTGCTCTATTAACTAGATTCAGAGATTTTCAGAATATATAGGCTACACCAGGCTAATTTTGTAGTAGTGTCTCTCAGTGTAATTGCTGGGGCCTCCAATAGGCAGAGGCAATATATATTCAGTCTGTCCTGGGTGGCCCTTTCTGTGTGACTCCAGGGAGAAAGAGAAAACCCATTCGACTGAATGCTTTCCTGGATGTGACAGAAGCAGTGTGTGCTAGGACCTCAGTGGGAACCTGATCTCTAACCTCAGGAGAAGACCTCTGGCTGAAAACAGAACCCATCGTTGTGTATTTGTATGTAGTCATTCATTCATTTATTTTTTGAGTGGCGGTCATGCACCAGACTACTCTCTAAGCATTAAGGATCTAATACAGGACAATCAGAAGGTTCCAAACTCATGAAGAGAGGAGAGGGATGAAAAGCAGTAAACATATAAACTAGATAATTTCAGACAGTGATAAGGATCCAGGAAGAAAATAAACATTTGAGTGATAGAGCAGGCTGTGGATGGAGCAGGGCAGTTACTTTAGACTGGGAAGATCAAGGCAGTAGCTTTTGAATTGAGATCTAAGGAATGTGAAAAAAAATAGCAGCCCAGCAGACACCAGCTCCTCTGTCCCCTCTCTCGGAACTCTGAGATCCTGTACAGAGACTGGACAGCCGGAGTAGCAGTGGAGAAGTCCAGAGCGGGTGGCAAAGGTCCTCAAGGCTTGCAATAAGAGGGACCTACCTCTAGCAGAAGGGAAGTTGGTGGCACATTGGTCGCTACTCAGGTCATTCTAAAAGGCCCTGAGAGTAGGGCAGCCAGCTTGACAAGGGCACAGCGTTGTTCAAGGAGGCTCTGGCTGCTTGAATGGTTCCCACATTCAACTCATTCTCTCAGCTGGCTTCCACCAAGCTTTGTGATCTAAGATACAAGTATAGGAAGGAGGGCACTAGGCCTTGTCGCCCTACATCCCTGAAGCCGTGGCTTTGGGGAAAACACAGTGCGGGCTCAGATGAGATAGGGCTGAGTATAAAGACTAGCACCCTCCTCCATGCCCTTAATGTTCAATCTGGCTAAGTCTTAGCTGTTATTTATTTTGTCTGCAAAATAAGGACAATGCAGCCTCCCTCATGGTGCTGTGAAATTCAAATAAAATAACATCTGACAATTCCAATGCATATGTCAATGAGAATCTTCTCTCTTCTTCCTTTCTCAGTTCTCTTTTCCTCTAGGAACAAAGAATATATGTGGTCAAGACTGGTGCTTCGCAGTCTTTGCTAGCTGCCCCATTATCAGCCTAATAGCACACTACATGTGACACATGCTTTTTCAGTTTCAGATTTATGGTCCCTGCTGAATGTTAGCCAGGACAGCATTTCATCATTTGCACAATTTTCATTTCCCACAAGCTCTCCATGGTTGACGATCTAGCCAAGCATGTGGCCTTGAGTTGTACCTGAGCTGTGGCTGCTGGGGAGGTGGCTGTCTCCGTAAGCCCTGTTTGTGGTGGGCATGAAATGCCCTCCTCCAAAGCTATCTCCATATCAGGTCCCTGGCACCTATGAGTATGACCTTATCTGGAAGAAGGGTATTTTGCAGATGTAGTTAAATTAGAGACCTTGAGATGCAGGGAACATCCCGAATTATCCAGGTAGGCTTTCAACCCAATGGCAAATATCCTTGTAGAGACGCCCAAGGGAGATTTGGCAGACAGGAAAGGAAGAGGCAGTGGGACCAATCGGTAGAGATGGGAGTGATGCAGCTGTGAGTCAGGGAAAGCTCACAGCCACCTCAAGCATGAAGAGGCAGAGAATGAATTGCCCCTTCACAGAGACTGTCCTTCTGACACCGTCATTTCAGACATCTAGCTACCACTATGGGGAGACATATGCATTGCCTCAAAACACCCTACCTGTGGCCTTTTGCTGTAGCAGCCATAGGAGTGAAGAGAGCCTGCATATACCTTGGCCCAACTGGCTGTCTGCAGGTGGCTTCCTGGGCCACTTTTGACTTTTCTCTTGCAGATAAAATTCTTTTTTGAAAATCCAACCTTTACCAAAAAATGCCTGCCATTATTAAGTTTTCAGAAATCATACAGTCCACTCACTTTGTCCTCTCGTTCTCATCTTTTCTTCCCTTTCATTGGCTTAGAGATTTGTTCCAATCAAATCAGCCCCCTGAGTGGAGACTGTGAATGTTGCTGAATCAGTGTACTAAGTGGGCTTATAAATAAGCACACATCTGCCTGTGAGTGTCATTGATTTGCACTGAGAGGCCCCCACGCTGATGACACCTTTTACCTCCCTGTCATTCCTCTTTATCCCTAGGAGCAGAGTAGTGCAGATTTCTCTTCAACTCTTTTTGTAGCACCATTGCCCACTGAGGCACTGACATGTCCAGGGCCTTGCTAAAACTTGCCAGGGGACTATATAGAGAAGCTAGGGCTTGAACTTAGCCCTCCTCTTCTCATCTGTGACAAACAGGTAATAGTGACTCTAGGAAGGCATCTCCTTTGCCACATGAACTAGAGCAGGAATTTTGTAGGACCATTGAAGACCTGTAAGACTTTTTCTTTTGTATCTCCTTTCC
Source organism: Chinchilla lanigera (assembly GCF_000276665.1). Taxonomy (NCBI): domain Eukaryota; kingdom Metazoa; phylum Chordata; class Mammalia; order Rodentia; family Chinchillidae; genus Chinchilla; species Chinchilla lanigera. Next base: position 17,233,815 of record NW_004955419.1, on the reverse strand, counting down.
TGTGGCTTATCCATGTATACACGCTCTGCATTTCCCACACCTCTAACGCAGACCACACCTAGGTGGTCACACTGCAGCCTCCTGGAGCCAGTGTGGTAGCAGAGCTGAGGGATGGTGGTTGTTTCTTGGTGCTCTACAGTAGGAGTCTGCAGCTACCACCTGGGGCCATGCCCATCATTTACAGATTGTCTGTGGTGGATTTTATGCTAGAGAAGTTGGCAGAACAAGTTGAATCATCTACAGAGCTGGTTAGTTGTGACTGAGACTGTAAATCCTGAAGCATTTACTTCGTGAACTTCTATAGAAGCTTGCCCACCCCTGCAGCTAGAGGACAGAGGTTAGTAATACTGACTCCTTGTAGAAGGGATGGAGAGGGAGAGGCAGGGGGAGTGATGGAGGAGGAGGAGAGGAGATAGTGGGAGAAGAGGGCAGTGGAGGGGGGATTTTACTTAGACTGTTAACCAGACACTGTACTTTGTTGCTTAAAAAATGAAATGCCCAATATCTAGGTGTTACCCATGGCATTTTCGAATTTCTGAAGGTAGGTGTCTTCCAAAGATCAAATGCAGTGCCTGGAGCCCCGGAACTTGCCACTGGCATGAGTGAGTTACTCTTGAGGGAGGTGCATTCCTGAAATGAGCACACAACTGGAGATGACCTGAAGATAGCCATCTTCCTCGTGGCTAGCCGGCCTCACTTAATACGCTTAATACAGTTTTGTTTGTCCCTCAGGTAGGATTTTTCTTCTGCAAGTTATTTACCTTTCACTTGTCACAAAAACAATTCTCAGCAACCCTGCCCCAAATAACCCCTCAAGAAAAACAACTAAAACCCCAAACAAATGAGAAGTAGAAACAAGTAATCATAGGGCAGAAGCAGCCTGCCATCTGTCATGTTTATGAGTTCCCATTTTTGCACCACTTTAAAAACTTTTTGTTGCATTATTTGATCTTTATCAAACATCAGCATTGGTTCTTCGGTCTTCACTCTGATGGGAAACTTGCTTGAAATAATTAAATACTGGTAAGATCACAGAAAATGCAAGAATAAAGGAGAGGTCCCCTTGCTTATTTTGTTAGTGTACTCACAGGGAGGCTGAGGCAGTCCAAAGACACTCACGGACCTCAGTCTTTGGTGGAGTTCATTCCCTCTCTTTGGCTTGTATGGTCATCAGCCACTAAGAGAGATGCATTAGAGAGTCCCACAAGGCCTTGAGAATATCTGTCCATTGTGTGTTACTCACAGCTGGCTCAGGGCCTCCTCAGACCATACATACTGACTTTCTTCCCTCCCATCGGATGTTTTTCACGAAGGTTGCACAGAAGAAATCCCTTCTGAGATGGGATCTTATCCTTAAATGTTGTCTGAGTCTTGGAATTTAGAACAGGATTGAGACATTTAAACAAATTTTTGAAGCACAACATTTGTTTAACCTTAGTTGAAATTTAGATTTTGTTTGACCTGTGTTTGTAGTATTTTCTGTGGCTCTAAATCCAGCGTTCACACCTGACCTTCCAACTGGTTTATCACCCTTGCCCTGGGTAAGAAATTGGAATCTAAACTAAGGCTAGGAAATTAGGCCACCCAGGAAGAGTAGAGTAATCAGACATGAGCTGGTGAGGATGAGAAATCCTCCAACAAGGAAGTCTCATCAACTCTTGAGAGTTCCAGCACAAGCACAGGTCAAGCTCTTCAAGCCCTTGTGTCTTATCCAACTCTGAAGAGCAAAGAAGCCAGGACTTAGGGTTGACCTTATGTCTCAGTGGTAGAGTGCTTGTCTGATGTGTGAGGCTCTGAGTTCGATCCCCAGAACTGAGAACAGCAATACAAAACAAAAGAGCCAGGATTTACCCACAAAAATAGAAAAGTGACTGGCTCGGTGTTGAGTTTTCTAATGAAATGTACAAAAGAGCTTATTTCAGGCTGATGAAGATGGAGCTCAAACACACGTGAACAGCAGCAAATGCTTATCAGCTTGGACTATGAGGTTGCCCACACATCCAGCAGTGACTTTTCACCTTGGCTGACACTGAAATTACCTGGTTCCATTTACAGCCTCCACTGCCAGGCCAATAAGATCAACATCTCTGGAGGTAGAGCCCGGTGTGGTGCTTTTTAATGTTCTTGGGTGAGCTAATAGTCTTCTAGGGTTATACACTGTGGGGAGAAGTAAGGTCAAGGTGTGAAGGCATCAAATTGGCTCACCCCACATTAAGAACTGGATGAGTTCTTGTGTCCAGAAACAAGATGGTCAGGGTGGCACTTACATGGCTGAGGTCTTGAATCTTGCCCCAGACTGCAGCCATAACTGAGATGGAAATTTGGAGGTTAATAGTGGAAGAAAGCAAAGTCCCCCTTATCCTGAGCCAGTCCAAGCAGGCTCCACCTGCCCTCCATGCCATCTCCCATGGCAGGTCTCTGGTTATCTGGGCTTTGGTAGGACTACCACAGACTGAAGCCTGAACCTGAGAACTGTTGCTGTGTAGGGAGACAGAAGATCAATGTGAGAGAGGCCCTGACTTAGCTTGCTGCTCCAGGGACACAGGTGGAAGAAGAGGACACAGAGAGAGGGGCTCAGGGCCTTGTCTTTTTGAAGCAGGGACTGATCCCCTTTGTGTGGAAGAAAATTCTGCAAGATGATCAATCAAATTAGCAACTCCTCCTCTCATGTGCAGGAAGAATTCAGGGAGAAGGATGGGGAAAGATAGAAACAGAGAATTCCCTTCTTTTTAATCCCCACAGTAGAACTTTTTAGAAGAAATTTCCACCAAATATCAGCATGTCCAAAGTCTGTGGGAGACCTTCACCAGAAAATGTCTACCCACCCACAGTTGGATCTGGAACATGGAAAAAGCCGGTAAAACTGGGGACTATATGGTCAGTGGTCACTAGGCCCTAATGAGAGGAAGGAGACTGGGAATGCAGCTAACCTCATGGCCAAAGCTTCCCCCTTGGAGGTGAGGTTGTTTCTGCCCCCTGGGAAGGTTCCCAGAATGAGACAGGACCTAATAGCTCTTGGTCGCTTGCTCTGAGCCAGAGTAACACTGACAGCAGACTGGGGAAGGAAGCTGACCATGAGACGGCGGTGAGGAAGAATACAAAGTCCAACTTCCTCACAGCAGTAGAGATGGCTAGTGTGGGTCAGGTGCTGCAGAGATGCACACAAAGCAGGGACTTCCCCCTACCCAGAGTAGATGACAGTGGCAACCCCGCTTGTGAAGATGGTGTGCATCTCCTGAACTTCACCATGACCATTGTGAAAGCCAGAATGATGATGACGAGAACAATCACGCCAGTAAATAGAGTTGCCCTGTTTTCTTCTGACTGACTGATAAGTGGCCTGGACTCTGGAAATCAAGAAAATTAAATCTCCAAGCAGTCAGTCATGACCAGTTGGCTGACTTTGGTATCCTGAAATTAAAGGACTGACAATGACTATTACCAGGGCACGTCTACTACTGGGTAAAAAGTTGTGTGGTCCTTACTTCTGAAAAATGCCATTACAGCCCATGGTGGCAACTGATAGCTTTCTAAGAACTAGCCGTGGAGAAACAAAATGGAAATTACAGAAATCAATATACCATCCTTCCTGGTTCCTTGTGAATAAGTAGAAATAAATGGTTGTGAACAGACTCTGAATCCAGATTTCCAGTTTTCAAGCTTGTTTCTGCCTCTTAGTAACTGGGGGATCTTGGGCCAAATTACCTAACCTCTTTGCGTCTCAATGTCCTCATCTGTAATGTGGGATAATAGAAGTTCCTTACTGGAATTATGATGAGATTTGATGAGTTAATTTGTGTAGAGAATTGAGGGCTGTGCCTGGCCCTTATGAGCCCCATGCCGTTATATAGTTATTATTAAAGAGCATGCAGTTTAGCAATGATTTTCAGCATATCCCACCTCAAGTCATGTCCCTGGTAGCAAAACCTTTCACATTTCCATGCATACCTTTACACTCTTTTCCAGGTGTTTTATTTTTTTCTTATAAAAGTGAGATCAGGACATAGTTTTTACTTTTAAACTGCCTATATGAAAATATCTTTCATGCATTCTTCTACAGCATCATTTAAAGTGACTGCATAATGTCACAGATACTCATATTTTATTTAATCAAACATGTATGGTTGAATGCTTAACTAACTCCCTTTATAAAATGTAATGCACAGAAATACCATTGAGAGAAAGCACTGCTCAAAGGCATAATTTCCTCCTTTATAGTAAATTCCTAGAAGTGAAATTTCTAGTTCTGTGTTAGTCAGCTTTCTGTCACTATGATAAAATACCTGAGAAAAAGTACAAGTAGGAAAGGTTTCTTTTGGATTATGGTTTTGAAAGTTTCAGTCCATGGTCAGCTGGTTCCACTGTTTTTAAGCCTGTGGTAAAGCAGAAATCTCATAGCAGAAGAGGGAGAAAAGCTGTTTACCTTTTAGCAGCAAGAAGAAATAGGAAAAGACCATAGCAAAAGGGGCTAGGAGACATACAGGGAAAGATATAGTCAACAAGGTCAAGCACACATGATCCACTCCAACTAGGCTCGCCTCCTGTTTCCTTCACTTCCCAATAATGCTATCAAATATGAGCTCACCAACTGATTGATCCACTGATGAAGTTAGAGCTCTTATGATCTAGTCACTTCCCTAAAGCCTCTCAGCAACCAAGTCTTCAACAATATAAACTTCTGGAGGGACATTTTTGAATCACAACCATAATAAGTTCAAAGGGCATGCAAACTTAAAAGCATTTGCTATCATATATTACTGCCGCCTTATGTTCTAAAAAGATTGTACCATCACCAGTAAGGAGTGAAAAGCTGGTTTTCCCTCAATATACCTAACACTGGGCATCATTTTATTTTACTTTATTTTATTTTATTTATTTTTACTTTCTCCCAACATCCCACATGCCCTCCAACTCTATTCCCCAGCCCTGCTTTCCTGTCTTCACAGTATTTACTTGTTTCTGTTTGCCTCCTGCCACTAGCATGCAGACCTCACAAAGGCAGGGCCTGGTGGCTCTGTACATAGCCCCAGGTATACAACAGACATTGATGAAGGAATCCTTGTCCTCATGTTGGTCCCTGGTGGAGGGGGAAGGTGGCACAGGCACCCACTCCTGGGACCATGTTTCTCACATCTGAGTCAACCTGTGGCCAGCACAGCTCCTCTGGGAAAGAGTGAGCTTCATAAACACTTACCACACTCTGGGCTGTGCAAGAGGTGGCTGCTCAAAACCAGGGTGGGAAGAGGTCTGGAAGCTGGGCAAGGAGTCTGGCATCATAATTTTAATCATTTTATTTGTACTTGTGCTTGTTTTGGTCATGGCGTCTCTGAACTTGGTGCTGATCTTTGCCTTAGCTGGAGCTTCTCACTGGTGGACCCTCATCGGCTACACTAGTTCTCAGAGGCTCTTACCTAGTCTTTCGGGAGTGGAGCAGAGCTCAGCCTAGGGCATGGTGGTGGCAAGACTCAGCTGTCCCTGCCCCAGCAGCAGTGTTGGTCTTGCTTATTTCATCATCTTGTCATCAAATACTACATATCTGTGCTAGGAATTTCCTACCTTTTGTGACTTCCCACAGAGCGTGCCAGTGAAAAGCAACATCTTTGCCTCCTTCCCTGAAGAGTCACCAGTGTCACTAACAGCAAGTATTAGAGCCCCTTCCTCATCCTTGAGGGTAATCTTAGACTTTGGTGGTGAACAAAGAGGAGACATACAGGGAAAGAGCCAGGAAGGAGTAGCACTAAGAGATCAGAATAAAGGTCATTAGTGGAGTATTCCAAATTAGAAAATATTTTTACTTGGTTTTAAAGTACAAAATAAGCAAGAGATCCTGTGATCAACCTGATGGGAACAGCCCTGTAGCCAAAGGCTTCTCCCTAGGGATGTTTTTGCTTGGCTTCCTCTTACTTTCTCAGAGGATGCGCATAGGGGGTGGTTCAGGTGGCTGTGATATGATCTGAGCTTGGCCTATTGCATTTTGCACATTAGCCTACCCCTCATAGCTGCCTTCAAGTACAGTATCAGAAAACGCAGGAATGTTGGTTGGGGATTTAGCTCAGCGGCAAAGCGCTTGCCTGGCAAGCGCAAGGTCGTGAGTTCGATTCCCGGTACCAGAGAAAAACCAAAAAAAAAAAAAAAGAAAACACAGGAATGTTGAAAAGACTACAGATCTTCCCATCTGGATATGACCTCTGTTAACATTTAGCATCTGTCTAGAACCCCCCCTTCAGTACTGTCATTTGTTCATATACATGTACATAATACAAGTTTAATTTTTAAAAAAAGTATGTTGAACATATATGGGATACGCATGGGAGAAGGGAGCCAATTAAGATTAGTTACCCAAAAAACGCTTCCCTGGGGAAGTAACAAGTAGTCAGTCATGTGACAGTGTGGCAGCACATTCCAGGCAGAAGGATAGCAGTATACAGATCCTACAGTGGAGACAAAGTTGTTAGGTTTAAGGACTATAACAAGGACTGGGGTGGCTGGAGTGGGGATTGAAGAGAAGAAGGAGAGAGGGGAACAAGATAGGGGGGAAATACTGGGTGTGGTGGTACACGCCTGTAATCCCAGCACTCAAGAGGCCAAGGTAGGAGGATTACTGTAAATTCAAGTCCAGCCTGGGATACATAGTGAGTTCAAGGCCAGCCTAGACTACATAGCAAGATCCGGTCTCAAAAAAAAAAAAACACAAAAAACAAAAAGAGGTGAAAGAGAAAGTAGCTTTAAATTATGGATGAGCTTGTTTTGAGTTTATTCTATATGAGAAAGAAAGTCATGGAGTGGTTTATAAGATGCCATCTTATTTAACTAACTTCCTTTTCATGTTAAGAACCTTTTTGATGTTGCATCTATCTCTGGACTGAATATTCTTTGTCATAAATTGTTGAGCATATCAATCATATTTTCTCTGGAGAAATTCTTTATGATAAAGTTAATAAAAACTTTTGAAAGAACCTTCCAGAAAGATGGTTTTACTCATAATTGTCAAAGATTACACAGAGGGTCTTCTTCCTCCCTTCTATACTCAAAAGAAATGTACATTTCATGCATGAAAAATGGCATCTCAGTGCTTACTTTACATTTCTCTGATTGTGAAAACCATTGAATATTTTCCTTACATTTTGTGCTTTTTTTCCTATATTGAAGCCCTCATATTTTTCTTTATATATCATATTTGCTGATAAGAACTCTCTATTTACTAAAGATCTTAGCCTTTTGACATATATGTTGCAAATATTTTTGCTAGGTTGACATTTGCTTTTGAGTAATTATGTTTAGTTGGTACCATAAGCCAGATTTAAATTTTATACAGTGAAGTTTATAAATTTTGTGTTTTATGTGTTCCTTTCTTCATGTTTTTATAGTCCTTTCTTAAAATCAGATAGTCACTCTATTTTCTCACGTTTTCATTTTTTACATTGCCCAAGTCCATCTAGAAATTATTTTGGTAGATGGAAAATGTTCTTCTTTTAAACCATCTAGGAGAGCAAGAGCAGAAGGGATAAAAGTTTCTTTTATTATGGGCAAGTGGGCATACCTTGTCTGTGTAATTATTTTAATATTAGTCGTGCAAGGCAAAGAGGTACAGGCTTGATTCCTCCTGGAAAAAAAACAGTGGAAAAGTTTATGAAAAACCAGTCATAGACTTCTGTTCATAAGATAGCAGATTTTCATTTTTTAACTTAAAACTTGTCTTTTTAACCTGAAAAGACAGACGAATACTCTATGATGAGGACAAATTACACAAGCATGTTTTAAGAACATTGCAGTTATTAGCAAAGTGGTGGATATTTTCTTCCCTTTAAAACCCCCTCGGGCCCTAAATACATGGCTAATGAGGTTGAAAACTGCTTGGCGGTCTTATTACTTGCTTGAGTTTTATTTTTTACACAGAATTCTATCATTTAAAACACTGAAAAGATGTTCTGTGAGGACGACTTTTCTCTATTACAGTTTTAAGTGTTCAAATCCATTGACTTAGCAGTTCTGCTGCTTGATATTGACCCTGTGAACATGGTCACAAAGGTTCATGTACGATGCCTGGAGAAGAAGCTTCACTGAAGCCCTGTTTATAATAACAAGGCACTGGGAGGCACCTGCGTAATCGAGAAGCAGCTGACTGGTGAGATAAGCGAAGGTGCATCTGAGAACTGTGCCTTCTGCGCCGTAGTTACAAAGAGTGAGGCTGGACTCCATGTGCTGAGATAGAGCAGTCTCTAAGATAATGTCTCACAGCGAAGGAAGCAAGCTGAAGAGCATGTCTTTTATGTGAAGGATAAAAGAGCCAGTATGTTGCATGTTGATGTATTCATTTTTTCTGGTAGGAAACATAGAGACCTAATAGGAGTTGCTGCCGAAAGGAACAAAGCTGATGGGGATGAGGTGAAGCAGGATTCTACCGTTTTTCTTGTGCTGAGTGTGTCTCGTGTATATTTTTTCACCGTGTTCATTTTTTTACCTTTCAGAATATTTTTCAGTGGTAACTCTATTTATCTGAGCAAGGATAGTAGGGATCACTGTATTGGTATTTCCTTTCTCGTACTTTCATATACTTGCCAGAAATATTCACCAGGTGTCAGCATCTAAGAAACAAAAGCACGATTGGCAGAGAAGGTGTGTCCATCTTTCCACGGAATTAGGCTAATTGCTGGGAGTTTACGCTGTCTCTTTATTGTTTTCTGGATGCCACAGATTGTGTTCCCTTTCTGGTTTTTGCACAGTATTTTGTCCTGCACATCCAGCCAGGGTAGCTGTGTGCTGTTTGTTGCCATGTCTGTCCCCTCTGCTTTTCCAGGGCTGCTGCTCTGAGATCTAAGAGGAGCCAATGCAGTGCTGTTTACTGCGAGGTTAGGGCAGTGTCCACTGTGCTTACAGCCCTGGGACTTTTCCTCCAGGCCTCGAACAGCTCCTGAAACAGTGCTCCTGGCTTTACGGATATCTCTACCCCTTCCCTGTCCTGTTGTCTTGGGGAGAGCAGCTTCTCCGAGTAAATTGGCAGCTTTCCCAGCTCAGCCTCATCTGGAGCAATCCCTTTTGTAGGAGACAGTCAAATGGGAGAGAAATATTTTGCATTTTCTCTCTTTCTTAGATCATTCAATCCTTGAGAACGTCTCCGGCAGGGATTAAAATAAACAAATGTATTAGTTGGCCAGGCATGGCTGGAAGTGCCAGTGCAGCCTTGACCAATTTTTGTTTGAAATTGGGAAATGCTCATGGATTTTCTAAGAGGCTTCTTTTTTCAGTGTAGAAGGACTGGACATCAGAATGTTTTGTGTTTTCAACATCTCATTTACTGTGGGAGGTTTTGGGCATCTGAATGTGAAGAGGGTGAGGTAATACATGCGCTGAGTCCAGACCAGAGTTCACTCTGAGAGCCAAACAAAGGTGAGAAACCTTCACATCTGTGTTCACTGCAAAGTGCTCTAGGGTCAGACTGTCTGTTTCAGCCCATTTGCCCACTTTGTAGCTCATGATCTTGGGCACTTCACTGAGTCAGGCTAAGATGTCATGGTTTTCATCAGTAAAAGGAAAGCTTGAAAACGCTTTAAAAGGAAACGCCTTAAAGTGTTGCGGCAATTAAGTGAAAGACTGGAAGTCCTTACTGTAAAGCCTGACACAGGGCAAGTCCTCAGGCTGAAGCAGGAGGATTGCAAGTTGAGCCCAGCCTGGGCGATTAGCTACTCATTGAAACTAAATTTAATTGCCGTTATTATTATAGCTGTCCCTCAGTATCCAAGGAGAATGGTTCCAAGACCCCTGTAGATACCAATGTCTGCAGATGCTCCAGCGTCTTGTGTAAAATGGCACAGTATGCATATCCTTCCAATAGTCATTTCAATTATTTGTAATACCTAATACAATGTAAGTGCTATGTGAGTAACTGTTATACTGCATTGTTCTGAGAATAATGACAAAAAATTCAATATATTTTCAGTACCGACACAATATATTTTCAAATATTTTCAGTCTAGGGTTGGTTGAATCTAAGAATGTGGAACCCACGCATGCTGATTGCCAACTAAATTATCATGGTGACTTCACCGCCGTCATCATTTTTCTTAGGTTTAACCACTAGAGAGCTGAAATTTGGTTCTGTGAATAAATTGCAGTCTTGGAGACAAAACCCTAAGCCCAATTCATAATGCTGGGTGCAAAGAAAGCACCTTTATCCACTGAGTCGCCGATGCACACGGTTTCACTTTTGTTGTACCTCATTTCAGTCCTACAGTAGCTCCTGGAGACATTTCTATTTCCATGTTTCATACAGTGTTCCAGTTCTGCTTTACCGTCATCACATGACTTTTTAAGCTCTCTGTGCCTCAGTTTCTCTCTTTCAAATGAGGATAAAAACAGAATCTAGCTGCTGGGTGTAGTGGCACATGCCCGTACTCCCAGTACTCTGGGAGGCTGAGGCAGGAGGATTGCATGTTTGAGCCCAGCCTGAGCAACTTAATGACTTAGTGAAACTCTGTCTCAAAATTTAAAAATACAGAAAATAAATGTAGAACTTAACCCCTTGGTTTCTTGTGAAGGTGAGAAGTGTTAGTATACATTAATCACACAGGACATTTCCTGTTACACAGCAAGCACTATGTCAATGCTTGCTAGTGTTAAGGGTAGTTTATAGGGGAGAAAGGGCATCCGCAATGTTCAGAACATGCGAAGTTGTGTTCTTCATAGCTATGCAAAGTGTTAGGAGAGGAAACTTCCAGCTAAGCTAGTCCAGCCTACCCATTGCATGGATGGGGAGCCCAAGGTCCAGACACAATATGGGACTCATGCACATCACCCAGGGATTTCATGGCAGAAGCCTTACCTCCAGTCAGGAATGCTGACTGTGGCTTCACAGAAGCAATAATGCAGATGTTGAAAGTGGTGATGTGGGGATGGCATTCTGTGGGTGAGTTTAATTGTGTTATTTCTGGCATCTGGGACTTCCTCAGAGGTCTCTATCATTCAATCTACTTGTATGGAAAGGGCTTGATATGTACATGTATATATTTTACCACAGAGTGCTTACCAATAAGATGTCGTTAAGCACATCTTACCTTCTCTTCAGAGCTTTTTAGAGCATACTCTTTCTTGATTAAAGTCCTAGGAAAGAGTTTGATTTTAGGACCATGAAAGCCAAAGCACAGCCATGTGGTTAAATGATTATCTAAAGAGTGATGCTAAATAGATCTTACACAGTAGACTCAGCATGTAATCTACATGGACGGTACCTTAAGTTAAAACCCTGCTGAATTGTGCACTTGCCTTGACGTTGATAAGCTGCTTATATTAACTGTCCACTGTAACCAGCAGCGGCACTGCGTCTAGCTTCTACATGATATTTCTAAGATTTTAGCTGTGAAAATACCCTTTCAAAACCCCGTTGTAAAGTTTGAACTAATCAATAACGTCCTCATCTATAGAATCTTCTCTTGACCTTAGAGCTTCTGTTAAAAACAACACAACCCCAAAAAGCAGACAGTTCTCTCTTTTATGAATAGATTGCAAGCTCATAGTCAAAGTCAGTTGCCAAAAGAGAAATAGTGTAAATGAAAATGCTGGTCAAAACTAACCAACTGGAAATGCCTACAGTTGTAGAATTCGCCACTTCTCATGATGGTAGTATAGTCTGAATATATACATGGTGAGGCTGGACAGTGTGATTATAAGAAATCTATTGTTCTTCTGGCCAAGTCTTTTAAGGTTATTCTTTAAACTGACTCCAGGTTCTACTCTAGTATTATCAGAAAGTTACATATCAACTTCACTTTCAATATGTCTATGTGCAAGTTCTAGTGCTAGTTTATCCATTTTACATTAAATGGACATTGCAGGAGGCTTATAAAGTGCCATTTCTCAATTCGGTTTTTTAAAGAATTCAGTCAGGATTGTGGGTGGTGACTTTGACATTGGAGCCAGGAGAATAAGTGTTTTGCTTGTTTATTTGAAGGTTTTTGCTTTTTTGAGACAGGGTCTCACTATGTCATCCAGGCTGGCCTTGAACTCACTATGTGGCTCAGGCAGGAGACTGAGTTTTAATATCTAATGTCATTGAGATAAGTGATTTCAAAGGGATGTATCTATCAAGCAAACTCAACATTCATTGTTAACTGGCTAAGCAACCGGACAATGCTAGTGGGTACCTCTTTGATTTTTTTTCATGCTTGATTACACAGGTTCTCAGTTTTTGGACAGCCCACTCTTTTCTGTCCTCAGATATATAAATAGCAGTGACTCTACAGCAGTATTAAGCAGGTCATTACAATCCAGCCATGCCTGAGATGATGTTATGATTCCTTAGTAGGTAAAGCTCCCTGGGTTCCCACTTGCAAGTTGATTTTCTATAATTTAATTCTCGGGGCTGGGGATTTAGCTCAGCGGCACAGCGCCTGCCTGGCAAGTGCAAGGTCGTGAGTTTGATTCCCGGTACTAGAAAAAAACAAAACAAAACAAAACAAAAACCAAAATGAATACAATTTAATTCTCAAAAAGTCATACATACGTCTTAGTATAACTCGTATAAAAGCTGGGCACCCTCATGATCCAGTTTTAGCATGAAGTCATGAAGAAACATGCTCTCAAAGGCAAAAGTAATTCCAGTATCTTTACTGCAGTCTTTTGGAAAACATAAGCCACAATAAAATATCCTTAAAAGGTTCTCTTTCCCTGATCTTCTAATCTTGATATCTCAGCCCCTTCATTTTACACTCTTAACTTCAAACCTCCTCCAAGCTCTTTCAGGGCTTCGTGTTTTCAGCCCTTCTGTCCTTTTCTGCCTTCTCTAGCACCACCCCCAACTCTCCTCCCAAGCGCAAGTTACTTAAAATGGCCTGCTTCTGCAATTTTTCAGTAGTCTGTCTTTTTCTCTGACTCTACATTGCTGAAGCCAGCTGGCAGAAAGTCATTCAAAAGGTCTGGGTGAGGGAGAGAGATACAAAATCAGTGGAGTGGAGTCAAAGCAAAGCTATCTAGCAACAGGAAGAAGAAATATTGCCACACCTACATGGAATATATTTTCTTTTCTCCTCTTTTCTGAATTCTGAGATCCCTTTGTTGGCAGTAGTGCCTTGAGCACGTCATGTGGTTCCTTCCTATGGCTGTGCCCTGGGCTGGCAGATATTAGCCTGAATCAGAATAGGGCTCTAGAGGGTGAAAGGAAATGCTGTGTCGGCTTCTCATTGCCCTCCCTGATCAGCTTTTCCTCTTTCTTTTTCTCATTGCCTCAGCTGGGACCAGCCCCCTTCCCTATGTCCCCAGCCACCATCTTGCATTTCCTAACACCCAGATAACAGCACAGGCAGAGAGGAGAGAGAGTGTCAAGTAGCATAAACATGGCAATAGTCTCCCTAACTCCTTAGGATACCTGCTTTCCATCGCACTACCCTCTGAGCAGTGTGTCCTCCATTCCATACAGGTGCTCCTTACTATCCTAATAGTCTGCAGTGTTTATAACCTCACAATACTTCCAGAAAACACTCTCCAGGAGAATGTATAACTTACAGCAAGACAACAGAAGTGGCTTGCTAGGCCTCCCAGATGGTGGAAAGATCTGGAAATCTTCCTAGTGGATTTGAGATCACTTCATTCCAGATGTCTCTTGAGGCACATTCCTCCTGAATGATTTGCTACTGTCAGCTCATTATTGCTCTCCCCTGGAATTTCTACTTCTCCCAACTTTTTGTCCCAGGATGAGCTTTCTGTGGTTCTTTCCTGGGCTTATCTTTTCCAACTCTTTTCTTGTATGCATAACAATGGTGATCTATTCCATATGGGTTAATGTCTTCATCATAGGACCCTTCTGGTTTTACATACTGGTGGCTCATATGCTTTTAATAATAGATTATTGTGCCATTGAAATAATGAGTGGAAATTTATAATGCATTTGAATGAGAAATATATCGATACATGGAAAAACAGAAACAAAATCAGGGAACACCAAAGGGATAGTTCTTTCATTCAGAAGCACTCAGCAGGCACTCCCATGTGTGTTCATCATGCAGTACTCTAGACTTTAGAGATGCATCAGGCAACAGCCTTATCCTCCACGAGCCCATTTTTTGGTAGAAAGAGAAGATGTATCAACAGATAAAGCTATAAAGTACTCAAGGTACTAATGTAGAAAAATCCACAGCCTGTGAAAAGGGAAGACAAAGGAGGGAGTGGTGGTCCTTACAAAGGATCAGAAAAGGCTTCTGAATGTGTCAGTACTCTCTGAGTTTTGAGTGACACAAACATTACTCAAACTAGCTGGAGCAAAAGAAAGATTTATTAGCATAACTTAGGAAGTCCAGGAATCTTTCTGACTTCGTACATGAGTAGATCTGGGCCCCAATCAGGATCTTGTTTTCTCTGCTTTTCAACCCTACCTCTCCCTGCAGATTGACCTCGTTTTCTCTAACATACTGTAGATGCATTCCTTCCTTGTAGCTTGGGAAGCTTGCCATGAGATGTATGTCATCTCAGTTTATCCCTAGTAAAAGCAAAGGGTGTTCCCTTCTAATATTCCTGTGTCTCTTCCCAGAAATATCTCTTATTGGTCCTACTTGAGTCTCTTAGCCACCCTTTGTATCACTCACTTTTGCAAAGAGTTAAGGCAGCATGATGGGCTTAAGCTAACTGATGTGCAAGCTGTAGTAGCAAAGGTGAGCTGAGATATCTGTGACTAATCATGAATGATATTCCCATGGGGTTTACAGTGGGTATAGGTAAGGTCCCACAACTGGAGGAAGACTGGATGGATCAAAATTGACAGGTGATCACTCTGGCTTCACTGATATTTAAGCTCTCTGTCAGTGATGAATAGTTTCTTGTCAAATGAATCAGTAAGAGACATTCATTATTGTTAGAGGAAGCAGTAAGGGTAAAACCAGAAGGATATCAATCAGTCTCCCAGGTCAGGAAACTTCAAGTAGTTGTTGAGGTTGGAACATATGGTTGAGGGTCATGGTTTGAGAAGAAGCTGTGAGACAGATAGGCAGTGAGGCGACATTCTAGGTTTTAGGCAAGAGATGGACGTGTCCAGATTTCCATCTTCAAGTGATGCTCCATGAGCAATACGGAGGCCGAGTTGGAGAAACCAAGGCTTAGAGACCCGCAGACCAGTAAAGAAACCACTGTAGTAATCCAGATGGAAATCAGATACAAGCAATTAAGTTATTTGGAGTGTTCAGGATCCTAGTGAAGAGTATTCTACATGTGCAGGTGTGGAGATAAAGGGGAAATCTTTAGGGAGTAAGGAAGGATTTTAATGGGGAAGCAAAATATGTAGAAAATAACAAGGAGGATCAATGGGGCTTTGTCCTTCAGGAAAGTGAGTGTTTAAGATGACTTAGATCTCTGATTTGAGTAGTGCCATTTGCTCAGATGAAGAATACAGTAAAAGGGACCTGTGTGAATGTAGGGATGTTGAGGGAGTGGACCTGAAGGGGTGGCAGGTCAGTACCTGGATCTGGAGTGAGGGGAAGGAGTACCGTTGTGGAGTTGATGAGAGTGAAGTTGATGAGTTACTGGTTTTGTCTTGATTAAGAGAAGGAGAAATATGGAAAGAGCAGGCTAGCCAGGTGGGAAGTACCAGTCAGACCTCAGCAGTCTAAGTAGGCAAGGTCCAAAAGTATATTCCTTAATGGTGACTTACTCTAGCTTGATGTAATTTGACTGGTGCCTGACACCTAAGGCTGACTGTATATCTAATCTTTTAGCCAATTAGGAGTGACTCTAGGTCTCAACCTGATCACTGTGGAAGGGGACCCAGCTAGACAAAGAAACTGCGACAGCTGTAGATGGAAAGTTCAGGGTCTTGCCCAATCAGAACATAGATGTGAACATGCTAATACCTCTGCCTAGTTGTGTATATTAATATGTGTTTGGCTCCTTAGGGGAGATATGAACACAGTATAAATGAGCACCACCTTACCACTTCCACATCATTGCCCATTCCTACACCAGCACTCTTTCCATCGGTGGGGCTCAGAGCCAAAACATCTCTTTTGCTCACTCCCTAAGTCCTGTTAGCCTTTCTAGTTCTTGCATTTGTCCTTCTCCTTTCATGTGGATTGGTGTAGCTCTCAGCTAGGGAGGGCTTGTTAGATCATCCATTCCCGCGGTGTGCAAGGTGAACATAGCATCCTCCTAAGATGCTTAATGCTCCTTTTAATCTAGAAGGCAAGAAACGATGACCCATGTGCCAATCCTGCCCTCCATTTATGTTTGTAAATAAAGCTTTGTTAGAACACAGCCACATCATCCATTTATATATTGTCTGGGGCTGCTTTTGAGTTACAGTGGCAGCATTGAGAAGTCACAACAGACTGTACTTCCCGCAAAACCTAAAATGTTTCCTGATGTCTAAAATGTTTACTTTTTTTATAGAAAAAGTGCCTCAGTCCCTATTAATCCTTCCTTTATATGAGTTCCAGCTTAGTGTTCCTTTCACCTTATCATTTCTGTTGAGAGTCCTGCAATGATCCTGCATTGTCCACACAATAAAATCCAAACTTCTTAGTCTGGCATTCAAGGCCTTCAGTTCTAGTCTAATCTTAAGAAGTCTTTTGAATCATCCTAGTTAGTTTGCCCTTAGTGTTCTTGGGATATGCAGTACATTCCTATCCTTGTTCTCACAGTTTCCTTTTCCTGGAATGATTTACCATTAATCTGTACCTACCTAATCTATGCTATTCTTAAAGGGCTAATTTGAAATTTACATCCTTCTTCACCTCATTACTATACAGTGATCACTGAAATTCTACTGCTTCAGCATGGAATGGGCCACTACACAGCCCTTCTGGTAATGTTTCTTCTAGTCAGGGAATGGCTCACCAATGATAGGAACTTTCCGTGTGAATGAAGGCACAGAGGTGGGAAAGCCTAGAAAGGCTTTGGAAATGACGACACGTGGTTAGAACACAAAGCACTCATTGAACATTTGTGGGAGTATTGAGTCATCAGCATCTTGCATCCATGACATATTATATCTTGTTCTGGATTTAAATGTAGATAGTGAGGGAGGGTGGATATAATCCAAATATATTTTATACATTGAAACCCAATGGTTAGTAAAATTATTAGGCACTAACAAAGTAATTATAAAATAAATGCAGGAAAGCTGCATGCTATGGTGTTCAGTGGGAATGAATTCTCCTGAGAATCCCTATGACATGCAGTTGCTTGTCCTCAGGTCTTGGCTTATCATGTGGTACCCCTGAGCTGCTGGACAGGTGGGCTTTTCATATCGGTCCTTACTTTTCCTATATATTGTATCATATAGCACATGTCCTTGGCATACTCTGGGATTAAATAGCATCAATTATGCATCCCTGATTGGAGTCCTTTGGTAAATGGTAGTTCCTAAAATATTCAGGAGTCTCATTTGACTTAAGCATTTTAGTCTAGTGATTCATATTATGAGCTAATATTTCTTGAAGTCTGTGCATTGCATAAAAAACTTTGATTATAATACAAATGATCATTCCACTGATTAAAACAGCAGTAGTGCAATCACATCCCTAGCAATGTGGCACTACATGAAAACCAAAGCTTCTATTAACACACAGCATGGCAACCAGGCTTCTGTATCATTGTCTTTCTCGGGATTTGGCTGTTGTGTTGTAAAGAACCATTCTGTAGGGACTGGGGATTTAGCTCAGTGGCACAGCACTTGCCTGGCAAGTGTGAGGTTGTGAGTTCGATTTCCAGTACCGGAAAAACAAACAAAAAGAACCATTCTGTCTTGGCTGACAAGATTTCCCCTGTATCTGTGAGTAAAGGAAAATGATCCCGTGTTGTACATATCTCCATGAAATACTCCTGTATACTTTGGAAACAAAGCATTAAAAGCAAGCAGCCATAAAGGCAGGCCTTTCTCTTCTTATGAATCACATTCCTATGATGTTTATTGTCTGCATTAGAGAAGTGTGGGGGAGAAAAATATAAAGATTACAGTGGAAAATGCCAGGAAAATACATCTCTTTGAATCCAGTTTCTAGGCATTCCCTAGAAGTAAACATGCGGCAGTAAGAATAACAGCAAATAACAGTGATTGAATGCTTACTGTGTGCAAGGTGTTGTTGTAGTCCCTGGGCGTATATTGTCTCATTTAATCCACAATCAAGTCATATGATTTGGATAGAGTTATCTCTACTTTATGCAGAAGACTGAGACCCAAGGAGGGAAAATGACTTTCCAGAAGTTACACAGGTAGCAAGTAGTAGGGCTGGGAGTTGGATCCAGACTTCATATTTCCCATAACCTCAGTGAGCCCTGCCCACATGAAATGCTTCTCCCAAGGCTCCTTTAAGCAAAGACCATCCCTCTCATTTGCATTGTCTGTTATGCCCAACTGGATGATTTCTCCCACCCAATTTGCAATTACATCTTATTACTTATGTATATGATTTTGACCAAAGAAACCTAACCCTGCCTTCTGGATTGAGACATATTTATTCTTTGTCTTCAGATTAACACTGCAAGCACAGGAGAGAGAGAGAGAGAGAGAAAGAGAAAGAGAGAAAGAGAGAGAGAGTGTGTGAGTGTATCTATGTGTGTGTGTGTGTGTGTGTGTGTGTGTGTGTGTGTGTGTAAACCATCTTTTCCTGTGGATTAAATTGTTGCAGCCTGGCTGAGTGAGGAGCATTTCTCCCACTGGCCAAGCCCACTGCAGACATGTTAGGAGATTGCTGCTGCTTGCCACACGCCCAGCGACGGTGGGGCAGGTGATACTGCAAGTGTGCCCAGCGTCTCTGGAAGTGACTGCACAGATGTGTGCCGCTTCAGCTTCTGCTGCCTGCCTTCGCATTCCTGGAGCCAACACCCACCCACTCTGACAGCCTCTCTCTCTTTCTCTCTCTCTTTATTTTCAAGGAAAAAAGAAAGAGGCAGACGGAAATAGAAGGCAAACGACAGCAGCTTGAGGAGCAGGTACTCTTGCTGCAGCACTCCAAGGTAAGAGGCTGATCCCACGAACCTGTGCCATTATTAGCCATGCAGCTCACACTCCAGAGAGCTGGGCAGAGCCTGCCCTGCCGCCAAGGCTCTGTGCCGACTGAACCAGCCTTTTTCATTCAGTCAGGGAACCATCTCTGGGCTTTGCTTGTGAATTTCTCAGATCCAGGGCATCGTTACAGCATTCTGATTTCTGCAAGCATGAGATTGCAGTGTGCATGTGGATGGGGTGCAGGGTAGTATGTGCATGTGGAATGTGGTTATATATAGAAACTGGATGAGAATACTCCACACAGTCCAGAGCTGATTCTCCTGTACATTGGCTGAGAGGCTTCACAAGACACGTTTCACATAATGTACTTTTAACATTTTAAAAATATCAGTATCTTTCTTGGCATGGAGAAAAGGAAGATAAAGCTGTGACCTGATTTTTTGAAAAGACACTGTGTATTTCAGATAATTCATTTATTTTATTTCTACTTAAACAATTTTGGAATTGTTAGAAGCAGCAATTGGCCAGAGGTGGCTTTTAAATGATTTCACTTGGTTGGGTCTCTACTGCACCGTATTAAAAAGAGAGAGAGGGACAGAGCGCTTTTATCCGTGTTTTTTTTCTTTGAGACATAATGCACTTAAGCATTGTAATTGATTACAGCCCAGGAGAGAGCTCTGTCACTGTCACAACGACTCCACTGGTTGTTGAACGTTGCTTTCTGCATGCTCAGAAAATAATGTGACCACTTTCTGTAGCCAGCTGGGAGTTGCTGCTTGCCTTTGCCTGCTCCTGGGCTTCTTTTTTAGGAAACCTGTCTGGTGCCTGAGTCAAGTTTCTGTGACCTTGTGTGTACAGAATTGCTTTGCTCAGAGGGCTGCTTAGGAAGGTGGTGCTGACTCTCAGGGCAATTCTATGTATGGGTTAATTTGGACTTTTAAAAACAAGGTGAACCTTTAGTTGTGTTTCCTATTTGTGTCTAGAGAACAGGAGAGTGCTAAATGAATGCTCAAAATGAGAATCGGGGGCAAGCTATTTCGTGATTTCAAAGAGCAGCATGACCTATATCTGCTTAGCTTTCTTACCAGTTTACCATGAACTTTAACTGGAGAGGTGTGTTTAAAAGGAAGAAAAGCAGCATGATACTGAGAATAGCATCCATCTCTGTTCATCACATAAATCTGTGTTCAGACCTTTCTTTGTGGAAGCCTGCACTATATCCCATATGTTCCTACTCCTTCCTGACAACATTCCTGAGGGAGGACTGGGGCTAAAATTATCATCCTTTTCCTAAAGGCAGGAAGAGGATAAAAACAGTAATAAACCTGAGTGAACTGTTCAAGGTCATTCTGGACAGAGCAGGGTGTCTGCGTCACAGTGCAGGCAGCTCGCTCCTGGGAGAGACCAACATGCACTAATACCTCAGTAAATTAGTGGTTAAAAGGTGAACTTTTAAATAGGAGAACTAAATGAAGAAGAGAGGCTGGCTTTGATTGGACAGCCTCTCTCCTCAAGCTCATGGTAGTTCTCTGCTTTTGTATTCCTTGAATCCAAAGTTAGTCCGTGAACATATATTGGAAAACTAAGTTCTTTATTCTCCCAATTCTCATCATTTTGGGTGCCAAGTAAGATACCATGGCTTCATTCATTACTGACGTCCAGCATAGTGTTACAACAGTCTATTCCATTTATCCATTCTTCATCTGTGCATCTATTCATCCATCCTTCCATCTGTCCGTCCATCCATCCATCCATCTGTCCATCCGTCCATCTGCCCACCCATCCATCTGTCCAGCCAGCCAGCCAACCAGTCAACAGAAGAAATAATAAAAATGACTTAATTTGACATAAGGAAGCCACGATCTTTCAAGGGCTTGGAAACATAAACATCAAGTTCTTTCTGAAATTGGCTATCTAAGCCTCCACCCCACACTGTCACTTAGGTAATTTTGCTGTGTCTGGGGACGGGGAGGACTGGAAATGATTATAATTTAGTAAGCAGAGACCAATGCATTACTTTTTCCTCTCTCTGGGAAAGGTTTGTGTGGACAGAATGAAGATGGATTGTTAGTCTTGAACAATAAAGAAGCTCAGAGGCTCCAAAGGTGGAAGTGTGTATCTGGTACCCCTGGAGAGAGAGGGCCACCAGCTCTGGGTTTCTTTGTATTGTGGAGTCAGGGTAGGTGGGCAGGGCTGGGAGAGTCATCAGGCCTCAGCCCAGGCAAAACTTCCCTCATGGTTTTACTCCTCTTTGTTCTGAGCCCCCAAAATGGCATTATTTTGATAGAAAAAACAGGGTGCCTGATTGAAAGATATGATCACTTCAGGCACCTGAAAGGAATATGTTCCCAGGAAGAATTCAGTTTCTGGCTCAGCCTCACCTCTCAAAGGAAGTCAGTTCATTGAGGTTATATTTCCTGCTCTGTGAGCTTCTCAGAGCCAAGCAGCTTTCCCTGTTTGTGTCGTAGCCTTGCGATCTTCCTGTCCACTCTCAGTAATGGTCACTGGTGTTTGAGTACCCAGCATGTGCTGATACTTTAAACACATACCCTGAATAGTGATCACAAGATAGGTGTTACTCTTCGCATCTCACAGGAATGGAAACAAGTTCATGAGATCAAGTATTTTGCTCATGGACATTTTGCCCATGTAAATGGGGGAGCCCAGGGTGAACCCCGGGGCTCTCTGCTTTCAAAGACCAGGCTTTTCCCAGGATGCTGCTCTCATTATAGGAAATACTTACTTTTGAATAATTTGTCTCGAAAGATGCCAACGACCATCATCACTGCCTCTCTTACCCTTACTATATTGTCATGGATTTCAGAAAATTTAGACCGGGTAGAGACATGTCCGTGGGACTTCTGTAGAAAATATTAGCAAATATGCCACTAATTAATACTTATTTCATGAACTTACAAAATCCATGATGCTTTCATAGAAAAACAAAATCTCTCCAAGCAAAGATAAATGGAAAAGCATTAAAGTGTTGGGTTTTACATTTAATATTTACTATTCTCATATTCTGAAACTATATTCTATATGTGTATCTCACATATGACAACTATATGATTATCTACAATTATATGATTGCCAATCATATAATTGCAGTGAGATATGAATTATTTAGATAGATTCTCTGGTCCATTTTCAAAGCAAGGCAGAGTTTTGACATTTATGTGTTAATATACTTGTGAACTGCAAAATATAAAACTGTACAGTAACTCTACAGGATGGAATATCATTACTTTAAATATGGTTTACCATAAGCACATTCTTCAATGAAGGACCAAAGTATGAAAAGTTAAAATATTAGCTGCTATACCCGAGTAATCAAGAAGCCTTAAGATGTATTAGTTCCTGATGGAATTAAATTCAGACTTCTTTTTTTTTATTTTAAAGATAAAAGGGGGGAAACATTAACAGACATACAACATTTTACAACATATCACAAGCACAGTACAGACAATACAGAGTTACAAACAAAGTGGTAGGGAATTAACAATGGTGGTTGTATTACATACTGATATCTTCAAAGTGGCTTCTCATGA
>NW_004955419.1:17203963-17210765 GCF_000276665.1 Chinchilla lanigera | reverse complement strand
GGAATCTCCAAACTGATTTCCACAGTAGTTTCACCAGCAGACTTCTTTTTAGAAGATGCTTAACTATATTTAATAGTTAATTTTTTGATGTAAGAATTCCTAAGACATATTCACAAATGGAACCAATAAGCAATTTTAATAGCTGTAATATTTTTGCCTATCATAAAAGTAAGGAATGTATGGTCATTGCAAAACCTAGTCTTAAAAGTACAACGCATGTTAAGAAAAAATATCAACTTCACACCACCCAGATATGACCCACATAGGGGTGTATACTTCTGTGTTTTCCCCCAACATATTTGTTTAGATTAAGATATTTAACCCTTGTTTCACAGCTTCATCAGCCTGTGGGCAAAATAAGACTGCATCTACCTTTAATTTTATTTCATTTTTGTTTGTGGGCTCTTTTAACTTCCCATGCAAAAATTTATAATTTTTATAAAATCCTATCTAGCAGCATTTTACTTGATGATTCCTGACTTTCATGTCATCCTCGGGAAGATTTCCATCTCAAACATTTACCTGTAAGGCTGCTACATCAGTAGTTTTTTGTTTTGTTTTGTTTTGTTTTTAGTTTTTTGAGACAAGGTCTGGATATGTAGTTCAGGCCAGCTTTGAACTCACTAGGTAGCCTAGGCTGGCTTTGAATTCACAGTGATCTTTCTGTCTCAGCTTCCCGAGTGTTGGAATTATAGGCATGTACCCCCATGGAGGGCAACTTCAATATTTTTAATTCATCTAGAATTTGTTTTCCTATAAGGTGTATTTATTTATATTTTATTTATATGAGACCACTTGTCTCAACATGATTTATTGATTAATTCATCTTTTCCCTCACTGGTTTAAATGTCACCTTTATCACATACATATTTCTCTGTTATACTCAAGTCTACTGTGTGTGGATTCTTTTTCTTCCATTAATCTGCCTGATCCTGACTCAGGACTATTCTTGTTTAATCCCTATAGCTTTTTAATATATTATTTCATAAGGCAAGAGCCATCATTATTCTTCTTTTGAAAAACTATCTTGGCTTTTTTTCCCACAGAAACAATTATTTATTTGTATTGTTTTAATAATATGACTTGTGATAATGTTAGTTTTAAGAAAATAAATCAATGACTATGTTATGCTGGAACAGACTGAACTTAATATTCTCTTTTGCCTCTTTGCTGATTTGTCTGTTTTATTGGTCTGTTCAAAGTCCCACTACAGAGTCTGCACTCTGGACAAATTGCAACATACATTCCTCTGGGACCGCCACATTCATAAAGGTTTGTCTGACACAGTCAGCACTGTCAGAATAAAACTGCTAATATCACAGCTTCAGTACATATGCTGCCTTTGGATTACTTATTCATGAGCTGGGGAACCTGACTAGAGTTTTCTTCCAATGCAAGCTATGAAAATTGTGGTTATATTTTAAAGAGACGGCTGAGGGAAAAAAAGATTAAGGACTGCATTGTGACCTGGAAAAATATTTCTTATCAGCCCACCAAGGTCATGTGCTGAATAGCCCAAATGTATCAGGAGCCTTGCTACAAAGATATTAACCCTTGTTTTCTTTCACCATTTTGCTTTTTCCTTTTTTTTCTTTTTTAAACATTTTTTGGTGCCAAGGACCAAGCCAGGGCCTCCTGCCTGGTAGACAAGCATTCTACCACTGAGTTAAACCTTCAGCCTGTCTTTCACCATTTTGAACCTCTACTACTAATTTTTAGACTTTTCTTGGTTATTAGCTTATGCAAATTTTAAATCTGAAAACATTCAACAGATGGGCATTGTACACCTTGTAAAGGAACTTTGCATCTCATGCTTTTTCCTATTGCGTCTCCCCTACCCCTATAAACAGTCTGAGGGAAAGGTAAGACTTCACTTCTTCCAACAGAAGTCTTGGGTTGGCCTCTCCCTGTGCGAGGTGAATTATGTAACAAAATCTCAAGACCAGACCAAACTCTTGTTGGGCATCAAAGAGGAAGAAGGAAAGGATTAGAGGGTTAGAAAGAGGTGGCAAGAATGCACGATTCAGAAAAGACTACAGGACTTAGTACTAGTCCTGACTAGTATTTTACTTTCCTTCTCTGTCTATCCACTGTGCCAGACATTTCTTACTGGTTCCTTAGATTACCTCAAAAAATTGCTTCACATCAATTACTTTACTTGTAGGTAAGAAAGTTGATTAGAGATCTCAAAGCTCTTTTCTAGCTTTATTAGTCTCAGATCTTATATTTGCTAAAATGCAGTGTGTATGCATAGTTTCTCAATAATTCACTCCTTCAACAGGTATTCATTATGCCCAGCTACGACCTCACACGTCATTTTAGTCATGGAAGGAATAAAAAGATGTAGCACCTACCTGGCTTTAAGGGATTCAGGGATAAGGGGCTGGGCCATCAGCATACAAACCACTGTTAGAGAAGCTGGAACACGGTTCTACATGTTAGATACAATCACAGCAGTGCCTGGTGATTTTGTAACTCTTATTTGGCCGGCTTTTGGTGCTGAGTACTGTATGCAGAGCCTACACGGTGTGCTATGCTGCTGGCCTTCCAAGAGTGATTCTTGAGTGCTCTTATGCAGAGGCAGGATAGTAGAGAGTAGCCTGCGTACAATCACTTCAGCAGTGCGGTTCACAATGCCTTAACATATGAACACATTCATGTCTTTGTCAATATTAGAACGTTTTTGGTCCAGTCTTATAAATTTGCCTCTCTATGCACTGTAGGAATAACTGAACAGATCTCTTCAGTGGTTTATAATGAAAAGACAAGAAAACTACCAAGAAAACCCATGGCTGGCTGGAAACCCACTGATGATGCATTGCTATCAAAGGGTTCGTCCTGGAAGCACAGGAGCTGTAGCAGCATTGAACTTGCTCCTGCGGGCCTAGCAGAGTCACCATGGTGATGAATGACAGGCCGCTGGGCTCTCTCTGCAGAATGGTGAATCAGGACCATTAGTAAAATCTAACTTACTATTACTCTACACTGGTAATTTAAAAACCCATTTTATAGGGTCCTAATAAGTAGCCCATAATCCAACAAATAAATGAGTCCGTAGAATTGTGCATCTTTTGCTGACTAGAGCTACAAAAAGTCCACTCCAAGCCTGTATGTGCGGCTATAGGCACTCTCTTTGCTTCAGTTACTGCCCTGTCTCATAGAATCAGGCAAAATTCTTGACAGATGTGGTGCCAAGGATTCTGGGAACCTGGTCCTGACTCCATGTTTGTCGGCCTCATAGCTTTTCTTCCTATTGCTCCTGTGGTGGTCCACTAATGCTAGGAAGGCTTGGTCACCTGCCCTGCGTCCTCACAGGGCTCCATTCCCATTACCACCGACCTGCCTGTGTGCTCTGTCTGGTCCTCAGCTGTGGCTCACGAGGCCCAGTCTCTGTGGATGTTCAGTCCCTGCTGCCTGCTGTCTAGGGGGACATACGAGTGGAAACACCTCCCTCACCTGCCTCCTCTTGCTGCTTGGACTAAGGAGTCTCAACACGCCTTTCGTTTGAGCTGTTTTCATCTCCTTTCTCAATGCACTAATTGTTCCCTCTCCATCACTGACCTGAAACAAAAATTTTTTATCCCACTCCATGGTCTGTTAGTCCTCTGGCACTGGTGAGATATATGATTTTAGTGATAGTGGAGATCACTGCTGGTTATGTTCGGGAGTCACTAAAAGGTTTTAGAGAAGAAGCATGACGGATAACTCTTTTAAAAAGAACATTTAAATAAGGACTGGATACTAGGTAAGCGGGACATTTTACAATGGAAATGTAGTTGCATACAAAATGTCCTTGTTTTTTAAAGATGTCTATTTTGTACTGAAATATTTGTGGGTGAAATGTCATAGTGTTTGATGTACACTTCACAATACATTGGTGAAAAATATATGGGAAAATACAGAAAAATGTTTATAATTGTTAGATCTAGATGAAATTACATGGGTATTTATTATACAATCTACTCTATTTTTTCTGTTTTTTTATGAATACCAAAATATAGACATCAACCACTTTCTTGGGGCACACTTTCCACAGTAACTACATGGTTGTTGCTTACCTCCTACAGGTCTCTGGTCAAATGTCGTTTATCAATGAGGCCTTTGGGTCATATCGTATGAATAAATAAATCTGTACCCACCTAATCCCTCCCCCTGTGCTATTTCTTGAATTCCCCAGCACCATCTTGGGGAAAAATACATGCACTTGCATATAAACCTACAAACCTGTATGTGTGTGTGTGTGTGTGTGTGTGTGTGTGTGTGTGAGAGAGAGAGAGAGAGAGAGAGAGAGAGAGAGAGAGAGAGAGAAATGGTTCTCTGTTGTCTCTTGACTAAAACCGAAATTGTATAAAGCAGGAATTTTTTTGTGATAGGCTCTTAGTAAGTATTTAATTGAATAAAAAGAAAAGATAGAAATAAATCCCAAACCAGGGAGGAGGTGAAAGCAGCCATTCAAGCGAACCCCGGTGAGGAACAGAGCTAAAACAGCAAGGCTGGGGATGGAGAGGGAAGTGTGCATGGAAAACTGACATCTTGTCTGTTGTTTTTCTTCATTCCCACAGTCCAAAGTGCTTCGGGAAAAATGGCTGCTGCAGGGTATACCGGCTGGAACGGCCGAGGAGGAGGAAGACAGGCGGCGGCAGTCTGAGGAGGATGAGTTCAGAGTCAAGCAACTGGAAGATAACATTCAGAGGTAGGTCGTTTTTAGCCCGGGGATCCCATGCAGCAGAGTCGTCGTGCAGTGACCACTACTATCCTCTAGGGGGCGTTTCTCCATGTTGCCATCTTTTCCCAGCAGCTGTCCTAAACAGCTCACACTGGTATCATTTAACTTTCCCATATGGCCTGTGTTATTATTCAGAGTCCTAATTGTTCCAATAGCCTGTAGTACATTACAACGATGTCTTCTTAGGCCAGTAAGATGCGGTAAGAAGCTTACCTCTTTGGAAAATACCTCTTTTATATCAGTTTTTGACTTTTTCCTCTTTGGGACGAGGCTGTTAGTTGCCCTTGCCACTGTAGGTGTCTATGTGTACATTTGCATCATGTAGTCAGTCTGAAGTGGGGAACTGTAGCTAAGGGTCTTGGGATTGAAATGAAGGGCCTACAGCGAAGCGCTGGTGAGAGCTCCTCTGTAGGTGGCTTGCCTGGCTCTGAAGCTCGACTTTGTATTGTCTGCTTGCTTCTTTGTGTTTGTTAGATCCAGGTTCTGAGCATTTTATTATAAGAGGCAAGTGATGTACCTGTGGTCAATGATATCCAGGCCCATCCAGGAGCAAAAACATAGGTTTGCACTTAGGAACTGTTACCAGCTTGGGTCCCAGGACTCTTAGCCAGAGATTGGGTCCCTTAGCCAGAGACTGGAGCAGAGGGTAGAAGGTGGTGAGTGTCGATGTCTTTAGTGCCAAATTTATGCCTCCAGCACATCCCACCAAATTCTGCCTGA
Organism: Chinchilla lanigera; assembly: GCF_000276665.1. Lineage (NCBI taxonomy): Eukaryota > Metazoa > Chordata > Mammalia > Rodentia > Chinchillidae > Chinchilla > Chinchilla lanigera. The sequence goes on along the minus strand of NW_004955419.1, from coordinate 17,205,319 downwards.
AATCTCACCCTCAACCTGAAAGGCATACTTTAGCCTCTGTTCCTACTGTAATTAGGTCCTAATGTCTCCTAGAGAGTATTTTAGAGTGTTTAAATCAGTGTGGCTAAACTGCCCTTGTGGGGAAAATGGGCCAAGGAGAATTTTGGGGAGGGGAGTTGTACATATACACACACATACATGAGTGGATGTATATGCATTTTCTTAGAATGCTAAGAAGGGCTAAACTGAAACAACCATACTGTACGTATATCACACATACACATGCATGTATGCACATACACACAAAACATATTTATATTTCAGAAAGAAAGAAAGAGAGAGAAAGAGATGTTATTATAGACAGAAGGTAAGAAACAAAGATGTGGAAAACAGCGTGCAATGAATTATGTGACATTTTCTAATTTTTCTTGCGGTCTTCCAACCTAAATGGCAGTCTCACCTTGGCTTAGCACGAATGTGTTTCCATTGTAGCCCAGCAGGTGTAACTCTCCTCCACAGACTGAGCGTTTCACTCACAGACCAGAGTTCAAACCGCAGACCTGGTTCTGCCTACACTGACCATGGGACTGAGGTGTGAGGATGAGAGGCTGGCACTGGCCCAGAGTTAAGGGGAGGCACAGCCCCTCACCCAGTGCATGCATCTCTGCTGGACACTCAGTGGGCTCATGAGGCCCAGCCTGTGGCCATGGGCCTAAAGCTAGAGTATCTCCGAACTTCACTGAGGCCATCCTGGGCCCCTGTCCCCTGGCTGCCACCACTCTCCTCCCACCCTCCTTAAGAGCAGCCCTTAACCCTTACAAGGCCTGGCCCAGGGTTTTTGCTGGTCCTTTACAGGCTTTAGCTGTCCAGTCCTTTCCCCTTCATGGGGCCAGGCCTGGGAGGGAGCTCATTTTCCTCCCACAGCCCCCTCCCCCTTCAAATACAATTGCTTGGTAGCCTAGCAAGTCCAAGCCACATAACGGCTCAGAGGGGTCTGGTCAGCCACTCCTACTGCGAAGGCAGTGTGGGCACCAGAGGTTGGATGAGGGGAGGCTGCTGGGACCCTCTGGATGCTGCCCATCAGGCCTGCAGAGGAACAAGGCCTGCAGCTTGCTGCTTCCGCTGCTTCTGCAGCTGCCATCCCGCATCTCTGGTGAGGCCTCGACTTGGGTTCCTTGGGCCCAGCAGCCCGCAGCTGCTTCCCACTGATTCCGCCTCCCTCGTGGGGATGAGCACAGCAGGGATGAGTGGAAAGAGTGTACCTACAGATACATACGTATCACAGTGTGTAATTTTGTATTAGCAATCATGTAAATACATGTATGGATTTTATAATATACATATATAAATCTATAAAGGCATATTTTTAGAAAACAG